>NW_024423564.1:26879350-27014380 GCF_017311325.1 Ursus maritimus
CCCCCCCCCCCCCAATCTAAGATAGCTCTCCATCCCAACCAGTATGTTCTATCATTTCATTCTGGTTTGTGTTCTTTAGGACACTGACGCTGGGGTATTGCCTGATCTGTTTTCTTGTCTGTGTTGACTGGACCTCCCCCTGGTTCCCCCCACCCCCCACCCTATCACAACTTAGGCTCCATGAGAGCAGAACCTCGTCTAGTTTATCATGTCCTCGTCCCCGGTACATTGGAAGCCCTCAGACAATATATATTGAGTGAATGAACATGTACTTCCTTTATCTGGGCTTGATTCTCTGAGATCCGACCTGATTATAACACTTGGAGATTCTGCCTAGTATAGTCAAATGTGGTAAATGGCCTTGCTCTCAAAAATGAAAGGTACTTGAGGCACCTGGGTGGCTCAGTCAGTTAAGCATCTGCCTTCAGCTCAGTTTGTGACCCCGGGGTCCTGGGATCAAGCCCTGGAGGCCTGAGTCAGGCTCCCTGCTCCTTGGGGAGTCTGCTTCTCCCTCTCCCCACCCCACCCCCTGCCCTGTGCTCTCTCTTTTTCAAATAAATAAAATCTTAAACAACAACAACAACAAAAGGTACTTGTCTTGAGCCTAGATTCCAACTACACACCATGTACTTCCATCCCTTGGATTTGCCCTAGGTTTCTAGAGTCTGGAAAAAATAAAAGCAAATAAAGCTCAAGTAGGAAGTCCAGGGACTACCCTACAGTGAGGTCGTAAATGAGTCCCTTCCGCTTAGAGTTCCCCCTTGTACCCTCTGCCCCACTTTTAGCTATATAGTTTAGAAGTGCCGTCTCTGGTCCGGGCCTACCTCCGCCACTCTTGGGCTTATTCAAGCTTGACATAGGACCCAGGGTTGAGCCAGTCTTTCCAAGTGACTACACATAGGGCAAGCCTGTATTTTAATGGGGGAAGGGTCCCAATTTAGAGGCAGTGGGTTGTAGAGGGGAGCCCGGCTTTGCAGTTTGTCTGTAGCTGTGACTTCTCTGGAGCTTTCAGCTCGGGTAGTCTTCTTCCCATCACTAAACTCTGCTTCCCATCGTTGAGCTCAGCATCCCATCCTCAGGGAAGCCTTTTCTGGCCACGAGCTGAGTCTAGACCCTGGTCCCCACTCTGTGTGCTCCTGTAGCACTGGGAATCACCAGCACGTGTGGCCAGGACTTGCTGTCTGCTTCCACCGCAGAGTAGTAACCTCGTGAGTACCGTTGTTTGACGCTGTCCCCAATACCAGTCACAGTGCCCAATATCTGGGAGGCCCTGCATACATGTGTGGGGAACAGAAGAATGAATTGATGCTTCTGCTGACTGACCCCTCCTCATTGTCATTCTGTTCTGTTCCTCGGGTAGCCAGATCTGAATGTAAGTCGCTCTGTACCAAAGAGACTTGCTCATCCAGTGGTCCCCAACCCTGGCTCCACATTGAATATACTGGTGGCTTTCAAAAGATTGGTGCTGGGGTTGTACCCACCGATGTTCTGATTTCATTGGTCTGGGTCACAGCTCTGGTGTGAGGATTTTATTATTTTTTGAAGATGTTATTGAGAGAGAGCAAGTGAGCGTAAGCAGGGGGAAGAGTGGAGGGAGACAAGCTGCACCACACTGAGCGCGGAGCCAGGGGCGGGGCTCAATCCCACAACCCTGAGATCAGGGCCCGAGCTGAATCAAGGGTCAGATGCTTAACCGACTGAGCCACCCACGCGTCCTGGGTGTCAGGATTTTAAAAGCTTCCCAGAGGATTCTTATGTGCAGCCAGCTTGAGGACCCCTGCTCCCCCTGCTTCAGGTTTTCAGAGCTCAGCCTTGCTTTGGGCCCTATAGGCTTGAAGCAGCCATGGTGAGAGAGAGCAAGGATATAATTCATGGATATTGTATGGCTCCTGACAGTTTAAGAGGTACTTTCCCATCTGTTATCACAGCTGATAATAACAAGCTAAGGGATCCACTCTCTGGTTTAAATATGCCCTTTATGTTGATGATTCTTAAAAATCTACATCCAGTCCTGGCTCCTAAGTGAACATACCGGGATCGTACCTCCTAGACTGAACTGCGCCATTGGTTCCTCTCACCCCCCAGCTCAGTGGACAGCTTGTTAGCCTCCCTCCGGCAGGAGTCCTCTTCTTACACTACTCAGCATATTCCAGCATCGTACTGTCCTCCCGTGGCTGTGGCCTCGAGCTCCTCGTTCTTTCTTCTGTCCCTCCACTGCCTGGTCAATGCCCAAGGTCAGGGTTCTAAATCCTTCCCTGCTGGCTTGTGGCCAGCAGAATGATTGGCCTGCCTGCCTCCCTTCTTTCCTTTTCAGAAGTACCAGACTTACCTACCTGAACACAGACTGGCTTCTGTCCCTCCCTTCCAGATCTTCTCTAGCACCTGCAGTCCAGTCCAGACCCCTCGACACAGCCTCTAAGACTTCAGGATATAGGAAATGCTTCTTGACGTCTCCATGTGAGCCACGCAGCCCAGCTTGTAGTTCGTGAGCCCGTGGAAGCACCTCCTTGCCTGTCTGCGTCTGCCATTCTAGCATTTTCGGACCATCCTCAGAAGGCTTTTCGGACAATCCTCGACCTTTCAGAATCCCTCCAAAATGCTTCGTCTCCGGCATTGCTGTCTCTGAGATCCTCCTCATTTTGTTCGAATTGTTCTTCCCTCCAGCCTGTGAAGGGTCCCTATGGATGAGTTATAGTATTCTCTCTTAGAGTTCCTAGTTAGGGACTGGGGCTTATACATCACTGTTTCTCTGAGTGTCTTGTATGGAGGAGGCACTTCAGTGTTGACTCCAAAGTAGGAAGGGCCGGTGTTAATTCTCAACTCAGAGAATAAACTGAGGTATGGGAAACTTGCTGAAAGGCATTTTCAAGCACTTTGGCCCAGTCTTGAAATCAAGATCCTGGATAAGCAGAGAGGAAACCGGCAGCCAGGGACACTGGAGACAGGGTAACCTTTACCCATCACAATGACCTGGGAATAGTTGATCAACACCGTGGCCCTTTGCACAGAAAGAGGTTCTGTGGGGTGCTCTGGGCCTCCCCAGCAGGTTCTTTGGAATGATCTAGGCCTCCCTCTGAAGAGGGTGCTGACAGCTTGGACAGGCAAGGATTCACAACGGTTGGGGGCAGGGTGTGTGTGTGTGTGTGTGTGTGTGTGTGTGTGTGTGTGTGTGTGTTAAGGGAATCCTAGTCGGCTTACATCACTGGTGGTCAGGCAGGGAGGGCCAGAGAGCTTGGGTTTCTTTTTAAATAATGATGACTGACATTGAGTAAGTTCTGACAGTGTGCCAGGTACTGGCCAGACCCGGGAGCGGCCCGCACGGGGACTCACAGTGCTATTGTTCTGCACCCACTGTGAGACAGGCCTCCTGTGTGGTCACAGTTAGACATGGAGCCGACAGGCCCCAGAATGACCTGTTTTGGGAAAGAACTGAGGACAGCGTTAGGATTATACACCTTGAGTGAAGGATTTCCTTCTGTCTGGTCCCTGACACTTGTGTGTTTCTGTCTGTTGCAGGTGAAGCAACGGATTGTGGATGTTTTTGTTGTCTATTGTTTCCCTTGCGCTACCTTTATCTCCGTTCTGTGTCTACACCGTGAGCTTCTGGAGAGCAGTGTTCTTGCTTGACTTCAAGCCTTGTCCCACGTGCCCAGTTCCTTTGTGGAATTGACTCTGCAGGGGTACTATTAAGTAATGATCTTCACTCTGAGCTGTCCTCTTTGCAGTGGAAAGGGTGTCCTGTGAGGAATGGGAGCTGCAGGGCTTTGGAACGGACTGCAGAGCAAAGGAATGTTCTGCTCCCCAGTCTTGGGGAGGCCAGTGCATCAGGCAGGCTGAGTTATGCTGCTGTGTTGTCCAGACCAGTCTGGTACCCTGGTGGGTGGGACAGATTCTGGATCCTTAATGTCTCTAGGGACTAGTTCTAATTTTTATTCAGACGTGTGTTTCTTTTTCTCTATACGCTGGCCTTAAAAATGTCTTGTATAATTTGGCTTAGTCAAAACCATAGTTTGTTTTTGGGGGGGAGGTGAGCGGGTGCTGTCTCTTGCTCGGGGTGAATATTTCTATTGATCATAGCTGGGCATAATGGTTGGGTCTACTTTTACATACAACCTAGTACACTTTTTCCTTTTCTTTCTGTGCTCTCCCCTTATCCCCTCTTTGTCTTTTTTCTCTTCCTTCCCACTCTTCCCTGATTACACAGGCACCATGCGTGTTGCTTAACCCTGCTGGTGGCAGGCAGGTTCCCAACCCCTCTGGGGGACAATGTACATGGATCCCTCACCCCAGTGGCTTTCCTCTGCAGCTGAGCCCACTGATGTATGGAGGCGTGACCCACCTCCTCACCCCTGACCCTGGCCCGTCTTCGTTAATTAGAGTACATTGATTTATTTGTAAGCACCAGGTCTTTGCCGGAAACATTCTGCCCCGTTGCCCTGGGTAGCACAACTGAGGGGCTGGTCTGGCACTGAAGGCCTGCTAGCAGCTGAGGAATTCCAATCATCTCCACCTGTTCTTATCCTGTACAGGGTGGTGGGAAGACGGGAGCTAATTATCTCACATTTATAATGTGTTCTCGAATGCACTTATATCGAAACCTTGAGTACTTCCTCAGTAGTCTTTTTTGGTAGTCATGATTTTCCATCAGCTTCAGTCATCTGAAATAGGAAAATGGCTCGTGTGCCTGTAGAGTCTCTGAAGCACGTTTGCCCTTTCCCATCGGTGGATCTGATGCCATCCAAGGAGAATTCCTCTGTAGGATCAAAAAAGGGACGTGAATAAATGTGCCATTTGTATTCAGTTTCGCGGGTGATGCCATGCACTGTTTGTCCGCTAATGCGCCAAACCCGTTCTTTCGTTAAACGGTACATCTCCATTTCCTTTTGTGAGTAGGAAGTCAGTTCTTGCGATTGCCTTAGATTCATGCCTTCGCTCTTTTCTTTTCCCCGTAGAGGAGTTGAGAATCATGGCTGCGGGCAAATTTGTGAGCCTTCCCAGAAACATGCCGATGAATCACCAGTTCCCTCTGGCCTCGTCCATGGACCTTCTGAGCAGCAAGTCCCCTCCGGCTGAGCATCACACAGATGCCTATCAAGACGTGTCCATACACGGTACCCTCCCACGGAAGAAAAAAGGCCCTCCTCCCATCAGGTCCTGTGATAACTTCAGTCACATGGGGACCCTGCCCCATTCCAAGTCCCCACGGCAGAACTCCCCTCGGACTCCCGCCATCATCCAGGAGCACCCCCTGCAAGACTGGAAAGGCGAAACCTTCACTTTCAGGTAACTTCTTTATTTATTTATTGTTTTTTCAGAGAGAGAGAGAGAGAGCCTGGGGGGAGGGGATGGGGTGGGTGCAGAGGGAGAGAGAATCCTAAGCAGGCTCATATCCAGCGTGGAGTCCAGGGCGGGGCTCCATCTCACAACCCTGAGGTCATGACCTGAGCCAAAATCAAGAGTCAGACACTTAATGGACTGAGCCACCCAGGCGCCCCTTCAGGTAACTTCTTTAATTCCACAAGTGAAAATGACTTGGCTTAACGGGCTTTTTTAAAAAAGCCTTTCTGTTAGGGAACATGTCAGCTGTACAGAGTAGAGCAAATAGTTTACCTCCCAAGGACCCACCACCCCACTTCAGCTGCCTTGGGCCACGGCCAGTCCCGCGTTGTCTGTACTCCCGCCCACTTTCCTTCCTCTGCAATTATTTTGAAGTAAATTTCAGCCCCTGTTTTATCTGTAAATATTTTGGTATGTGTCTTTCAAAGATAAGTACTCTTATTTTTAAAAAATATAACATAAAAAACGATAACACCTAAAAACTTTAACCATTTCTTAGTATCTAATATTTGAGCGTATTTTTACAGCCAACTGCCTATATACCACTTAGTCCCTCAAAAGGAAGCACAAGTGTGGTTTTTTTACTATAACATCAGATTCTGAACGGTGTCCAGCCAATTCTGTAGAGCTGCCACGATGGCTCAGAATTAGGACCTGCATCTCCAACATGCTGAAGTAGAATTTGGTACGGATACCTCATCGGGTCAGCTTCAGAATACTTTAGAACCAGGATTGATTTCTCCTGCCCACTGGGGAGCTGGCTAAATAAGCCTTATGGTTATAAAAGCTTCTTGTCCGGGTTTGTATGGGGCCTGGCTGTGATTAGTTTCTGCTTGTTAGAGCTGGTTTGGAAACTGCCTTCCTTTTCCTGCTGGGGAAGATCCTCAACCCTTGATGTTATCGGGCAGTGAAGGGACTGGTTCCTTCTGTTGTATGTCCTGGTGTCTCTTTTTGTCTGATCCTGCAGCAAAGAAAGCCGCTTTGATTCCAGCTCATGTTGTTGTTCAGTATCTATATATTGAGCACCTTTGTTAGTGGAGTCCATTGATTTTTTGAAAGGACTGGTGCTTTACCGGGAAAATTCTGCCCCGTCCCTCTTAGTATCTGAACTGAAGGGCCGGTCCAACCTTGAAGATGTTCTGGCAACCAAATCATTCCAGCAATCTGCTCTCGCCGTTTCGTAGGGTGAGGAAGTATGGGAACTCACAGAATAGCAGTGGGGCATCTGAAATGGTGTCTTCCCAGAGCTAATATTCTAGGGAAGGGCCCAGGTAATAAGCAAGTTAATTGCAGATTATATTAAGTGCTAGAGAGGAAATTGTGACGACTGAAGATTTATTAGGCTTGTATCTTTTTTGTAATGTGGACAGGTCTCTGAGGAGATGATATTTGAGCTAAGAGCTGCATAATGAGAGAAGGCAGCCATGGGAAGAACCAGAGGAAGGTTGTTCCAGGCGTAGGGAGAGCAGTGCAAAGAACTGGGGGTGGGAACAAGTCTGGCATGTTTGAAAAAAACCCGGACGAAACTGGTGTGGCCTGTGGCTGGAGTGTAGCAAGCTGAGAGATGGATAGTACAGATGTTGGGAGAGAGGCAGGTAGGAGGTCAGAATTCGTTTTAGGTGCATAACTGTAGTAGTATGAGAACAAAATAAGTAGAGGCCCACGTAGTCTCTGTAGAAAGCGCCGGAGAGCCCTGAAATGTTTCCGACGTCAGCTCAGAAGTTTCTCTAGGCTGTCCTAGGAGTTAGAAAGCCCTGCACCCGCTCTGGAAAGCGTAGGTGGGTGACCTCCCTGCTCGGAGAGCTCGCAGCCAGCCTGCTGAGGGCCCAGGGCAGCATGGAGGCACGTACTGTGCACAGTATTGTTGCTGTGGAATCACTGGTCCTGGACACGTGGGATGCAGAAGGGGCGCAGTCATCGCTCCCTCTTGTGAAGGCTAAGGGGCAGCAAAGAAGATACCAGGCTGCACCAGGTGGAGTCAGAACCAGCGATTCCCCGACCCACTGTAGCCACTTTTTATTAATTAAGTTAAACTCTGTAGTGAGCTACATATCTACTATGTGCTATACGGAGACAATTCACAAACTCATTCCTTGATGTTCTAAGGTCCTGGCTGGCTGGGTGCCAGCTCTTACAAGGGGGACGCTCCAGGGTGCCGGGGGTGGCAATGGAGTCACCCTTTCTATCTTGAGGAAGTTCTTGATAAACACCCAAGGTCCAAGCCGTCAACCTGCCCGCAGTTCAAAGCTTTTTGATTTGAAAATGACTTGGACAGAGGTCAGATCTCCGCAGAAGATCTTATCAGGTGGTGGGCGCAAGTCCTGAGTTTGAAGTCCATACCGTGGAAGGCTTAACAAGTGGCAGGCTTAAGTTTGTTTATCCTTCAGAACTACATTCATCCAAATTCACAACTTTTTCCCTTAACTTAAAATATCTCATTGTTAAAGGCGAATACAGGAAGTAACAAACGCATATCCTTCAGGATTATGCTGAGTGAGAAGGTCACGTCAAAGGATCGTAAAATCCTCTTCTCCCTGGTCTTATTAATAGATCTTGTTATTTTTAAATGTTATTTATTTACTTATTTTTTTGAGTTATTTTGTTTATTTGCTTATTTCTACCCCCAACATGGGGCTCAAACTTACAACCCTGAAGAGTTGCATGCTCTACCGACTGAGCCAGCCAGACGCCCTTATATTTTGTTCACGTAACACACTTTTAAAAACTACGTTGAAGTGTTCCCAGTTCTGAGGAGTTCAAAGTACCTTGTATTATTATTTTTATCCTTTTAAATATTCCTAATAAGATTATTAGCTGCCTCAGTTCCTTTTTAGAACAAGCCACAGGATCAACAAAGCTTATGTGTGTGAAAAGGAAGGGACAAAAGGTATGAATGAGAACCTGGGGCTCCAGGAGGGAGGGCTGTCTAAGGTGCCCCAGCAGAACAGCCATGAGGGAGAAATAGCATTTCTAGTCCTAACTTAGCTCTTACAGCTCAGTTGCTATGTAAACACCAACCACCCATCGCTCTTGCTCACTCACCACTGCAAGCTGGGAGCTTTTTATTTTTATTTTTTAAAGATTTTATTTATTTGAGAGAGCACGAGCAGGGGGAGGGGGCCAGGCAGAGGGAGAGGGAGAAGCAGGCTTCCCCGCTGAGCAGGGAGCCCCACAGGGAGCTCCATCCCAGGACTGTGGGATCATGATCTGAGCTGAAGGTGGACGCTTATCTGACTAAGCCACCAGCCACCCCATGCTGGGAGCTTTTAAAGTTAAGAGTTTTTGATCTCTGATTCCAGGGAGTGAGACTAGTTAGGTCTACTTTTAACAAAATTATTGATTTTAGGGGGTGGGGTTTGTTTGAGGTAAACTTTTTTTGGCCTTGTTACTTTTCATAGTGATTTCAGAGGTTAATTTCATCTGACAGTGACTTGCCCGGATGTCAAGACTGAAAACCTTCTATTTTGTCCTATTTGGTGTTGGCATGATCATAGTGGGGCCATCTGGGAAAGCCCAGACTCACTTTTCTTGTGTACTGCACCTACACTCAGAGGGAAACCCACCAGACAACACCTTTTTGTCTTGTAAAAAAAAAAAAACTCTGATAAATTGCAAATTTGCTGTTTTCCTAACAAATATATTTAGCTCATTAATCATTAAAAAGTCACCTTTATTATAATTACATATTAATTGAATATTCACCCTGTGGAAGACTCCAGGCAAAGCAGAGGAAGTCTCCCCTTTGACCTAAAAATTTGTATTATTAAGCTATCTTACAAACATGAGTCCTAGCCAGAAAAATTACGATCTCTCACATTTTATAGTTTTTAAAATATCTTCAATGATATGTTCTTGAATTATCCTGTGTGAACATCCTAACCCAGCATGAGAGACATGGCAGATTTTAGCATGAGTAGCAGCAGTATTGTTGTTCTTATTCAGTCGAGAAAGTGGTTCAGGGATGTTGAGCACCTAAGGTCAGACGCTACTGGGTGACTGAGCTCGGATTGGAACCCAGAGAGTACCGTGGGGCCTTCCCCAGACACTGTGCTCCACAGCCTCCCAAGAAATTTGGCCTCGGCGGTGGGCATCTTCTGAGCTGTCCTCTAGAGTCTGCAGTCCCCAGAGTCTGAACCCAGTGCCTTGGACACCCACCTTGGGGAAATGGAGTCTTAGCCACCAAGAGCCAGGCAGAAGGCAAGCCCAGAAGGGAGAGTTGGTCTCTCCTCATTTGGAGACTATATCTCTTGGCTTCGTTGTTGTCTTGGCTGCCCTTGGATGTACTTGTGGTTTTGAAAGGGGGCCAAAGCGAGAAGCCAGGGTGCTCTTAAACCTGCTGCTTGATGTCACAGAAGAAGCCTTTGTTCTGCAGGCAGAGCAAGGCTTCCCCGAGAGGTCTGCAGACAGGATTTCCTCTCAACGTTAGCCTTTGTTTGACTGCTGTCCCTTTGATTCACTTATCTTCAAGGGTGAATTTTTATTTGAATCTGGGACCTTCCTTGGGCTGAGAGGGGACTGGTTCCTGTTGTTGAGATGTCTGTGTTGTCGGGATAGCCGAAGGATCAGCTCTGGGAGACCGGTGTGGGTCCTCTTCCTGCCTGTGGGTACGTGGAGGCATGCATTCCTGGGAACAGCTGCCGAGAGCCTAATTCCTTCGGCCCCTTGTGCTGTGTGAGCATGTGGCGGGACAATGTGATGTTTCATTAGTTTGCATGAGCGGAGCTGACTGACTAGTCACAAGTGTTTTAACTGACGGGGGCCAGAAAGTCTGCAGAATTATCCCAAATTAAAATCCAGTATGCTTTCCCAGGCGGTAAGTTACCTACCATGTTGCAGCGTCTGCTCTTTCAAGTCAAAGCAAGTGGAAGGCATTGCATCTGTGCAGACTCTTCTCAAAACACTGATTTATTGATTGATTGATTTTTAAAAAGATTTTATTTATTTATTTGCCGGAGAGAGAGAGTGCGAGAGTGCACAAGCAGGGAGAGCGGCAGCCAGGAGGAGAAGCAGGCTCCCCGCAGAGCAGGGAGCTGATGCAGAGCTCTATCCCCGGACCCTGGGATCATGATCTGAGCTGAAGGCAGGGGCTTAACCGACTGAGCCACCCAGGTGTCCCTCAAAACACTGATTTAAATATTTAACTCTGGGCTGTATCAATGCCCTCACCCGAAAAAGGATTTCATTCGTTCCTCTTGAGGACCACCAAGTTCTAGAACTACTGCTTTCCCCTTAACAGAGCAAGATGTTTCCCCAGACATGCAAATAAATCAGCCTTTAGCTTGCAGCTAATCAGAGGGTTCTGCAATGTAAAGGTCCCATGCAAATATCTGCATTTTAGTTCTATACAGGCATGTCTGCTCTCTGCAGATTGGGAGCTTTTCATGCACAGAGGAAAGGTTGGGTTTAGAGTTGCAAAAGTCTATGTACTAGATTAACAGATTCCGTTAATAGAAGGCACATTTATTGAGTTAGCAGAGTGACAATCACTTAATAGCCAAGAATGTCTCCAGGCAAGTTATTATAGTCCATTTGTTGAATTTTTATTTTTGAAATTTCAAGTTGGGTTTTGCTCACATTTTGAAATGCCCCTTGGTGTTTGAATGCAGCTGTTGTGGATGGGGTAGTGCATTCTGAGGAATGGTGTATGTTCAGGCCCTGGTGTGCTGAGCCAGGAGCAGCTGGGTCAGAGGTGAGCTCAGCCCCTGCTGGGTATCCCCCAACAACCACCACCACGGGGTAGGGGGCGGGGAGTTGGTTCGAGAGGGCCCAGGGACTGTGATGTGCCCACAGGTCCCCCAGCTGCCTGACAGTGGTCCTCAATCCTCTGCTGACAGGGATGATTTGAACCTAAAGGCTGGGATCTGTGCATTCTCAGCTGTTCTGGGAAACACGGAAAGATTTTTTTTTGTTTTTTTCAGTGAGTGCAAATGGCAACCAAGAAAATGATCAGAGAACTACACAAAGCAGTCCTTGTTGAGCGATACTGCTCAACATCTTCTCTGCATCCACCCCCACGACCTATAAATCAGGGTTTCTTAGGCCTCCTGCATGCTGTTCGGGAAAGGTCAGGTTTTTAGTCTTCTGAGAGTCAGAAACTAGGAGTTTTTCCACACCTTTTGGTATATGTCGAAACGTATTGTAAACAGAAGGTATGCTTTTACACGTTATTTGTGGTCCTATCACATGGGGATTTGGGAGCCCTCACAGCCTGGCCAGAGGAGACAGGCTGGAGAAGCTGTCATTGCTGTTGTTGGTGGGAAGAAGACTCCTCCATGGGGCCCGTACTGGAGTCCCAGGACTGATAAGCCGCAGGCCATGGCCACCCCATGGCTCCTGGCTTTTGCGATGCTGCCACCACAGTCTGTCCCCAGGAGACTAGCTGCAGGGTTGGTTGTAGAATTTCAGACTGTCTCTTTTTAGAGGTCCCAAAGACAAGCGCATGGTCTTGTTGTTTTAAGGATTCTGAGGTTGTTTAAAAATTATAGAAGCCTGGGACCCCCGGGTGGCTCAGTCAGTTAAGCGTCTGCCTTTGGCTCAGGTCATGATCCCAGGGTCCTGAGATTGAGCCCTCCATTGGGCTCCTTGCTTAGTGGGGATCCCGCTTCTCCCTCTGGCTGCTGCTCCCCCTGCTTGTGCGCTCTGTCTCTCTCTGACAAATAAATAAAATCTTAAAAAAAAAAAATACAGAAGTCTGAGAAACCTTCCATAACAGACCCAGCTTTTATGCCCTCCGGCCTGTCTGTGATTCCAGGTGCACCTGCAGACATAGTAACCAAAGCGAAAATCGCTCCTGGGAAGAGGAGAACACACCGGGCTCCTAACCCAGAGGTCTCTCAGTTCAGATCCCTATTTTTCCACTTATTATCACTTTTTCCACTTACCGTGTGTGAACTGGGGCAAGTTCTAAATTATAAAGTGAGGGTGAAAATGCCTCCCTCTGAGGAGTGCTGTGAAGCTTCGGTGGTCACTAAATACAAAGGCTGCCCTGGATGGCAGAGCTCTGACTTCCACACTTGGAGTGGCCCTGCCTTCTGGGGGGAGCAGGTCACACCCTTGCGGGCAGCTCCCACCTGCTCACCAGCACTTTATTCTCCTCCTGCCCCGACTTTGCTGTGCGACACCCGACCTTGAAGGCCACTGATGCCTTTGCTCTGGGATGTTGACGTAGTCGTGCATATCAAAGAATGCTGCTAGTGACCTTGACGCTGATTCAAGCAACCAGACCCAGTGGCGTTGTGACCTCGTGTAGTTACTTTACCTTTCTGATTCTCCACATCCTCAAAGGGCAGCTATACGGTCAAATAGAATCCCACGTGAGGGTGTCTAGCAAGAACTGGCACGGAGAAGGGACTCAGATGTAGGTTTCCGTCCTTCCTTCCTCCTGGAGGTTCCTAATCCTTGTGCGTAACCTGAGATCACATTCAGTGCCTGCAGCTTCTGTGGGAGAAAGTTTCCCACGTGTTGACGGAGTCTGGCTGGAATCCCGCTCTCTGGGTCTGCCCTGAGCTGCCCTACAGCAGTGTGTCTTGGCCACCATTCATGCTGACAGGTATGATAGCCTTCCACTGCACTAAAAAACCAGCACACCATTATACGAAGACACAAAACAGAGCCTGTCTTCCGTGGACGGGCCCAGCCCTTTCCTGCTTGCCCTTCTACTTAATATTAGTATCTTTGCTATTTATTCTTCGGTAAATATTTATTGAGCTTATTTTGTGCCAGGCATGATGCTGGGTACCAAGTACCCACAGAGACTGAAATAGATACAGGCCCCGTCCTTAGGCAGTGCCCAGTGAAGGGGGCATGTAGACAAACGTGTCACTCAATAAAGAACCACAGAATGAGGAAATGCAAGAGTTCCTTGGATTGGGTGGAAGGAAGGCCTCTCTGGGGGAGGGAACATTTGAAGATTTAATATAAAAAGAGAATGTAAAATACTTCATTAACATTTACTATGTTACTGTATATTAAAATAGTAATATTTTTGAAATATGCAAAATAAGATACTGAAATTAATTTTACTTATTTCTTGTCAATCTGCTACTAGAAAACTTTACATGTTTTCATATGAATAGATAAAGATGTGGTGTATATATATACACAATGGAATATTACTCAGCCATCAAAAAGAATGAAATCTTATTGTTTGCAACAACATGGATGGAACTAGAGGGTATTATGCTAAGTGAAATAAGTCAGTCAGAGAAAGACAATTATCATATGATTTCACTCATGTGGAATTTAAGAAACAGAACAAATGAGCGAAGAGGTGGGGAAAAAAAAAGAGAGAGAGACAAACCAAGAAACAGACTTTTAACTATAAACTGGTGGTTACCAGGGAGTAGGTAGGTGGGGGATGGGGGAAATAGGTGATGGGGATTGAGGAGGGCACTTGTGATGAGCACCAGGTGTTGAAAAAAAAAAATTCATATGGTTTTCACCTTGGATTTCTGTTGGATGGTACTGGTCTACAATCTTGGTGTGAGGATTTAGGTTTTCTGCAGAGGGCAAAGGGAAGCCTTTAAAGGTTTTTAAGGGAATAATGAGTTCTTACAATATCGCTTGGCCTCCATGGAGAAGACATTGATGGGACAGAGGGACTGGGGGAGGGGAGCAGGAAGTGGTCTGTGCTAGGATAGTGGTGAAGGAGGTAACAGGGGGTGGATTCAAGATCTATGTGGTGAGTAGAAGTCTACGGGACTTCCTGAAGGTGGGATGATGGAGGGTGAGGGCGGGGGACAGCCGAGCAGGGCTCAGGCCGCTGGGTGTATGAGGTGGGGCCACTTACCGAGGTGGGAAAGACTGGGAGAGGAACAGGGCTTCGTTTGTTTGGCCGCTTTTTGTTTGGTGGATGGCAGAGAGTTGAGACTTCTGTTCGGGGTGTGCTAAGTTCGAGAGGCACGCATGTCAAGTGGAGGTATCAGTATTAGGAGCCTGGAGCTCGGGAGAGAGAACTATGCTAAAAGTTACCAAGTTCAGAGTCTGCATAGACGTGAAATTAAAGCCATGGAACAGATGTCCTCACCAAGGGTGGGAGCTGTATAAAGTGTAAAGGGAAGGGACCCTAGAACCCAACCCTGAGGAACCACCGCATCAGTTCCAAGGAGTCAGCCATAGAGGCTGAGCCTTGGGTTTGGAGGGGAGCAGAGAAAGGAGGCAGGAGCTGCATGGGGGTACTGTCCAAAGGAAGGTTTTTCTTTTTAAGATGAGAGACAAAATTCAATAGGAAAAGATCTAATCTTTTAAGCATATAATAAAACAAAACACACTTTTTCATTACTTGAGTCTTTTTATAAAACGTATTTGATTTAATTAAAGCAGACATGTCCCCAGGGCTGCTCTCTCTGTGGGCCTGTGTCAGCAGTGCGGTGATTATGCTTCCCTACGGGGTCCCACACGGTCCCCGATGACTCTATGGAGAGAGGGGGTAAATGGGTGACTGTGGGTGACATCTTTTGCCCGAGGGGTGACAGCTGCTTTTCCAAGGTTTGGGTGGGTAGCGCCCTTGAGGATGGCTGCCTGCCCTGGAAGCCGGTCGAGGGCATGTGTTGTATCTGGCTCGGTGAAATCTTTCCTTTTAGAGGTCTTGAGCACCTTACCTCAAAACCACACCACTCTTATTCTGCCTTTGAATTAGTTGAGAAGAAACCTTGACAGACGCTGTTTTAGAGGGGATGAGGAGCGGCTGGGGGTGGGGTGGATGGAACTGGGGGAGTGAGGAAGGGCAAATCAGACAGCAGCCAAACAAAGCATCTGCTTTTATCAAAAGTGCTGTGTTTGGGCTCAGACAGCCTGAAGCCTCATGAGTCACTGATGCCAGACCCTCTCTGCCTGCCAAGAGACATACTGGCCTTGATACGGTTTTTCTTATTCTTACTCTATTCAATTTGACTGACTGCTGCCAAGTTAAGATTTGAGCTGTAGCTTTTAGCTTAATGCTATCACTGGAATTCTGCTGAGCACAGGTTAACCTATGACCGTGTCAAGTTTTTATCAACTAGATTAGTCTTGGCTTCCATATAGACTCACCAGAGTGTAACATGTAGGATATTTAAACGATGCCTTTTTCACATGATTAGGGAATCTGCCTGGGGAGGTGGTTTAATCGCCATCCTTTTAATATACGTCATGAACACATTAATCAGGCATTGCGGTATTTTCAAGTGAGATAGAAACGGACTCATAGAAGCAGGAGTTTTAGAAGGACCCAAGTCTTAGACTCTGATAGCCAGGGAGGGAAGTGTGTCCTCATCCGCAGTGTACCCTGGGCATTAAGAGGAAAGATTCCCAAGTTGAAGGAAATGATAAAGCTGATCGCGTGGCCCGAGCTCTGAAAGGGAAACACAGGTGAGGACAACTGTTAGTAGTGCACCCAACACTGTTCAAAGGAGGAAGAGGGAGGTGACCGTCCAAGTCGTTCTTGGTTTAAGGCTGTGTCTGCAGGACTGTCGTCAGCTAGATCCCCCTAATGCAGTGCAATGAGCCAGGGCCGTTCTGATGAATTCATCCATGGGTGCATTGAACATGGCCCGTGTGCCTGGCTTTGTGCTGGGTGGTGGAGCGTTAAAGGCAGGCTGGGGCTGTGTCCATGTGAGGAGTTCATAGCCCTAGGGAAAAGGGGTGCCCCTTTTGAACCATCCGACCTCACCAGCATCTGTTCTTTCCATCTTCTTTGCCGCTGACCTAACTTCCCATCCATGGGATAGCCTTTCGTATCACTCCCTAGTTCTGTAAGTCATTCTGCTTTTCTTGACCTCGGACCTTAACATATTTCCAGGTATGCACATCCTTGACGGGGTGGTTGAAAACGGTGCTTTCTAGATAACCCTTCCCTTGGGGCCTGCCTGCTCTGTGCCGCCACTTGCTCTGGCCTGTCCAGGCCTTGGACCCAGGCCCAGGAAAGCTTGAGCTGTGCAACCTATGCAACCAAGGACCATATGAGAGGGTGGCTGTGGGCTATAAAAGAAACAGAGTGCAGTGTGAGCAGAGGATTGTGAAAAAGGCTAAGGGTAACAAAAAGGGCTTTCAGAAATTACGTTTAGAACAATAAAACCAGAGAGAGGGGGCATGGGAGAGAAACCAAACTTCTGAGCCTCTGTCCAGCTTGCATTTTTTGTCAAGGAAATGACTTCTCTGATTAGAAAAGGTAGGATCCCTGCAAAGGAAGAGAACTGTCAGCCTGGAGCAGAAGAGGCCATGGCAAGAGGCTCTAATGCCACCAAATGAGGTGAAACCCTGAGGCCAAGATCGAGACCATCCACCTCGGAGAGATGCAGGCATAACATGCTACAGGGAAGATACAGACAGAGGAGTATTTCAATTTTTGAGAAAGGAACGAGAGAGATGAAGAAGTTAAGCTGTAAAATGATACGATTGACCTGATCTCAGGAAATATCTTAAAAGGATTATTAGGACAATGAATTTTGCATACTCGGTGGAGGAAACAGCAACTATTGGTATATTAGCAGGGCTTTGCCAAAAGCAAGTCATACCAGATTAACTTCCTTCCTGGGGTTATTTGTTGGGAGATTAAAGGAAGGTTGAGAAGGTGTGTAAGCAGATGTTAATCACTGGTGAGAGGCGGGCCAGGTGGTAGTAGATGAAGCGTTTTGTAGGCTGTGTCCGGATCGACCCACGTGTTGGCCCACTCTAGCCAATTTTCAAAAATCGTTTAGACGATAATATTGACATACAGATCACATTGGTGGATGACATGAGTCATAGAAGAAAAATATGTCAAAATGACAGAAATGAGATCCAAAGAAGATCTTTGTGTTTTGAAAGAGTAGATCAAATCTAATTGGATAAGACTCTAGTGAGGGGCAAAAACTGGCACCAGAGTCCAACAACAAAGTCAGAGTATGGGGTTTGGGTTATAGCTGCATGTGAAAAATATTGCAGGATTCGGTTAAGTGCAGCTTCAGAATGAGTCAGCAGTGTGCTCTGGTTGTCAAAGAAGCTAATGTGATTTTAGGAGCATTAATTGAAGTTTAATATTCGGACAAAGGGAAGCGGTCACACTTGGCTACCCAGATCACAAATCTGGTGAATTGTTTTTAGCTCTAGACAACCAGAAATGCAAGATGAATTCCCTCCACTGCAGTGAGCTTCTGCTGAGGCCACTCCTCTGCTCTAAAGCAGATCTTCTGGTTTAATCATTAAGGAATATCCCTAATGTTTAGTGTATTAGTGAAGAGGAACTTCTCATGTCATATGGTAACCCTGGGAGGAGAATATAAAATATGCCCGAACCTTAATCCTGTCAACTCCTAGTGAAGCCTATTTAACAAATAAGGTCAGTAAGTACGTTGTGAGATGTGAGAGAGTGAATCTCTTCTCATTTATTTTGCAAGGTGATGAAACCAAATGTATTTTCCTAGGTGCAAGTCTAGAAGTGTTATAGTCTCTGTTTTTAAAGCTACATCCCTTTTAAAACAAGCAAAGACTTGGGATGCCTGGGTGGCTCAGTTGGTTAAGTGCCTGCCTTCAGCTCAGGTCATGATTCCGGAGTCCTGGAATCGAGTTCCACATCACATTGGGCTCCTTGGTTCCCCTCTGCCTGTCGCTCCCCCTGCTTGTGCGCTCTGTCTCTCTCTGACAAATAAATAAAATCTTAAAAAAAAAAAAAAGACTATATACTAATATACCCCCACCTAGAGTAGGAAGGTCCCTCTTTCCCACTCTTTGGGGGCGGTTATGTGATTCTCAGCATCATTAAAGAACCTGTCCATCTAATCACACACTAGTTGAGATTTTTCCAAGAGACACCATCTCTCTACTCACCAGGCTCGCCCTGTTTTAAGCATCCATCTCTTCTCATTTTCCCACGAGCCGATGGAAATGGTCCTGTAGTAAACTCTGTCCTCTTGGTGCTCCCCGCGATGAACTTCACACATGGCCTTTCAGACCTGTCCAGAGAGATTCGTGTCCAGCGGGAGCAGCTAGCCTCTCGATGTCACTTTGAAAACATCTGGTCTCCGTGGGGCTGGGGAGCCAGGCACAGCCCTGACAGCAGTAACGATCCACAGCTGAGGGGGTCCTGTCTGCGGCCACCGCAGTTCAGGCACAGGCTTGGGGCTAGATTAGCTCCTTAATTTGGAGGCCCATCAGTCAAAATCATCTCTCTCTCGTTGCCTCTCTCCCTCCAATGTTGTTCTTCCCTTGGTGAACCCAGGGAGTTGTGGCAAAGGGAAGGGTTGGCGTCTAGGCCTTTTGCACAGTGGAGAGGACACACATGCACGTACACACACACACACACACACACACACACACACACACACGTTCATTCATTCAAACCAACACTTTTCAAGCAGCTGTGCCCTGGGGATACAAAGGTGAATAAAATAAAATATAGTCCCTGTTCTCTGTGAGCTCATAGTCCAGTAAGGGAGAGGGGCAGGAGTACATGTATGGGATTGAATTATAATTGTCATAAGGTTTTATAATAAGAAAGTGCTGGGGAGATGTTATTCTGTGAGTAGTAGGGGGCAGGGGAAGAGTGGTCAGAGAAGGTGGGAATGAACAGGAAGACGGTGGGGACTCAAGACCTCTTGGTTCAGGGAATTCTGAACAATTTGGATTTACTGGAGTGTAAGGAGCAAGGTGAGGAGCTGAGGCTGGAGAGATGGGCAAGGCTTAGCACCGTGGATATCCTCTAATAAAATATAAAATGAGAATGCTAGACTGTCCCACATATTAATTTTACCTAAGAGAACATGATCTAGTAAGAAATATTGTCCCGTGGACAGGCTCCTGGTAGATTTAAAGCCTATTGCTAGCTCTTCCTTCCTGCAATCCTTCCATCCCCGCTTCTTCCCAGCCAAGATCCTGAGATGTTGATGGCACTTCGTGATGCAGAATGGAGGGTGAAGGCTCTGGATTCCATGGCCATATCCACATGCGAATGGGCTGCAGCCACCAAGTTGCCAGTGGAGGGCAAACTTTGTCCCAGTTGTTGGGTTCACTGTCCCTGATCGTGGGACAAGCCCTGGTCATGAGTTGGTTAAGAATGGTAAACCAGGGGCGCCTGGGTGGCACAGTGGTTGAGCATCTGCCTTCGGCTCAGGGCGTGATCCTGGCGATCCGGGATCGAGCCCCACATCAGGCTCTTCCACTATGAGCCTGCTTCTTCCTCTCCCACTCCCCCTGCTTGTGTTCCCTCTCTCGCTGGCTGTCTCTATCTCTGTCGAATAAATAAATAAAATCTTAAAAAAAAAAAAAAAAAAAGAATGGTAAACCAGTAGCCCCCGAGGGTGCAGTGATTGCTCTTCCTTGGCCCCACCACTTCGGGTAAACAGAGAAACTCGACCTATGGGTCCCACATATCTCTTTGTCTTGCATTTCAGTTAGGTGTTCTAGGAACGAGTTCATTTGTGATGAATGAACACCCACAAAGCAAGAGCTCCGACCTGGACATACAAGCCTTCTAGCCCCGACCTTCAGTGAGTTTTAGATAGAAGATTTTTGCACAGTGCTTCATATCCGGGAGCTTTGCTCTACTTCCTTATAAGGTCTATAGGGATTCTTTTTGTTCTGATGTAGACAGTGAGCTTTTGTGAATCATGACAGTTTTGTTCTCCTTTTTCCGGTTCTTATACCTTTTATTTAACTGTATGGGCTAGGACCTCAGGACAGTGGAGTATAGAAGTTAGAATGGACATCCTTGTTTCTGATATTGATGGCTTGATTTTAGTAATGATCGTAATACTTTGCCATTAAAACTAGTTCTTGCTGAGGGCTTTCATAGATTCCCTTTGTCAGGTTATGGAAGTTCTTCTGTATTTCGTTTGTGAAGAGTTAGCTTTTTCCCTGCTGAGATCCTGGAAGGATGATATATATATACTAGTTTGATTATGATGTATATTTATACATTGTTAGAATTGGTTTCTTAATATTTTATTGAGGGTTTAAAAAAAATTCATGTGCCAGATTACCCTATACTTTCCTTTTATTGGCCTTGTCTGCTTTGGGGATCAAAGTGAAAATATCCTCTTTTTCCATTCTCTTGAAGCTTTTATATAATTTTCAAGTAACAATTCCAACGTTTGGCAGAACTTGCTAGATAGTAAAACCATTGAGGCCTGTGGTAAGATATTGAACTGCTGATTCAGTTTTTTAAATGGTTATAGGGCTTTCAGATTTCTGTTTCTTTTTGAGTCTGTTTTAGTATTTTCTAGGAATTTGTTCATTTATGCTAAGTTTTAAAACTTATTGGCATAAAGGTGTTCATAGGATTCTCTTACTATGCCCTCTTGTCATTCTTATATTGTTTTGTGCTTTCTCTCTTTTCCCCTGGATGACAACCGTCAGAGGTTCATTTTATTAGGCTTTCCAAAGAACAAGGCTTTATTTCTTGCTCCCCTGTTGTATCATTGTTTTATATTTAATTTCTCTCCCTTATCTCTGTTGTTCTATTTTCGTTTATTCTTTTAAGCTGGACCCTTAATTAATTTCAGTCTTTTTTTTCCCCTAGAAATAAGCGTTACGGTTATACATTTCCTTTAAAACACCACTTATTGAATCCAGTATGTGCTATATTCTACCAAAATGTGTTTTACAAGTTTAATCTAGTTAACAGTTACTGTGTTGAGTGATATACAGTGTTTGGACTTATAGCTGCCTCTTATTCTGCACGTCTGTATTAGCTGTGCATTTTTTTAAGCCTATGGGTTTTTAAAATTGCCTTATTTTGTGTTGTCTTTTTAAAAATACTGTACTCTTCATTTAGTGGTTACTTTTAAAATATAATTACTTTATAAAACATAAAGTAAAACAATACTTTCTTTCTGACCAGTACAGGACCTTAGAATGCTAGCTCTGGCTGTGGCCTTCCACTTGGCTTATATACCATTGTTGCCCTATATTTTAGTTTGTCTTTTTATTATCGTTTTTAAGTTTATTTATGTTGGAGAGAGAGCATTCAGGGGAGAGGGGCAGAGGGAGAGGGAGAGAATCCTCAAGCAGACTTCCCACTGAGCACGGAGCCTGACACGGGGCTCCATCTCACGACCCTGAGATCCTGACCTGAGCAAAAATCAAGAGTCAGACGCTTAACTGACTGAGTCACCCAGGCGCCCCATTAGTTTGTCTTTTTTAAAAAAATTGTGGTAAAATACACATAAAATTTACCAGCTTAGCCATTTTTAAATGTATAGTTAATGAGTGGTGAGTTAATGAATAGTATTAAGTAATTCACTTTGTTGTGTAGTCAGTTTCCCCAACTCTTTTTGTCTTGCAAAACAGGAATTCTGTAACCGTGAAATAACTCCCTGTCCCCTCCCCCCAGCCTCTGGCAACCGCCATTCTTCCTGTCTCTGTGAATTTGACTACTCTAGGCACCTCACGTAAATAAAATTGTCCAGGGGCGCCTGGGTGGCTCAGCCAAACACTCCACTCTTGATTTCAGCTCGGGTCAGGATCTCAGGGTTGTGAGATCAAGCCCTGCATCTGGCTCCACACTCACTGTGGAGCCCACTTGCCCTTCTCTCTCTATACCTCCCCCTACTTGTGTGTGTGCACGCTCGCTCACTCTCTCTCAAATAAATAAATAGAATCTAAATAAATCAATAAGCTCGTACACTGTTCTGTGTGACTGGTTTACTTAGCACAAAGTCTGTTGCAGCTGGTGTCAGAGTTTCCTTCCTTTTTAAGGCCGAGTAATATTCCGTTGTGTGTGTACACCACATTTGTGTATCCGTTCGTCCATCAGTGGATGCTTCGGTTGCTTCCACAATTTGGCTTCTGTGAAGAATGCGGCTAAGAACACGTATGCACAACTAGCTCTTCGAAATCCTGCTTTCAGTGCTTTTGGGTATCTCCTCAGAAGTGGAATCGCTGCATCACATGGTAGTTCTATTTTGAATTTCGTGAGGAACCTCCGACTGTTTTTCCTAGCAGCTGTCCCGCTGACGTTCCTGCCAACCCTGCATCAGGTTTCCGATTTCTCCCCGTCTTTGCCAGCTCTTGCTGTTTTTTTTTTTTTTTAACTCCACAAATGACACATTCGTCTTGTTCTGTACCATCCTGCTGGTTTTGGAGTCACCTACATGCTTACCAGTTACTGTGTGCGTCATTCACTCTTAGGTCTTAAGCTGTTCTCACATCCTTTTCATTCTTCCCAGATGGTGTTCTCTGTCGTTATGTATCTAAAATTGTCTTTATTCACCCTTGTTCGTGGTGCTTTGGCTGGGTAGGAAATTTTGAGCTCCTCACTTTCCCTTCTGGCTGATGAAGCCCTGCTGCCAGCCTAATCCTCATTGCTCAGGGGGCAACCTTCCTTTGCTCTTTGGCTGCTTTTAGAGAAGATGTTCTCTCTGGTTTTGATGGGCTATAGCTTCCCTGCAGTGTGTCTAGGTGAGAATGCATTTTTGTTGATACTGCGTGGGATGCACTGGGATGCCCGAATCTGAGAATGGGTCTCTTTCATTTATTTCGAAGATTTCCCATCATTATTTCTTCGACTATTGCTTTTCCTTTCTCTCTTGATTCTCTTCTTCTGGAGTTCTGGTTAACTGTAATTAGGCCTTCTCATTCTATCTTCCACATCGCTTTTCTATTTCCCATCACCTTTTCTGTCTGTGCTGTGTTTTGTATAGTGTCTTTGTATATTTATTTATAGTTTCTCCATAGATGTGTCCTATTTTCTTAGGTCATGTTTAACCTGTTATGTAGCAGAATAAATTTATATATTTTCATCAGTTTTTAAAATTTTTATAATTACCTGTTTATTCTGCGATCACTTTTTGATTCCATCTTTTTTAAAAAAAGCATCGTTATTTTATAGCCTACATCAGATATTCCAGTATCTGAAGTCTTTGAGGATCTCAGTGTATTGTTCTTTCTGCTGACTTCAGTGTTTGGGGCTTGCTTCCTTGTGTATGTGGCTATTTCTGAGAGGAAATTTATGTTCGACCACATTTGTGGATATCCTGAGTGGTATTCTGTTGATAAAGTTTTCCCCCCAGAAAGTATTTACACGGTTTCCTTACTAATGGCACTAGCAGCCCAGACACTTTCATGTCTCAGTTTTGGATTCTCTGTCAAAGCAGGTAGTATAAATTTGAATCCCAACCAACATGAAGGCTGATCTGTGGTTACAGTTTCTTAGGGCAGACTCTTATTACTGTCATTTTTTCCATCAGAATTTGTGGTGGAGACAGTAGGTTTCCTTCTTGGTTTCCCTTGCTAGAGAGCATGCTACCTTCTTAATTTTGATGTATGTAGTTATTTTTGCACATTCTTTTTGTAGGGGTGGTATAGTCCCGTTCTGATGGCTCAGTGTTACACATGGCTTCGCGGGTAGGTTGCTGACTTCTGTGGACTCAGGGCTCAACCTCCCTGCTTTGCTTCTTACCCTCTTGTTCCTTTGTTCTCTGTTTCTGTATCTGTTTTCTATAAGTCTGTGCTTCTTGAGGATTTATCTTTCTTGTGACTTCCACAATGCATTTGAAAATATATTTGTAATTTAATTTATCATTTAGCTTTCAGAGTATCTGGTCTACCCTATTAAGCGAATCAAAGTCCCAGAGTAGAAATTTCTAATTTTCTGAGGCCTTATTTGGACCATATACAAAGGTGTTTGTTTGTGGTTTAAATTTTCATTTGTCCATTTTTGCCCTTGTTTATTTATTAGTTGGCTGCTATGTGACAAGTGCTGGTTGCTCACTGTGGGGGTGGGGCAGATGGAAAAGACCAAAGGATTACATAAAACAGGTATTCTCGACTGGTATCTACACAGCTATCTTGTTTTGTAGTTCTGTGTTTTCTTCCTGAGTTAACCATTTTTGTTGATGTGAAGGGATCCCTTAAATATCTGTTACATTTCATCATACTTTACGGAAAAGATGTACATGTTCGTAATTTGGAAGATGTGAACGACCCTTCTGAAAGTAACTTACTTACAGATAAAAAGGAAGGGAGCTTATCTGAGACATTCAGTAGCTGGATGGCAGCAATCATACGTGCACTGCCAACCATGAGAAAAGGGTGGTAATGGGGCAAAGTCTTACAGATAACTCAGATCCTGATAGTCTCAAAAGTTCGTATAGTGTAGTGCTTGAAGCAAAGGTTTTTGCTAGTTCATTCTTAATGAACGTATCGAGATGTGCTAGGCACCATCTACTTAGTTCCCTTAGAAAAAATTCAGTAAGTGCCCTTATCTCTCTCTTCCCTTTCACCCACGGAAGCCAGTCATTTACCACCATCTGTCTTTTCTCACTTAGAAAAGTCTCCGAAATCTGTACGCCATCCCCGCCCCCTCTGTCACTATAGCCCAAGCCTCACTCTGTCACCCAGACCTCTCCAGCATCCTCTCCTTTGGTCTTCCTGACTCCATCTTGCCCCCCACAAATCTGTTTTCCACACCAGTGCAGGGAGATTTTTCTAAAACACAAATCTCTGATTCTTCTGCAGCTTAAGACTTTTCAGCAAAT
Source organism: Ursus maritimus (assembly GCF_017311325.1). Lineage (NCBI taxonomy): Eukaryota > Metazoa > Chordata > Mammalia > Carnivora > Ursidae > Ursus > Ursus maritimus. The sequence goes on from NW_024423564.1 coordinate 26,904,118, forward strand.
CCCATTGCTTTCCTAAGTCTAGACGTGTTTACATGGCATCCAGGGCCCTTATGCTCTGTCTCTGCCTCTTTTTCATCCTGACCTCCCAAACCCCCGCCGCTCCCGAGCCTCCCCCAACCCTGTGCTTGCGTTACTTGCTCTTTTATTCATGAATTCAGCAAATGGTTATGTGGCAACGGCTGTGTGCAGAGCACAGGGGATATCAAGGTGAATAAAGCAAAGAAAGCCTCAGTCTTGCAGGATTATATTCCAGAAAAAAGACCATGAGCAAATAAACATTTCATATAATATCAGCTAATATGGGAAAAAAATAAAGCCCGCTAAGGCAATAGAGGGTAGTGGGGCTGCTCATTTAGATAGGTGTTTAAGGAAAGCTGCTCTGAGGAGGTGTTGTTTGAGCAGAGACCTGAATGTTGCAGGGGAGTGAGCCTTTGAGAACTGCAGGGAGAATGTTCTAGGCAAAGGAACAGTAGTAAACGCCAAGCGACAGAGGCAGCGACCAAGTTGGTATGTTTGAGCACCAGAAAGAGAAGTCAGTAGGCCTTGGATGGAATGAGTGGAATAGCCAATGTGTGTGTTAGTATGCTTTTGCTGAGTAACAAGTTGCCAGAAACTTGGTGCCTTAATACCTGTTTATTACCTCACAGTTTCTGTAGGACAGAAGTCCCACAGAGCTCAGCTGGGTCTTGGTTACAGGTTTCAAATTCAGGATGTCAACAGCTGTCTTCTCAGCTGAGCCTCTGGGGAAGAAGCTGCTTCCACGGCCATTCAGGTTGTTGGCAGAACTCAATTCCTTGTGGTTGTAGGATTGAGATCTGTTTCCTGGATATCTGCTAGGGGCAGCTCCCACGTAGAGGCCGCTCAAAGTTCCGTGCCTTGGGCCTTGTCACAGGCCATGTTGTAGCATCACGCTGGCAACAGGGTCCTTCATGTCGAGGCGCCCTGACTTTGCATGTCAGGTCCACTTGGATAGTTGCCAAATCTTGATGTCGGCTGACTTGAGGCTTACATCTGCGAAATCCCTTCACAGCAGTACTGAGATTAGTGTTTGGTTGACTCTCCAGGCAATGGGGCTCTTGTTGGGGGACATCTTTAGAATTCTGCCCACCCCAGTGAGGTTGGAGACCTGGCAGGGACCATGCCAACCAGGGCCTCGGAGGCTCTGGTGAGAATTCCAGGATGTTGTTCTGATCGGATGGGAGTTATTAGAGGATTTTGATTTGGGGAAAGATCATGCTGGCTGCTGTGGAGATGGTGGAGCTGGGAAGGTGTTGCCGGCGTCTTGGCGAGAGATGCTGGTGGCCGGCGCTAGAATGGAATTACTCCTGAATGCTGTGGTTTCCCAAGTGCACCACAGTGTCCCATGTTCCCGTGTGTTTCCACATGCTTCTCCCATTGCCTGGACATTTCTCATCACCACCTACCTCACAGCTTCACCCAGTGAATCCCTACCAGCCCTCAAACCTTAGCTCAAAGGTTCCCTCAAAGGCCCATCCATAGTGTTTCCTTCCCACTGACACCAACTTGAGTTGTTTTGGGTCTGTTGATCTGTCTTCCCCACTCGCCTGCATCTTCTCTGGGAGCAGAGCCTTTGACTATGATTCCTCTGTTTCCATTGTCTGGCCTACAGCATAGCATGTTGTAGGTGCTTGATGGTGTTTGTGGGGTGAATGCAAGAACTATGGAGATACTGGGGATGAAGCAGACTTGCCACTACTCTTGGGTTGCTCACTCACCTTGTCAAGGAGAGACCATATATAAATAAATATACAATAGAAAGAACCAAAATGCAAAGTACCATGCAGGCCGTGTGCACAAAGGAGGGGTGCCCACTCTGCGGGTTACTGGTGTGCATGGAGTTTAAGGGGAATCGTTATTCTACTCAGTCTGGAACAGTTGGATCTAGTTTCTCACATCCCTCTGTTGCATGAAGGAATCCTCTTATTACAAATGATTTCTTTTTGTTACATCTGGAAGGACATTTGTTTGGCAACGATGCTAGCCATTAATTTATTCTATAATATTTAAAGAAGTCAAAACATTCATTCATTTAAGACATTCTGTAATTTAAGGCAGACATAGGGTACTTCATTCCTCATCTGTATTCCATGCACTCAGAAAAGATCTGTTAGTGAAATTCTGCTTATATATTCAAGATGGAGAACCACTTAACTCAAAATAGCAAACGTGTCCTTTTAAGAGGGAGGAACTAGTAACCGGGTTACTGATGAGAAACAACTAAAATAGTAAATACATCATTTCTGTGACTCCCAACTACACATCCCTCAGTATGAACCTGAGAAAGCAGGACCCTGGAGAGACTGATTTAACCAGAGTAAACACAGTGATGTTATTTAAAACGTAATAAACATAAGAACAAAATAACAGGAGGGTCCAGTTTCATTCTGCTGCTTTCCTGTGGTCTGTGGGCCGTGTGCTGTAGGGCAGCGTGCCTGACGGAGGGGCCGTGGGTGCCTGCCAGCCTCACCAGTTGTAAAGGGAGATGCACAAAACATCATGGATTCACAAGGGTGGGGATTCATAATTTGAATAAGCAAAAAAAATTAAAAAAAAAACCTTTTCATTTGTATTGCCAAGTTCCTCTGTTTGTTTTCTAGTGATCTCTGTTGGAGAATATAAATCTGTGGCTTAAGAAGTGTTTGCTGCACAGACTTGTATGAATAATTGGATAGTCTATTTCAAATTAGAGGCTGGGGCTACAGGGCCAACTGCTGTATTTTCTAGCTCTTATCTTCTTTTGGCTAGCTGGGATGAGGTGGCTGGCTGAGAAAGACAGCACTTCTGCATTTAAACATAATTTTTTTAAAAAATTGAAAAAAATAAAAAATAGGAGCTAGCTCTTAAAAATAACGTAATTTAGTTCAGGGCAATGATTTTTAAAACTTTTGGATTTGTGACATACTCTTGGTTTTATTATGCATGCTCCTGTATTCCTTCCTTGCCTCTCTAAAAAGGATGAGGAGAACGTGAGGATCCTCTAGGGCACCCCTGGGAGCCCTGAGTTAGAATTTTAGGACATTTGGGTTCCCCTCTGCTCTTGCAGTAGAATGAACAAGCTCCCTCAGCAGAATTCATTTTGGGGGCAGGGTCAAAGGGGACTTCAGGATTATCCCTCACCAGAGCCTCCCAGTTTCCTTCTGTTCTGTCCGGAGAAATAAGTGGTAGAGGATCAAAGAGGAACACAGGAGGGGCTCCGCCTGGCTCAGTCGGTGAGGCGTCCGACTCTTGATCTCCGCTCACATCTTGATCTCCGGGTCATGAGTTCAAGCCCTGTGTTGGGCTCCGCACTGGGTGTGGAGCCTACTTAAAAAAAAAAAAAAAAAAAAAAAAGACTACAGGAGGTTCATCTAAGGTGGGAGCATTTTGGAGAACAGCCCAGGCTTTTTGGTGCTGGGCTCTCTGGATGGGAGAGCACAGGCTGCCCGGCCTCTAGGAGATCTTGTCGCAGAGTGGGGACCGTGCTGATCCACGCTGCCACAGGAGCCACCAGGCACAGCGCCTGGCCTGGTGCGTGTTGGTTATCCCACCTCTTCCCAAGAGAACTTCAAGGCTCTGTTCTGCGAGAACCAGCTCAGAGAGTTTTCAGGTCCATCTCTAGAGAAAGGAAGAATAGAACGTCTCGGCTTTCAGAGGTGAAAGGAAAAGGACTTTGGAGCTAAATCTGGTGAGAAGAGCAGATCCTGGACAAAATTCCAAAAAGAATTTACCAAAAGAATGACATTTGAGCACCTAAAAAAGGAGGATTAAAATGACAAACCGTGACTATATGGTCTTGGTATTTGGCAGATAGTTTCCCAGAAATGAGTGAAATGAAGCTCAAGGAAAATATCTGACAGTGTTAGCTACCAGTGAAAAACTTCAAGCTTTCAAGTGAAAATGAGAAGTTTGGAAAACTTGTATCCTCCACCATGCGCTTGACACTGCCCAGTGCTTAATAACTTCTGATGAGATCAGTGACGATACTGACAAATGTTGATTCTTTTTTTATATTATAATGAAATGTGTCGAAATTTGGAATACCTGCCTAACTCCGTGACCCAGGATTTTCCCGGACAGGGGATACAGAACCACACACGGATAAAAGGTCCAATCGGAGTACAGGATAGATGCAGAAGAGTAAGAGGCGTGGTCAAAGATGCCGCGTTACAGCTAACCTGTAAGAAACTACCACTTGTTTAGGTTTGGTATGGTATCAAGAGCAGACATAATTACCTGAAAAGTCCAATGAAATATCCCTCCCTTTTCCAGTTACATATCTATGTGAGGATGGACTTTTTTTCTAAACCAAGATATACTGAATGCAAAAGTAGATAGGAGAGGGGCACCTGGGTGGCTCTGACGTTATGCATCTGTCTTCAGGTCATGATCCCAGGGTCCTGGGATTAAGCCTACGTTGGGGGGGGGGAATCCCCGCTCAGCAAGGAGTCTGCTTCTCCCTCTGCCTCTGCCTTCTGGTTGTGCACGTGCACGTGCTCTCTCTCAAATAAACAAAATCCCCCCCCCAAAAAAGGATATGAGAATTCAGCTATACTAAGCTAATTTCATGTCATATGCCAGACATGAAAAAGATTTGCAAAAATGTGAGACGGTGTTACTCTTCTCACTAAATTTTTGTTAAAATAACTATTTGTAATAAAATTGTTTTTTATAAAATGGGTTCCTTTTTAAAATACTAATAAATATTTTGAAAATTTCCGTTTAATTTCTAATGTCAGTAATCAGTAGATATAACCCACATGAACAAAAGCTGTTTGGGGTCCATAGTAATTTAGAGTGTAAAGAGATCCTGAGACCAAAAAACATTTGGGAACCACTGATTTCAACCCTCTATACCGATCTTGTCTATCTAAGCATTGAGATGTGTATGTATGAATGTATGTAATGCGCATTTTAAAATGTACATCAAACGAGAACAGCATTTCAGTGGTTGTAACATCTTCCTGGCCTCACAGGGCCAGACCTCTGGCCCAGATGCTCAGCCTGAGACTGGATGGCTAGATGCCTGTAATGTTGTCCAGTAGAAAACCAGGGGTTCAAGAACTTAAAAGGGAGCACAGCCAACATGCTGCTGACAAAGTTTTTCGTCACTAGCCGGGTGGGGTTCCACGGATGCAAAGCCTGATGACATCGACACGGTGTCGGGAGTGTGTGGCAGAGGTGGTGACCAGGCTCAGCACAGACTCGGTGCTTTGGGAAAAGATGCCTGATGAACGAACGTGAAGGAGAGAGTTTTGAGGCTTTGCAAGACTGGTTTATACCCCTCTTTGGGGGGAATGTGCCCAGGGACAGTGAGCTTGTGCTGTTCCCAAGAACATGCCGGCTGCCCCCGTGCAAGTGCCCCCATGTGTGGGCCTAAATGGACGGTCACACCAAGCCAAGCATGGCTTTGGGGGTTGCCTCCATTTCCAAAAGATGGTGGTACCCCTGAGCCGTGGGGTCGGGACGCCTTGTGCTCCAGCAGCGACCAGCATTCTCTCTTATCCCAGGGAAAAGTGCTGCCATCTCGCGGGGTCTCCACACCACCAGGGTTTGGGGCTTGAGCCCACCCTTTGCAGAGGAAGCTGCTTGTTGGGGGGACTTGGGAGGCGCCCGTTCTTTCTGTAGATACACTAAGACCCTCTCCGTGGAGAAGACTCCTCTCTCAGGCTTAAGAGCCATTCTGTCCTCTCAAAATGCTGCTGTCTCTGCAGGGATATGTCGAGCTTTTGAAGTTCAAGTCTCCGAAGGCAGCTAGCTGTCGGTTCACATCCTGCGTTGGGAGGGGCGCCTCGCTGTAACCCTGCCAGCGCTGTAACCCTGCCAGCGCTGGAACCGGCCGCTTGCACTGCTCCCGCTCCTCTGCTTCGCCCCAGCCGATTCTCTTCGTTTCTGTAAGAAGTCAGCCTCCTCAGGGCCCCCTGCTGCTGTTTACTTTTCATTGTCTGGTTAACCCCAGCGTCATATCATGACAGACACACGCGGACATTAGACAGGGAGAGAACAGTACTGGGGCACCAAAGAAAATGACGATGGACTGCTCTGCCTGACACCAGGGTTGGGGGTAATCGAGGTCGAGACAGTGATTTAAAAAAAAAAAAAAAAAAAGGAAGACGTGGTCTAGGAGCAGAGCTGGGTCTGCAGACTCCGTCTTCTGCCCCCGGGCTGCCTCTGGGCCTGCGTGAGCCTCCGTTTTCTTCTGTCAAAGAGGGCATAACACAGCTGTCTGGCCCAGAGGACCCCTCATTTGGGCATCCAGTCCTGCTGTACACCCACCTCTGTCCTCCTTGCTGTTCTGTGCTGCAGATTTTAGCACATGAACTAGTCCAAGGCTTGGGGCCAGACTAGGATAAGAAAACATGTGGAGCTTCTAGGCGGATTATGGTGGTGTCCTACCCCCTACCCCTAGCACACGCCATGAAAGGGATCTGTGTCTTTTCTAACTTCCTTATCCTTCTGCTGTGAGTACTGCCTGGAAGTGGGCCCGTCTTAATAATCTGAATGAACAGGGTGAACATGATGTTAAATACAGTTTACTCAGCACAAGAATGCATTGTTCCCAATTGTTCTCATACTTACTGTTTTCTCTTTCCAGGGATCAGCATCTTCTGGACCCAACTCTGGAATATGTGAAGGTAGGAAACCAGGATTTAACGTGGAACTAGAATCCTGTGTAGTAGATTTCCCATTTTTAACACAGTGTTGCCAGATAATGCTGCACTCTGGCCTGGGTAGGAAGCCGCTCAAATTGGAACAACCAGGGGGTTGTTTGACTCTCTTAGGCCTTCAGTAACTTTCGTAGGAGTCTTAAGTCATCCTTCTGTAGCTTTACAGTCTTTTTCCTCTTATCTGAAACCCTCGGGGCTAGATGGGTTTTAAAATTCAGAATTGTTTTAGAAAGGTAATATGGTGCACAGATATAACCTCCTCAAAGGGGTCTAGCTAGGGTCCGCGCTCCAGACTCACCCTCAGTTCAGCGGTGAGATGTAAGAATATTCACACAAAGTCGGATAAATAGACTACAAATGATTTTACGTATCTCAGCTCACACTTTGCCATCAAATGAGGTCAGGTTTGTTTTGCTGCCAAATGACTTAAAATTTTTTAGTTTTCAGAGTGTTTTGGCTCTTGGGGTTGGTAGATAATAAATTGTGAGCCTGCGTTTATCTTCAGTGGAGGGCTTCAGGCTCCCTGAGGTTTTCTGAGTCGGCCTTCCTTTCCAACAGCCACTGTCCTGTGTAGTAGCTCATTTAGGACCATGAGCTGTGGTCATGTGCTGCTTTCCAGTGGGGTTGACATTCAGTGCTTCTAAATAGTCAACACTCCGAAACAATGATTTCCTTCTGAGCAGAAAGAAAAGATGCTTTTTACACCCCCCCCCCCATTTTTGGGGGTGTGTATGTTTGCTTTATTTTATTTTTGAGAACGGAAATTTGGTACCTACTATAGAAAAGAGAACTCTGATTTGTCGCACTTAGCTTCTTGGGTTTATGACACCGTACATCCTTAACTTGTAGGAGAAATCATGGCATGTGTTAAGTTTGAAGGTGCTTGCGTTCTAGGAGCCACATTCCAGCCTCATTATTCCAAGGGCGGTGTCACAGTTTGGGAGTATTTAGGCCTGTTGCTTTTTCGTGTGCCTGTTGGCATTTCTTCTCTCTTTAGGACCAGAGGATGGAGGATAGAGGCGAAAACTGTAGTAGAATCACTTAGTCACTTGAAGTAGTCATAATAGAGCTTGTTGGAATGGAGGTGGGTATTCTTTTTTCCTCTCTCTCATACCCCGTCTCTGTCTGAGCTGTAGTATCACTGCGCAAATGTACAGTCCTAAGCCAGCAGGGCTGTCATGTCAGAATCCCGAGAGAGCTTTATAGATGATGTCTGTGTGCCTGCTGGATGCACTTACCTATGTTTTTAGACAGGTTGTACGCTGCAAAGCATTGGGGGGGTGCTAGTCACAGAGACTATGATTTGACTTGAGCACGAAATAAAAAATGTGCCCTAGAATCAGGCAGTGTGTAAGTCACAGCAGCCCTTTAAAAGCTACCCATGCCATGTTTCCGAAAGTAGCTGTCTCCCGCTGCAGGCTTGCTGCAGGCTCCCGTACTCCAGGAACCTGGTTTTGCTTTCACAATGTCCAAGCCTTTAAGATAATGCGGTGGTGAATCCTAAAGCTAAACATAGATTCTGGAATGATCTGTTTTAGTATTCTTTAAGCTATTGTGTCGCATTCATGAATGTCAGTCATTCTAAGTTGAGTTGTGTTGAGTAAGAAAAGGTATTGGGGTTCTCGGTGGATCTGTCTTGCTGGGCAGTCCTTGTCTTCCCCAGCAGTGAGATGTGATGGGACCGCCCTTGGTGGCTCGAAGGTGCTTCTTTCCAAGGACCTGTTGAGGTATTTTGAAGGTCACTCTTTGTTCCCAGCCTTGTCTGAATCTAATCAGGGCTTTATAAATGAAGTCTCTGTGCTCCTCCTGGAGATGTATGTATGTATGTACATATGTGTCTGTCTATCTATATATTTTTCTCTGCCCTTGGTTTGGAGGGATGGTCTGGGGATTTGTTGGGTGAATGTGGTATTTTCATTTGCTTCTATGGGCACTGAAGCTCTGAAAGCATGTTCATGGAGGCCTTTGACCTCAAGGTCTAAATGGACCCGTGTGTCATGCTTCTTGGACCAGTGCAGACTCATCCTTGCATTTCTCAGACTTGGCTGCCCTCTCGAGCTTGGCAGACGAGTCCATGTCATGAAGGCCTTGAAATCGGTGCCAGCTGGCGCCTAGTGACTTAGGGGGTGACGGGAAAATAAGCAAGGAAGGCGAGATAGTTGTAAATAAACTGGGCTGCGGTTTGGTGCCCCCTGACTTTGAGCTGTTAATTCAATATAACCCCCTGATGCACTTAATCCCTCTCGGGCATGTAGAAAAGTAGAGATTCTTTCTAAAATTCATACGTCATGTAGGGTCCTCTTCTGGTAGAGTCAGATTTATCAGCCTAAAAAACAAGATGCAAAGGAGCACATTTTTAGGGACCTCATAATGGGGGTGGTCTGATCTCTGATGGAGAGTCTTCTCAGTGGTGGAAGCAGCCCGATGTGGCCCAACAGACAGCAGTTCTCATCCTGTTGAGAACCTCAGCCCCAGGTCTCTGTCTTCAAATGCTTTCTCCTTCGCACCGGAGACTCTAACCATCCTCACCTGATTCTCCCAGTGCCTGCGAGAGAGGGAGAGATCTGGGACTGGCCCCGCCTGTGTGCCTGGGGGAGCTGAGGCACTGGGGGTGGGGGAGGGCACTGGGGCTGCAGTATTGTGGCCGAGAGAGCCGCATAGGGGATGAATCCAAAATTCCCTTCTGTCCAGTTTGTACTCTGTGTCCTCCTAACACCCTGCGCAGCTTGTATGGAAGCACAGGAATCCGGGAGCAAGGGGACCGTCCGGGGTTGCTAGGCTACAAGTAGTTCGTGTGCGCCGGGAAAGGAGGGAAATGTGCGCGGGTGGAGGAGCCCCCGGGGCTGACGGAGGTTCTTTCCCTTCCTGCTGCGGCCTCCAGCACCTGGACCCCACCCGCAGCATTCCCGGTTTGGACGTGATAAAGCCAGAGCAGCTCCGAACTGGCCAGAGGATTTGGGGAATCTCTTTCGCCACCGTGTCTGTCTCTTTAATTCGGACTGTTAGAGAGGGGAGTTTTGTTTTTCCTTTCTCTGCTTTTGCCTTATTTTTCCAGCCCTCGCTTCTCCCGCGTTTTTCCCCCCCACAGTAGCTCAAAACATGATCATCTTGAAAGTCTGATGTTAACCGTTTTGTGTAATCATGAGGTCCTTTCCTGTAATGAAATACAATTGATTCTCTTTTTCACTGCACCCGAAAGAAACCACTTCTTCCAGGTTGGAAAGCAGAAAGGTCCACAGCTGCTCCACCTTTCTCCTGCTCCTTGGTCATTTGTGACTTTGCTTAGTGGTGTACAGCTCTGGAATTTTCCTCTGCGTACCTAGCATACCTTACCAGAGATAAAAACTTTTTTTTTTTTTTTTTTTTTTTTAAACAGAGGAAATAGCTTTTGGAGGAGAGAGCCCTAGGCAAAATTGTGAAGAAAGCTTTATCTTCTGGGCCGTTTTACTTTACTTGCTCACTGCCCTATTTGGTTTTTGCCATATTTTTACCCCCATTACAATGTATTTATTCAGCGTCGTTTCTTAGACCTGTGTCAGGTAACTGCTTACAACATTTTATAAAATAATTGTACTAGAATGTGAATAAATGGTAATAGTTCAGTGTGTTAACCTTCCCAGATGGCGTTCCAACAGCAGACTCCAAGTTACCCAACCCCTAACAACCCTCAGGGAGGGGAGCCCAGTCCACCCTCCCTGACTGCGGACTTACTACCTTCTTTCTGTGGGTTCCATCGTCTCACAACTAGGACATCAGGGGATGGGTTAATGTCCTTTGAACATTTTTAGCATCCCCTATACTTGTGATCGGCTGAAGGGGAAAGTTTTTTTAGCAAGTGGGAAGGGATTCTTAATCTGTCACTCTTGATCATCTGTCACTGTGACCAGAAGTGATGTATCGATTGAAACATGTGTCTCAGGCATTAAGACCAAGGATGTGAGAGCTAATAACTGCCTGTCCATCCTATTACCTCAAACAGTTGGGGATGTACCTCAACACTCCTGCATCTGCTCTTGGGATCCATTATGCTTTCACTTTTGTAACCCCTTCATGAACCTATAAAACCTACTTTCATTTTCACTCTTTATCATTCTTTTCACTCTTTTCCTGGGGCTACTTTTTTAAGCTTCAAGAATTGCCCCCCCCCATACACTAAATTTAATAAATTTATATTATTTCTTGTCCTTTCCCCCTTTGTAAGTATATTTCTTGTAGACTGAAGATCCTTTCAGCTGCTTCTTCACATACAAACAAGACTTACAGTCATTTTAATAAAGCATCTCTTTTCTGGGAATGGTTTAAAAATATGTATATCTATTTTAGGGGAGGAGGTGATTGGGACAGAGCTGGGTGATTTTTCTTTTAAAAGAAACGTTTATTATAGATTTTTCATTTTTAAATGTCCTTAAGAAAGAGAAATTGGAAAATAAAGCCAAGTAGGAAAGAAAATCAGGATGACTGTTTTTCAAATTAGCCAAGATGTAGGCAAGCCCATTTTCATGGCCAGGCTGTAAACAGCACAATACCCGCCTGTGGACAAAGGCCTGCTCTCCAGGCGACCGCAGTTAGCAAGTGTCAAGACGGAATGCAGCCTTTTGTCCCTGGCTAGCCTCCTAGTGAACAAATAACCTTTCTTTTATAGTCAGCCTGGGTGGATTCTTGCTAGAACCACTTGTGAGCTTTTATGAAATGGTTTGCAGTTTCTGAGCTCCTTCACAGGCTGGGAGAAGGGACAGGACTGGAGCCATTATCCTGAGTGGGGATACCTCCGAGTGCTCCCCTGAGTGTGGATACCTCCGAGCTCCTTCCCCGCGCCGCCCAACCCCCCCCCCCGCCCCAGTGCGCATGAGCAGCTCCCGAGCCCGAGTGCCTTGGCAATCAGTCCTTTATGGGGTTAATGCACTGAAATGCTCTTTCTGAGAGGGCCTTACAGATATGACAGGCTGCCCAAGGCTCAGATCTCCGCAAGGCCTTTTCCTGCGGCCGGCCGGCCGGGGCTACATTAGGTCACCCAGCAGATTAAAAGAGGAGTAATTATGCGAATTCCAGCGCCAAGAATTAGCGCGCCTGCCGGCGTTGGGGAGTTCCTGGGAGAAGGGGCCCGGGAGGCTGCAGCTCCCGCTTTGTGCTCAAGATGGCCGCAGCCATGGTCACGGTTAAATAGCTGCCTTTGACAACGTCCTTTCTTCCAGCAGGGAAAACAGGCCAGTCTGCTCTGAATTAGCCAGCTAACAAAGTCATGAAAGGGACTTACAAAAACAATGGCACGCTGTACATTCCGTGAGATTTTAGCAAGTTATATGAAGTAAGTAACAGCCCATTGGCTGGCCCTGCAGGATTTCGCCTGAGTGTGCACATCCGCGGAGCCAGCACGGGCCGTGTGGGACCAGATCAGACGCTGCCCGCCGTGAATGGGAAGCAGCCCCGGGCGCGCGTTCGGAGGCGCGGGAGAGAGCTCCCGTCCAACTTCTCCCACTCCACCCCGAAAACATTCTCTGCACATCTTCTTGGGAGGTTTAACGTTACTACAATTTAAAAACAAATTGCTGAGGCAGGGTGGGAAGACAGAAGAACAGGGCTGGAGGACAGTCCCTCATTCAGTGGAATCCTTTCCTGCAGGGTCTTTCAAAATGTGGTCATTGACAAAAAGTGAAATCTTATCCTGAAAATGTATACTGATTTAAAAATTTGTGTGTCAGTGTTGATGGTGACATTATTTCTCATTGATACAAACTGGAAACAAATGTCCTTCAACTGGTGAATGGAGAAACTGTACTACACCATAAAATAGCGTGAGAGTCAGCCTTAAAAAGAATGAACTGTGGGATGCGTATAAAAACTTAGGAGTGACAGGAAACAGATCAGTAGCTGAAAAGGGGTAGGGGAGAGGTCGACTGCAAAAGGGAACAAAGAAACTTTTAGGATGATAGAAATACCTTGATTGTGGTTGCTTCCAGCCTCAAAAGGGTGACTCTTACTGTATGTAAATTTTACTTCAGTGAGCCTGACTTTTAAAAAGCAAACTAAAACCTTATCATATTTTACCCCTTAAGGGCTGCCATCCCCGTAGGGGAAATGTTTGGTTTTGAGACGGGCCACCTCAGACTGCTGATCACACAGAGGAAGTGCTGAGCTTGTGGATATTTTGCTGCCGTGGCTCATTCAACAGATAGTTTGGAGCGTGGACCACATGTTAGTAATTGCTCAGTGCAGCTAGGGGTGGGAGCCCAGTGTTAACGAGAGCCTAACCTTAGATAGTGGCAGTGGGCATGGAAAGTCAGGGCAGGGGCGGGAGGCCTTCTAGAGAGTTAAGAGCCATTTTATTGGGTGAGTTGACAGCTCCTGGCAGACTTAACTGGAGAGGAGGTGAGGGAGAGGAAGCCAGGGGAGATTCCAGAGTTCACATGAGTACCTGGCATCTTGCCAGAAGCCAGTGACTATTTTAAGGGAGGACAGGAAACTTCTAGTTGAAGACCTTGTTACCACAGTGACATTATGTTAATTGATGAGCATTTGGGTATATCATTAGCCTGGGAAGATCAGCAAACTACAGCCGGAGACCAAATCTGGCCTACCGCCTGTTATTGTATGGTGCAAGCTAAAAATGGATTTTACAACCTAAATGGTTTTTTTAATCAAAAGAAGAATGTGAAAATTTTAAAATTCAGATTTCAACATGCATAAAGCTTTACTGAAACACAACCACACCCATTCATTTACATAGTGCTGCTTTCTCACCATTACCGTGGAGTTGAGTGGATATGACAGAATGGGCAGCAAAGCCTGACATATTTACTGTCTGGCCCTTTACAGAAAAGATTTGCAGACTATATGCATATACGCTGTCCCTTTTTTACCTCCCAATAATGCATAGTAGGCTTTCAGCAAAAATTTTCACTTCCACGGTGCTGTCTCGCGTCACTGACATCACTTTCATCTTGCCTGATGACTCAGCAGTGGGTCCCTGTGCAGGGTGTGAGACCTTGCCCAATCACAGATGATGCTGTGGCCGCACTGCGCGATTTGGGTGCATCTCAGCGTCTCGTGGGGTAGAGCTGTCTGCTGTGAGCAGCGGCTACCCACTCGGCCTGTCACATCTGCTGTTCTTGCCTGGGGCTTGTCTGGATAATGTCCTCAGGCCAGATTGCTCTGCCATTGCAGCCTGAGATGAGTTTTCTTGGTGTCCCAAGTTAGAAGTCAATTCTCCCTGGCCTCCTGAACTTGATGGTTTGACTCAAGGTTAAACCGTGGAGCTGCCCTCTAGAGGTGCTCAAAGGCAGCTTGTCTGGCCTGGGAGCAGAATAAGGCTCACTTCCTATTTGTATTCTATGCTGCAGCCTTCATCCTTGACTGAAAGATGAAGGACTCCTCTGAGATCCCAAGCAATGGCAGGTGGAGAGGTGGCAAAGAGACTGGAAAACTAACACGCAAGCAAGAATTGAAGCTGTGGCGTCAGACTAGACTCCATTTTATAATTGGACCTTAGAGCCCTTTGCATGTGGCCTGTCTACCCCTAACCTCATCTCCTGCCATCTGCCTTAGTCACTATACCCCTCCCTGCTGGCTTTTCCTCCTGCCCTGGGTCTTTGCCTTTGCCTCAGCATGGAAGTTTCTTTTGAAGCTGAGTGGTTTAAAGTGGGTGGCATTGTGTTCCCCCAAAAGATACAACGAAGTACTAACCCCCCTAGTACCTAAATGTGGCCTTATTTGGAAATAAGGTCTTTGCAGATATGATCACACTAGGATGAGATCACACGGGATTAGGGTGGGCCCTGATGCAATGCCTGGTGTTCTTAGAAGAAGAGAACTTTGTGCACAGACACACTGACACACGGGGAGGAGGCTGCGTGACCACAGAGCAGAGATTGGGTTGATGTGTGCACAAGCCCACAATGCCAAGGATTACAGCCACCATGAGCTAGGAAGACGCAAGAAAGGGTAGTCCCCCGGAGCCTTCAGAGAGAATGCAGCCCTTGCTGACGACACCTTGACTTTAGACACCTGACCTCCAGAACTGGGAGAGCACGTTTCAACGTTCAAGCCACCAAATCTGTGGTACTTTGTTAGCGCAGCCCTGGGAAACTCACACAGACACAAAGCCCTACCTTAGCCATTCCTTGGTTGGGTGACTTAGGCAAGTTTCCGAAATTTTCTGGTGCTCAATTTCCTTAACACTAGATGGGAGAATGTAGGAATTGAATTAGTTGATACCCATAAAGTTGCTAGCTCAGTGCCTGACATGTAGATAGCACTCAGTAAATACTAATGTAGTGACTATCACCCTAGTTCTCTGTGTGGCTGGTCCATCTTGACTCAGATGTCGTGGCTTGAGAGGGACCTTCCCTGAGCACCCCCCCCCCTACTGAGAGCTGCCTTGCCAAGTCACTATCTCATTATTCTGTGTATTATCCTTATAGTACTTGTCGCAAATTCTATTTGGTTATTTATAAAACAAAAACCCTACAAATCTCTTCTCATTAGAATGTGAGTTCTGAGGGCAAGGACCTTTTCTTGTCTTCTTAATATTTAGTGACTGGCTGGCTGACTGATGACCACATAAAACCAGATGCAAAGGGCATTTAAATTGAGGGAAGAAATGAGGTTTTTTCTAAAGATCTTGAATTTTCCAAAGCAAGTAACACTCCCATCTCTAAAAATTTTCCAGAAATTCTTCAGTGATTTTATTTAAGGAAGCAAGAAATTTCCTATAACTAACCTCAGTCTATCTTCTCTTGCCAACCTGGTATGAGATAAAAATCGTGGGGTCACTGTTACCACCTTAAATACTCACACATTTAGGCAGAGGTATATACACTTTTTAAAGGTGTAGTTCTGGCAGCCTCTGGCTCAGACCTGTCAGTTCCTCAGATCTTGTCATCAGCTCTAGGGTCCCAGTAACTCTTCTGCTCCCAAACGGGAGGCCAGGCTTGTTAGGGTTGGAGTCGTTTGCTGTTAAATTCTGCCCTCTAGTGGTAATAAAATGTCACAACTGTGCAGCATTTGGCTACAATTCAGTCTAATTATTCCGGGAGCTTTTGATATGAAATTATTAACATTATATTTACAACCTCAGAACCAAGGGCTGTGTTTAGAGTATATAAAAAGGCAAGTGGTTTTTCTTGGCTTTGTAGAAGACTGATTAAAATTGTTAAGACATTTTATTAGTAGAGCAAATTGTCTTAACATCCTTGGACAAAAAGCTCTAAGATGCTGTGACAGTGAATGTAGGTTTTGTGTGAGAGGGGTTGGTATGGATTTGAAGTTTAACCTGTGGTAACCAAGAAGTGTCCTTGGGAAAGGTTATATTTGAATTGTGATTTGACAGCTGGAAAAAAAAGAATGGTCCAGAGGAAGCTGGTATTAGGGTGCAGCAGAAAACCGATTATCAGCATGTTAGAGATTAATGGGGAAGCCCCTGTGCCTGGGGGGTTGTGTGTGGCGAGGCAGAGTGGAGTAAGAGCTCACTTCTTCTACCAGGGAACAGCTGTGAGGCCAGAGGGGCTGGAAGGGCAGGGGTGAGCTTGAGCGAGAGAAGGTAGAAGAAGCTGACTTGAGAGAATGATGAGAGGGACAGGGCAGATTGCGTGGGTCCCATCTGTAACTTTTGCAGAGTGAGGTGGGGAACCATGTAGGGATGACATTGGCTTCTATGTTGCTAGCAGACTTTGGGGAGCAAGGGCGGGAACAGGAAGAGGAGTTGGGAGGCTGTGGGGACTATCCAGGTGAGACAGGATAGTGTGGACCTGTGACAGCAGAAGAGGTGGTGAAGAAGGGACATTCTGGTCTCATATGAAGGCGGAGTCTTCAGGATTTCCTGCTGGATGGGGTGTACATCGAGGGAAGCACAGTACTGGAGAGGGGCGCTTGGGTGGCCCAGTCGGCTAAGCAGCCCACTCTTGGTTATGGCTCAGGTGGAGATCTCCTGGTCCTGGGATGGAGCCTGGCCTCGGGCTCCGCCCTCAGGGGGGAGTCAGCTTGAGAGTCTGTCTCCCTCTGCCCCTCCCCCAGTCACCCCGCACTGTCTGTGTCTCTCTCAAATAAGTAAATAAGTCTAAAAAAATAGAGATGGCATTGCCTGCATCTCAGACAGCTTGGTACACATTTGTGAGAATTTCTGTAAGAGACAAAACTAGGAGTAGCATGATTGAGTGTTGAGTAGTAAGTCAAAATTAGCTTCCCGGCAACTGGGGAGTTTTTGTTCACATTTCTCTCAGTTTCCAGATTTTCTCTATAAGTGTTAATGTTTTTATGGTAGAGTTATTTATTAAATAAAAATAGCCCCCTGTTAATCTACTTCATAAATATGCTGAAAACTTACAGTTCAATCAAAATTATGTAAAACGAATAGCTTACATGTATTAGAGCAGAAGTTCTTTTTTTTTTTTTTTTTTAAGATTTTATTTTTTTTTTTTGGGAGAGGAAGAAGCAGGCTCATAGCGGAAGAGCCTGATGTGGGGCTCGATCCCACAACGCTGGGATCACGCCCTGAGCCGAAGGCAGACGCTTAACCGCTGTGCCACCCAGGCGCCCCTAGAGCAGAAGTTCTTAAACTATTTGAGCTCAAGACCCCTTTTCACTCTTAAAAATTATTGAGACGCCAAAGAGCTTTTGTTATGTGAGTTTTAGCTATTGATTTATTGTATTAGAAATTAAAATATAGGAATTTAAAAAATATTTAGATAACTCATTAAAAAATAACAGTAATTATTTTTGTGAAAAATAATCATTTTCCAAAACAAAATTTAATGAGAAAAATGGCATTGAATTTTGCATTTTTGCAAATCTCTTATAGTGTCTGGTCTCCTAGAACACACCTGTATGCGATTTTGTACCACCATGCATTGGGCATGTTGGGAAATACTGGTTTCCTGAGTTAGATACTCAAAATGTTTCATTATACGATATTAAAAACTCACTTTCATTTATTATCACCACTTATCAGAAAAATCATTAAAGTATTCAGAAAGCTGTCAAGCTCATGGTCGTGAATACAAGTTTCCCCAAATTCTGATTTTTCAATTGAAAGCTCAGGTTTCATCACTGACAACAAGTACTATCCATTGTTCTGGAAGCGACAGGCTCACTTCGTTCCTTTTTTTAGAAAATGCCTGCCAGATAAATACCCCATCTGAATAATCACAGTTTATCAGACATTCTTTGAAGTAAAAATGGTGTTCCATGAAAAAGTGTCTAGTTGAGCACACAGTTCCTTTCCCTCAAGACAACCGTTGTACTTGCGTCTGCGGGAGAAGGGCCGCGTGTGTGCTTCCTGTGTCATCCCACAGCATGTTAGAGACGTGGACGCAAGGGTCCAGCTGTGATTTAAAGCGAGTGACTCTTACTGCTTCATCAAGGATTTCATCAGCGAAACTGGCGATTTTTTAGAGAAATACTTAAAAACTGCTTTTTCAATATTTAAAAAATAAATTAAAAAAAAAGGTAGTTAAGAAAGTGACCCCTTATCCAGTTGGTGCCTCTCCCTTGCTTTGTGCTAAGATCCTAGCAGTGTGACCCATCATTGCTTTCACCTTATTGGTGGAAATGTCGACCCAGTGATAAAGGCAAAAAAAGTCTCAGTATTTTTTGTTAAAGATTTTATTTATTTACTTGTCAGAGAGAGAGAGCACGTGCGCACAAGCAGGGGGAGCAGCAGGCAGAGGGAGAAGCAGACTCCCTGCTGAGCAGGGAGCCCGCCCCCCGCAGGGCTCTGCCCTAGGACCCTGGGATCATGACCTGAGCCTAAGGCAGACGCTTAACCGACTGAGCCACCCAGAAGTCCCAAAACGTCTCAGTATTGTTATGAAAATAGTTTTGGCTTCATGGACTCCCCAAAAGGCCCCTGCGGGCCCATAGGCTGCTCTTTGAACATCACTGTCCGAGAGGGTTTCCTGCTACTTAAGAGCTGTTATAAAGCCGCGGAAACGCTTAGCACACGAATCATCATCTCCTGTTGATCTAAATCTATATTTTATCTCTACGTGGAGTTTTTAAAAACAATAACAGTTACAATTAAAAATACCGATTATTAAGACAGAAGAGATGTTAAATTTTCATTTAAAAAAGAGAGAAGATTGAGAATCTATCCTAGAAATAAGGGCCTGTTCTTTACAACTGAGCGGACAGTGAGATCTCAGTAAATACTACCTCTGTTTCCTGTGATCAAGTCGCTCATTATACAATGCGAGGAGCTGGTCCAGAGCGGTTGCTGTTCTGCTCTGATTGCTTTGTATTCAAACCGTGAAAACCTAAAGCTTGGTGAGGCCCAGGTCTGGTTGGTGGTGGAGATGCTCAGCTTGGATACGAAAGTGCAGTCAAGGGATAAATTTACTTGAGGCAGCCTGAAATGAACATTCTCCTGGTCCATAAGCTTTTATTAATCGCAGCCACATTTGCCCATTCTGTGCTCCCAGCGTGGGGATTAGCTGGCCAAGCTCCATCGGTCCTTTATGTCAGTGAAGATAAGGATGTGTCAGACCCTGGGAACAAGAACATGCTGTTTGGGCCTCGGAGGCAATTTCCTTTTGAGTCCCAGCTCTCTCCAGATGGCATCTAATTGTTTCTTGAATGACCTCAGTGTCCAGGCTGCAGGAACCTGGTCTGAGAGGGCATTTCACATATTTATTAGGCCATGGATGAGAACTTAACTACATAAAGCCCCCATTCACACTCTCAAAAGAGCGTTTTGTTCAGAAGCAATGATAAAGCTGATGGACTGTTTCCTGTGACCACCAGGCTCCAGTTGGATTCTCATTTTTCCCAGGCCCAGGTGGGTGTTTTTTTGAAGCATCCGAGTCCATGGTGGCCCAGTCTACTCCCCTCTGTCTTCTCTGGGTCTTTGCTGGAATGAGCCCAGGCAGGACAGGGCTACATCCTCTTCTCTGCTGGTTTGCAGAGTGTTCAAGGATTGCTTGTGCAGGTGGGAGGAGTTGGGAGTCACGGGTTCCAGGAGCTTTTCCATTTGGGAACCCAGGTAGCTCACAGTCGAGAGTGGGGTGCTTCTGAGGGGCTGAAGAAGGGACCAGTCCTAATCTAGCTGCAGGGATGGCAAGCCTGGTTCACCCAATGAGGATCCTAACCCTCAAGTGGCAAGTTGTGGCTTAGGCCTCTATGGTTCTGAACTATTTGCGGGGGGCGGGGAGGGGTCCCTATATCTTTGCAATGGGGATGGATACGAACTATGTCTAGAAATATGCACGTGTGCTCCTTGTGTTTGTGGACCCAGACAGACAATCCCTGTGCTTTCTGCAAACATTCTCTGGCCCCTGTCCTGTTCAGTCATTGGCCCCAATCCTTCTGGGCATTGGAGTATTGACAATGAATAAGTCCTGAAGCCAACAGACACAGACACAGGTCACTTTAATGAGTGCTTCAGTGTTGGAGCTGGGGCCCCCCACTGGGGTAAATAAAGCAAGAGCAGTAGGCAAAGGGAGCCCTGTAGGGCCACACAGACTGAGAAACGGAGCTCGGGGGGCTCCGACGCTCCTTCTGGGCCATGTTCAACTAAGACTACATAAGGAGTAAATTTGGGAAGATCTGAATATATTTTGGGGATGATGCAAATTTCCCTTTCTTTGACCTACAGAGAAATCATGAGAGTTGCCCTTCCAGGTATTCAGTTGTTGCTGGTACAGTCCACCTGGCCTTAATAAGGGAATGTCCCAGACAGTGCCTCTGATTCTGGTCATCTGTCTTCCCACAAAACACAATAGCCTTTGGAAATGGCCTCCAGGAACTTAAGAGGGTGCTGTTGCCTGCATGAGCAGGTTGAATGAGCCATTTGTCAGTGGTTCCCCCTAGCCTGGGAGGGGTGCTGGGTGTGGGAGCAAAACTCACTCCTACATTCAGTGGCACAGGACATTCCAACTCCATGAATCCCTCTCCCTTTTCCTGGAGGCAAAGTCATGTGTGCTTCTTCCTTGAGAACTCAAGGCAACTCAGGTCTTTAATGGAACATCCTTGCGGTAGGCTGGGAAGCACCATTAATTCCCACCCATCACTGGAACACAAGGGAACGACCCTGTTATTCATGGGCGTGCATTTAACATGTTTGCATGTAACATCAGTTTATGTTGGCTCTTTTGGAGCATTTCTCAGATAGGGAGATCATCTCTCACACATGTGAACTCCAGTAGAGCCCAGCACAATGTATTGTCTCCATCTCCAATTTTACTTAATCTCACATTGGTAAAGTAAACTCTCCACGTGATGATGTACGCTAGGAGATTTACCCCTGGGGAGGACGGGGCAGAGTAGCCTGGCCCGATGACCATGCTGGAGAAGGAAGGCCTGTCCGGGCTCTCAGTCCCTGCATCTGCTTCTCAGCACACTGGCCGCAGTCACCCCGGTCACTTTGTTTACATAGTCGGGGCACATGGCTGTAGGCTGAGCTAGCTTCTCATCTTTGAGTTTATGGCCCGGGGCGCGGGGTGGGGGGTGGGGGGCGGAAGACCTCTTCTTCTGCTCTGGTTTGAAAATCCCCAGGGAAGGACTCTGATTGGTCTAACTTAGGTCCCTTATGTCCACTCCTGAATCATTCAGTGTTCAGAATTCCAATTGGCTCACACATCCAAAATAAGTATGAATGCGCATGTCACAGGGTAAAGCTTGTCAACGTAATAACCACTAACTGCTATTTACATCGTTTTTTCCCCCTGAATTTTCAGGATCAGAAGTACAACGAGCTCTATTTCTAGTTGTCTCTGTCTCCTTGGGGTACATATGTGAAGTATTGACATGAGCGGTAGGTTGTGCAGAGAGATTTTCTTTTTGGCCTTTTCAAACCCTGGACTCATCTTTCTCTAGTTTTCTCCTACGTGCTGGATACCCATTGCCTCCCAGTTTGTCAGATGCATGCTGTTATAGAGAAGTCGTGGGCAGTGGAGCAGAGGGGCCGTGGATTCCCCTTATAGTTTGGCCTTGGAAAAATTCCCACATCTGCTGTCACAAGTACCCCGAGCCTGAGGCTCCTGTGTTGTTCTCAGAGACTGGTGCAGCTGGGTCCCTACCACTCTCCCTTCCTCCATCCTGCCCTCCCGCTCCCCTGGGTACACACTGCAAGGCCAGGAATTGTATTGTCCTAACAAAAGGAGCCCATTGTCCCACCTCGGGCACCAGGATCGTTGATGGTCTGGATGTCACTTCTGTAGGCGGCATTGTGCTTGGCACCTGAGTATTTTAGGAAGTGAAGAAACTGGTAATCAATATGGTCCTTTCCACGCAGCACTCCATGTGATTTTCCTAGAGGAATACACCTAGATGGTGTTTCTCTACACACCAAGGCGGTCCCTGAGCCCGCAGTCATGCTCTGTGCTCTAGGGCTTTGCTAACTCCTGGCTCTTTGCAGATTCTCCCTCAGCATGCATCTGTCCATGTCCTGCCCTTTCCCATCAGTGATGAATGAGGATCTCTGATGGGTATTTCGGATGAGACCTGCCGCCTGTTGCTAAGGCTTTCTGTCCCTTAGTGGGAGGGCAGGGCTGTTGGTGCAGCCATGATTCTGCCTTTGGGATTTGCACTAGATAAGGTACTCTAGGCAACCAGGTGCTAGCCCTGCTTCCATTATCACCTCCCATTGATCCAGCCGTTTGGATTCAGCGTTGGTTTAATCATTAACTCTGAGTACTGTTTGATCTCACATGTGACATGGAGATGATAATACGTGTCCCTGGTGTTAGGTATTAAAGAAGACACTATGGTGAACATTCTCTGTATAAGTGCTGGCCTGCTGAGAGGTGGCGTGCCTGTGCCAACGCAGCCCTGTGTCTGTGGAGGGGGAGGGTGGCTGAGAGCGCTTCTGCCATCAGCAGTGACGCACAGCGTGTGGGCAAGCAAGGCCCTTGCACCAGCTGGGGAAGGGTTCCCCTTCTCTAACAGTGGTTAAAGCTGCCCCAAAGGCAGGAAGGAAAGTGGCAGTGCAGGTCAAGGCTTTCTGTCTCCTCCTCTCGCCGTCCACAGCCCTGCCAGGGCCTAATGGGTATGGTGGCTGCAGGCTTTGCCTGCCTTTGCTCACATCCCCGGTGACCAAGGTTTTCCCCTCCCTCTTCTCTCCACTTGAACAAAAAGATCAGGGAGGACCCTCAGAAGCCGCATCTTGAAGAACCACTGAACACCCTCTGGATCAGTGGGGATTTTTAGGTCACATCACTCTTTGAGAAATGGGTAAAAGCCATGTCCTCCTCACCTCAGTGAACAGATACTCAGCTGCTTGTATACAATTTCCAGTAGCTCATAGAAGCCCCACTCCACCCCCAGCTTAACAACGCCTAACCTGGCCTGCTTCTCCTAGCTCTTTGGGTAGGCGGCAGAATTGTCCAGTATGTCACTGATGATAAGGCCCATGATCAGTTTATGACCATGAAAACAAGATATCTTCCCACCGAAATATTTCACTTAGGTGGCTGGAATTTGCTTGAAAACAGAAGGGATGAAGAAAACCATTTTCTGATGGACTTTGGCCAGCTTTCAAGGCTGGACTGAGTGTAGTTGGTTCTGACTGCATGTCTCACCTGGTGCCGACCCCACCACGCACCCCAGGATTCTTGCCCTCTCGGGCGTTCCTCGATGCCTGTTTCATCCACTCAGACATTTGGTGGCCTAAGGAGGAAGAAGGGCATGGAGTGGCATTAGAAGAATGCAGTGTAACTCTGGCAATTCCTGCCGCTCGGGGTGAGAGAGGAGAAGGGGCATAGAGGCGGAAGGCAGAATCTGGGTGGACACTGAACGTCTAGAGAGGGAGGCTGGGCAGAGCAGGCAGAGCACCCAAGCGTCTATACCAGGCCCTGTTCTACTTCTAGAAATGGCTGGTATCAGAGTAGCTGGTAATACAGGCCAATGAAGAGTGAAGGAGTCAGGCACTCAGGAGGTGGTCCTCTGGGGACTCTAGACTCCTGGGGAGGGTCTAGTCCTAGAGCAAGACCCTGGAGGCTAGGCAGGGGGGCGAGGCAGGACGGGACATCCAGGCAGGACGCAGGCTGAAGCCCAGCTCTGCAGCAGCCAGCTCGGTGTGGGGGCAACGCAGAAGGAGGGGTGCGAGCCGGGGCTACGGGATCCCCAGTCAGACTGGCCGGGACGGGGTGGGATAGCGAGAGCTCGGTAGTTGTGGTTGGACCAGGAGTTCCTCTGGGTGAGGGCCAAGTAGGCAGATGCTGTGGACATACATGCTGCCTGTTAAACAAGTCTCCAAACGACAACAGCTCTGCAGTAGAAAATCATCTGAGACATCTGAGCAAGTGTGATTAAAGCCATATGTGCAATTTTAATGTGGGATCTTACAGTTTGAAGGCTAAAAATATTTTAAGACTGAGGCAACTCTTAAACTCCTCCTCATCGCTCCCTGGCTTTCATGATTCTAGAGTCACCGCCATACCCGCCTGCCGGTCGATGGCTCAGGTTGGAGCTGGCCGTGTTCTTGTGGGGGGCGTGGCCCCTGGGGCCTGACAGTTGGGTGAGATCAGGCATAGGCCCCGCAGGAGGACCGAACAGGGAGGGAAGCTCACATTCGCTGAGTGCCTCTCTACGTTGGGTGCCCAGCTCTTTATGTGTTTGTCTCACCTGGTCATCACAAAGACCTGGTAAATTGGAGGAGGAAACTGAGGCTCAGCGAGGTTAAGAGATTTCCCAAGGTCACCCAGCTTGCTAGTGGTACAGTGAAGACTTGAGCCCACCCTGGCTCTCCTTCTAACCTGCTACGTCCCAGCATCACTTCTGAGACATGCAAATCTGTGTCTCACAGCTCAGTTTCGGAAGATGTCATTTTGCAGAAGTGCTTACGAGATGGGTGAGCCAGGGGCAGCGGCGATGGGAGACAGCGCCGCTGGTCCTGGCCGGTGGGCCTTCCTGGTGTTTGGCTTTGCAGATGCCCCTGGGCCCCTTTCCGCAGCTCTGAACAGAAGGGGCGTCTGAGGGCCATTTGTGGTCACTAGAAGTTGCTGGGATAGCTCACACTTATTAAGTGGCAGGAAGGAGAAAGAAAAGTGCATGTAAAGAAAAGAAAACGTAGGGGCTACAATAACCGGGAAAGCAAATGGCTGCTCAGGGTGAGGTGCGCGTGCGCCGTAAGGGTAGAGTGGATGGAAGCGTGGGGAGTCTAGGTCGTCTGGGATGAGTAAGACTCCCAGGGCTGTATGGATGGGCTTCAGGGGACAAGGTATCCCCTAAAATTACACGTAAAACATGACAGTATGTGTCTTCGCTAGGGGAGGTGGGTCGATGCTTCTCATGGGCTCTGAGGAAAGACGGAGCCCGCTGGAGACTGTCTGAGCCTGCTGGGGGGGACGCTGGAGTTATGCTCCATCCTTGTTCTTTTCGTTTTGCCTTAACGCTAAAAACAGAGAATTGGGCTCGTGTAACCTAGGATTTCTGGGGTGATATCAGGAAGTAGGTGGTGGTAGAGGGACGTATGAGATGGAATTGTATGTGATAGAGCAAGAAAGCAAAGTCCGGGCTGGGCCCTCACCTGGTTTAGCTCCACCTGGTCAATTCTACAATTTTAATAGCCAGTTAGAGAAATGGAAGTTTAGTGGGGGGGGGCATAAGACCCAGTAGAGGGAAGTGTGTTTGTGAGTACTGCCCTTAGTTCCTTTGTTGGTGTGCTAGGCAGATCAATACCCCTTCTGGACAGAGGCCACTTAGCAGCCATAGTCTCAGCCCCGTGAGGAATTTGGGGGACTGTCAGAGATGTGCACAGCAAACACTCTTCAATGCACCCTCTGTATTCCCCGGCACAAGTGAACATCTTGTCCACAGCAATACATGAAGTGGTCCCGAGAGCCAGGCCAGTGTTTCCCACCGTCCACCTGCCGAGTCTAGGGTGCATTCCCTTTTTGAGCAAGAGATAAACTGCATATGCATATAGGAAAATGTGTCCAATGGTCTTTGGCGGCTTATGTAGCTGCTGAGTCTGGCGTGAGGGGAAGGGGACTTCCTCCCTGATGGCCTCTCCTCATCCTCAGTGGTCTCCCAGCAAATTCTCCTTAATCCCTGAGGTCCCGCGGCTTTTATGGGAGGGTGGGTGCTCTGAGCCGCAGGAGCTCCTCCCCCACCACCCTGCCTCCCTCCAGGTTTACTGTGCTCAGAATCATGCAGCCTGGCCAGATGCCTGGGAAGCTTTGGGAGACAGGGTTGCAGAGAAACACACGTTTTCTGGCCCAGGGCTTCCCAGGTATTTGCCTTGCTGCTTTTCAAAGGGCCGAACCTGCAGAGGGCGGTCTTGGATATTTAGGATTGGGCCAATCCAGGTTAACCTTCCCTGCTTCCTAGGACACCAGGGGAAATGGAAGTGGCGGTAGTATGGGTTTACCCCCTGGCTCATTATCGCTATTTTGTTCACCGAGAGTCTGATCCCCGGGGTTTAGTGGGGGCAGAAAGCCGGGAGAGAGAGGTGGAGCCTCAGTCGTTGCTATGAGAGGCTGAGCTGTTTGACCTCCGCGACTAGTGTTCAACCCTTGACTGATGCTCTGAGTGCGTCCCTGTGGGCCGGGATGAGCCAGGCCTTGTAGCCTTGGACCAGTGCATGCGGTCCTTGGACTGTGGGCCAGTGACCAAGAGCACCTCAGTGCACATAAGGCTTGATGCCTTGATTCTGGGCTGGCTCTGGGGAGGAGAGTGGCGGAGTGTTGGCAGCTTTGTTTCCCCGGTTGCCCTCAAACAGGTAAAAGCAAATACCTGGTAGGCACCTCTTTCTCCTCACAGACCTCTCTCCCGCTGTCAGGTCAAAGAGGGCCTCGCTGGGAGCCTGATCTTCGAGTGAGGACGGTAGCTGTCTGGGAGAGGGACTCTTGCACGCTTTCAGCTTCTCTCAACCAAAGGGCTGCTGCCGACAGGAAGCAGTATCTGTGGGATATGGCTGGCAGGCAGCTCCTGTTTCCATGGTTACTAAATAGGGCCGGTTAGTATTAGGGCTGCCCAAGGAAAAAATGGCATTGAGCAGGGGCCTTCCTCTGGCGTGCTTTAACCCTCTTCCCAGATGGGGTGGACAACATTTGACCTGGAGGCATGGGAATCTCCCTCAAGGTCTACCTGGCGGCCCTGGACTGGCTTTTTTCACAGGTGTGTCCCTTGGTGCAGAGGAACAAGTCTTCCAGGTGGCCAGAGGGGGGCGCTAGAGAGCACAGTTTCCCCAGAGTTTTGTGTGCTGCCCAGCACTGCTCCCTCTCCACCAGTCCCTGGGGCTGCACTAGACATGCTGACCCCTGTCCTGAGAAGAGCACGGTGTGTAGAAAACTCTGAATCCAAATTTGGTCCTAAATCACATGAACCAAATCATCAGAGAGTGACCCCCTGCCCCAGGTCACCACCTTTTTATGAGGCTGTGTAACAGGTTTAATTATAAGACATTAAGAAAATCTCTTATTTGTGTTTCCATGTGATTACAGTACCAGGTTCTGCAATCACAGGCTGGAGTCCCTGTCCTTTGTCCGTTCTCTGCTGAGTGACATGCTGTCCTAGTCTTCTGTTTCTTTGTAACTGGAAGAGAATAACCACTGTTGGGAAGAACGTGGGAGAATTGATCAGTATGGATGCAGATATTGAAAAATATAACAAGTCAGTGAAGGGCACTTTGCAAATTCACACAATTATCATCTTTAGTTGCAACAACATGTTATTTTAGTCTCCTTCCTTGGCCATTTCAGGAGTAGTTTATTAAAACGTTTGAGTGCTGTTTCCGAAATTATTTTTGGTGTGGAATAAAAAAATTAAAAAGTGACAGGGCGCCTGAGTAGCTCAGGTGGTTGAGCATTGGACTCTTGGTTTCGGCTCAGGTCAGGATCTCGGGGTTGTGAGGTCGAGCCCCATATTGGGCTCTGTGCTCAGTGGGGAGTCTGCTTCTCTCCCTCTCGCTCTGCCCCTCCCCACCGCTCGTGCACAGGCTCACTGTCTCACGCTCTTTCTCTCAAATTTTTTTTTAAAAAGTGCTTAGGAAACAGTTATCTAATAAGATTAGCCCATTCTTTAATCCTGACAAGCAATTCTTTGGGCATTTGGGGGACATTCCTTAAACAGAGAAAGCCTCAAGTGACAAGAGCCATGATTCTGCAGTGACCTGAGGATCTTTTGTGTTGCTTTTACCCTGGCCCCAGAGCACTTGATGACATAATTCTCAGTCATTTACAAGTCTGAATTATTTGCATATTTCTTTCAGGAGTGCATTTCATTCAGACTTTCTGAGGGGAGGGTAGGAGTTCAGAGGCTTTGGCCAATCTCTCTGAATTTTTGTGTGGGATTTAAGGAGCTGCTTTCTTTACTGGGGATGGCGCTTTTTGTAGCCTCTTGGGGGAGTTTCTTAGCCTGGTGGAGTGCATTTCCTGCCAAAGGGGATGAGCCGGTGAAAACTGGGCCCCTTACCTGGTGGCTGTAGGCCTCATGGATGAGTCATCCCCACAGGCCATGGGCCCTGACTGCTCATGTGGACTTACCTTTGAACCCTTTCTAATAGAAATCAGGGCAAACAGCAAATGCTTGCTTGTGGATACAGTATATGGCTCTTGGAGGACCGCATCGATCCACTAACTGAACCTTCTCCAAGGGCGCCATGAACTCCACCACCCTTGATGCTTGCTTCCAGGTTCTTGGGTGGACTTCCCCGGACTGAGGAGCCCCCAGGACTGCATATCTGGCCTCCAAAATCACAGAGGACAGGGACTGAGGGAGCACAAAGGAAGTCAGCTTCCCCTCCCCCATCATTCCTGTGGTGACAGACCCTCTATACCTCTGTCCCTGCATCCCGTGTATTTATTAGGCTGCCCCTCTGCCCCTTCAGGCCGTGTTCTAGCACAGAGGCCGCTCCCAGGCATTGAACAAACAAGTCTCTATTTTTACAGGCCGACTCGACCTAGTCCAAAGGCCGAGGCCTCCTGAGGATTTGACACTAATCCTGTTGGCTATTTCTCATACCTCCCTCATGCCTCATCTGGTGTTGTTCCTTTCTGGACTGAATAGGTTCTGTTTTTTCCTCATTACAAGTTTCTGCCTGTGTGAAGTTTCAGAAAGCTTCAGGACACATTCCAGTTTTGAGTGGCTGGAGCCGTAGAAAGGTAACGTTTGGAACAGTAGGAGAGGAAGAGCTACAGGCAGAAACCTGGGTTTGCTAAAAACCCGAAGTGTTGAGCATCGACTCTGACTGGAATGCAAGAAGAGAAGCATTCCCCTGAAGGTCACAGGAGGCTCTTGGTGCGGGCAAGGGCCTCTTAGCACAGGAGAATGGCTTGGCTGCGTGGGCCACCTGGTCTGAGTGCTCGGTTTGGGTTAGCCAGAGAGGACAACCGAATGGCGTGTTCAAAGTGCAGGAAAGAGACGAAGTGAGACAGAGTTGAGTCAGGAGAGGGTGTGCAGCCTGACCCCCCAGCATCCCAACAGACGGCTCGGCCAGGTGGGATGGTATGGGGTGCCCAGGGTGTTTGCCGACAGACTTGCTAATTAAACACCAGAGGACCTATTGCCCACAGTGAGGGCTATGCCAGCGTTATCAGCTGCAAACTGGCTGCCAGGAGCATTCTAATTAAAAATAAACAGTACTGTGGGTGGGCCGGGAGAGTGGGGACAGGGACCCTGCCCCTGTTTCTTCAGACTTCCAGGACTGGTCCTAAGGAAAAGTCACACCCCAGTCGCCTTTTAGGTCCTTTTCTCAGAGGAGCCTTTGTCTCATCACAAGGTGGTGTGATGGGTGCTTCCTTAACCCTTAGCTGCTGGGGTAACAAGCCAACAGATAAAGCGTCCAGGAGCTGATCGCCTGGTGCCCCAGCCCTGGGAAGGACAGGCTGCCTGAGAGGGATAATGATTTCTGCTGGGTCTCTAAATTGAGGGAACAGCTAAAGCCCAAAGCTCTTCTAAGAGAGGTTAGAATTTCATCAGAAAGCAAGTCTGGTCACATGAGAATTTCTGGCACTGTGTGCATGGCAGGCTGGACACGAGCCTGCCAGAATTGAACGAGTGGATCGTATTGGCTTCGGCGGAGGGGAAAAGTCCCAGCCTGGCCTGCGAGAAGGAGTGAGCGGCTCACTCCCCCGGCCGGCCACTGGACTGCGGGCAGGAGCAGCAGAGCTGCCGCGGCGGGGCTGGGGCTCTGACGCCCGAGCCCCATTTCTTTTAGCCCCCCCCCCCAAAAGTGTGTGGTCCAGGGACTGGACACTGAAAGATGCCTAAGGAATGCAATGCCTTCCACGCCCTGTCGGCAGCCCTGTGCTGCTTCTACCACCGCAAGTCGTTCCTCGGAGCCAAGGTAGGTGTGGTTTTGAGATAAGATGCATTGGAGATTCTTTTGGGAGCCTTGAAAGCTTTAGTCTTCTAAAAGGCACCAGAAAAAGTTTGTGGCCTGCTGGCTGTAAAAACAGGCACTTTCTTTGGCTGGTAGATCTTGCTAAGCCCCTAGTGATGTGCTTCCCCCTGGAAACGGAATCCAGCTGCACAGAATGAGGCTCCAAGTGTGCGTTTGGGGAAGAAGCTCTGTTTTTCAGGACGCTTCCCGTCTCCTTGGGTGGAAATTCTATACCAAAGTCACTCAGTAAGAAGGACCTATTTTTCTTCTTTCTCTCTTTGTATCTGTCCTCCCTTGTTCGCCGTGGCTGTGAGCTGGCTGAGCCGCTCTCTGCTGAACCTGCTGGGGCATTATGTCAGTGGTGTATGTCACATGCAGAAACCACCAAATACCGCCTTTCCAATCCCAGCCGGGTTCCAGAACGCTTCAGTATTTGGAACTGTCTTGTCTTTACTGCTCTCATGTTGAACCTTTGTTACAAGACACCAATGCCAAAAGGTTTTGCGTAATATGTCCTCACACTATTTATTTTGATGAAAATACTCAAAGAACCTCATTTGACTAATTCAAGACAAGACCCGTGTTCTCTGTTGCCTGCCTGTGACCACACTAAGAATGAAGACGAGTACAGGCTCTCATCGATCCGTGGGTTTGTCTGCCTCGGGAAAATTCTGTCAGCCCTTATTGCCTCATTCACGGGGGTAGGAATCTAAAGCCCCCGTGACATTCCTCCCACCCGGATGGTGGAGCTCTGTCTCCCGAGGGACTGACCGACTTCGTGCGACTGGAAAAGCTACAGCAGGGTTACGATGTGCTGCTTCCGTCTCAATAATGCTGAAAAGAACTCTCAGGAAAGATGTAACAGGAAAACCTGCTAAAGGGAGAAAAAGGCCATTGTAGAAAAACAGACACCGAGTGAGAAGAGGTTAGGCTTCCTCCGATGTTATTGCCCTGTTGGAGTGTTCAGAGCAGCAGCGTTCTAACCACTTAGCAAAGTTCATTTTTGTCTCTTTGTCAGGGAGTTTGGAGGGGGATGAGCAATTAATCGTCAGTTAAAAGTGTTTCCTCCCTGATTGAAGAGCCCCTTTCTGTCCTGGAGCCCAGTGGGGTGATATGAGGACCATGTGGCTTCTGGCCTAAATATGGATCATTCTAGCGTCGGGTAGATGAAGTCATGCCGTTAATGGTATTTTAAAGCTGTCAAAGATAGACCAGGAGGTCCCAAAGGGACCGTGTGCTTCAGATTGGCAGTAGGTTTTCACTCTAATGGAAGTCCTTCCACAAGCCAGCTTCTGCTAATTCAGAAAAGTGCAACTCAGCATCGGTATGTGAGGAAACAGCCCCTAAATACCTGGGTCTGAGGGAGACGAGATTCTGTTTGGGTGCCCCTGTTCCTCTGCTGTTATGTCCTTCAAGGCCTGTACAGAAAGGCCACAGTGATATATGGGCTATAGCCATCCCTCAGCTTCTCCCTCCCTGGCCTCCCCTGACCACTCTGGGGGCGGTGACTGGTCACAGAAACACCTCCTTTCCACCCGGGCTTCCCACGTCACCCCCAGTTTGGTGCAGAGAGAGGACCCGACTTGCTCGCTCACCAGACACTGGTGAGCTTCCAGACCCAGCTTAGGGTCTCCCACCGAGCCCCGAGCCGTGCTCCCCTGCCCTGTTTCGCTTCGGTAGTTACCTGGGAGGGAAACTCCTCCTGGGCTTAAATCCCTGCCAGAGTCGCCCCAGTGATAATGCTGCTTCGCTTTATTGACTCCGGCTTTAATTAGGGGTCTCAGGTCTTCCCGCTCATAATTAGTTTCCGCTGTAATTAGGGTTTCAAAATTAAATTGGGATTGATTGCCTGATAGCAAAGCGGAAATACAGCTCCAGTTCTTGACCGTGTATGCTGCTTCCCTTGGCATGAATTTCTCATACCAAAAATAACACTCTGGTAGCCATGGTAACTTTCCATTTGGTCTAATCCATATCATCTCGGGAGAAACTAGAATGTTATTAATAGTGTTTGTTGTATGGGAAGAAAACTAAAAATATAAAAGCTCCTTCATTACATAGGAGACCAATCACACTGGCACTTTGAGGGAATAAAATCTTACTTGCAGAGATTTGCTGGAATTTGGAATGTATTTAGGGGCCTCGTGTGGACTTGCATACAAAGGCCCTGGAGAGGAGAGAGACCGGGATGGGGGAGCAAAAATGGAGAGGAGAATTAAGGGTATGCAGTCCTCACTGGCCCCCAGGGAACTGAACCCAGAGATGAGATGTTCCAGCCACGTTGTGGGTCGTGACCTTAACATCCTGGGCGAGAAACGGAAAGGCTGTTTTGCTTATGCCCAGTGGAAAAGAGTTTGGAGTGAAGATGTTATTGATCCATAACATTACTGGGGCACATTCAAGTTCAGAAGTCCCTGAACATCAAATGCAGTAGCCCGTCCATGTGTAAGCACTCTTTGGTGGTGTGGGGGGGGTGATAAATGACAGTGGAGGCACGGCCCCCCTACTTTGAAGGACTTACTACAAAAGCAGCAGGTCATGATGTCATTTCGTTACATTTGCAGAAGTCTTTCCAGCTTCCTTGTGAGGTCCTTCACAAGGAGTGCAAGTGAGACTCTTCCTGGAGTCTCAAAATGAGCGCTCCAAGTTGGCAGGGCACTAGTTTACCCCTCCCCACAGGGGAGAAACTGAGGCTCAGAGAAATTACCTACCCAGAATCATTTAGTGGGGCACCAAGGGTAGAAACCAGGTTCTACCTTCATCTGGCTTCAAGACCCATGTCCTTTCTACGATACCATGTTAAGACCATTGAAACCTAAAATGAGATGATATTGTATATATTAATACTTTCGCACACAATGCGGTTGGGGAAAAACAGTGCCAAGCTCGGGGGGATGTCGAACTGCTTTTCAGAGAACAGGTAATCTGTTCTAGGTCCCTCGTGAACCCCAGAAGGAATTTGGTGTGCAGCACGGTAGATCCCGTTTCTAGAACTGGCAGTAAGAACAAACCTCCACTTCTTGTCCCTGTGTCTCTGATTTTTCTTGTGTGGGGGCAGGGGGAAAGGAGCTGAATTTTGCCAGCCTTACCAGCGGTCACCCCTGAGGAGGAGCAGTATGGCTTTAACCCGAGTTACCTGGCAGGTACAGAGTAGCCACATTTCTGAAGGAGCCTCAACAGAGTTTGGAATACAGAGTCAGTGGATGAATGAGCCACCGAGTCTTGGCTAACCAGCCGCTAAGTCCAGTGGCAGTGGTCTTATCAATGAGAAGTCATGGCTAGAAGGCAATGGGTTTTAAGCATATGCTTTCCCACACATAGATTTGATCATCTTTGTGGCCATCAAGCGCTCTATAGTGGAAAGAGCTGAAATCGGGCTGTTGCTAGTGTTGTGTTTTGTTTTGCTTTCAGTTGTTTCCTTTGCCCCCCACAGAAAGGATTTGGAGCCTCTCTGAATGCACATTACAGCCCAAGGTGTCCCATCTGCCATCCCTTGAGGGTTGGATTCCTGGAACTTGTTTTCATTAGAAACTGCCTTCCTGTGTGAATGTGGTAGAGCTGAGGTCCTGTTTGCCGTCGCTGTGGCCAGTCCCGTGGTCTCTTTGCTGTTGTGACAGCTTGGGCACTAGTCCTCCACCCTGGTGTGGACGATGGCCTCAGCTGTCTTAGGGGGGCTGATGCACCATCATCATGAACTGTGCAAGGTGGAAAAAGCCACCCGGGAGGTGTCTTTCCAAGGTGACTCAGCCTCTCCTCATGGAGGCTGCTAGTTGCTCATTTATCTCTCCTGCCTCCCCCCCCCCAAAAAAAAAGCCTAGCGCAGCTTTTTTTTTTTTTTTTTTTTTTTTTTTTAAAGAGACCTAAATGCATTCCATTGGCATCTGGGAGCTTGAGGAATCTGGTTTCAGCATCAGGGAAAGGAAGGACATGCCTGATGGCGGCTGGGTCCCAGCATCCCCTCTCCGCAGACCCCGGAGCTTGGATCCCTGCCGAGGCCTTGTTTTTGTTGGAGAGACGTGGGTGGGAAGCAGAAATGAGACTGGGATCCTGGGAAAATTCTGTTAGTGGGTTTATCACCTCCAGGACTAAAGAGAAAGGGGCCTGTGCCAAACGGGGGCGGGGGGGGGGGAGAACGCTGGAGAGTCAGGGTGCTCGGGCCACAGAGATCTTCCTGCTCTGCCACGTGAGAGGTCCACAGTACGTGGAGGCCCCAGGGCCCTGTCACTGGGTTTGAAGATGTCAGAGACAGCTCTGGGGTTGTTTAGCTGATGCACATTTGGGATGTCTCCAGGCCAACAGAGGAAACTGGGGCTGCCGTGGTTGGGAATGGGAGGGGCGGGGCGGGGCGAGGAGGGGTGCCTCATGAGTTTGGACTGCGGCTTCTCTGTCCTATCTGGATCGCCACTGCGTGTCCACAGCCCCAGGGGCTACTGTTGGAATCTGGCTCCAGCCATGAGAACATTGCAGCTTATTTTTCTGGCTTAGAAAGACCTACGATCAGGCTTTTAGTTTGTATAGAGAACAGCTCTCCTCAGGGTCCACTCTGAAACACGTGTGCTGTCACAGAAGCAGTTCTGCACAGAGAACCAAGAGGCTAGAATCCCAGTTTCTTAATAAGATGGAATTTGAGAGACCCGGGGGCCAGCCTCCTCCTTACAGTGGGGGCTCCTCCCGCACCCCGGTGTGTGTGCTGAGGAGCTGCTGGACGCTGGGGACACGTGCAGGCTCCTGCCCTGAAGGAGCAGTGCCGTGTCCACCGGGGAGATGGGTGTGCAGGGGACTCCACCGTGCCTGGCGGGCGCAGGGCAGGCCGAATACTTGGCCAAGGCTTTCCTCCAGCCCTGGGGCAGGGAGCTTCCTGGAGGAGGTAACACTGAGCGGCTGCTAAAGGAGCAGTAGGCAGAGGATGCATGGGCCAGAGAGAGAGAGAGAGAGCGCCTCACGCACCGGACCTCGGGCCGCAGTCGGGAGCGGAAGGAGAGATGGTGGGCGAGCGGACAGCGCAGGCCAGCGGGCCCCGTGAACAGTGTGGCTGGGGGAGCAGGGGCAGGTCTGGGGCCCGGTCCCTTTGCGGGTAGCAGGAGCTCAAGAAGCACAACCAGCGTCTCCCCCAACTCATGCCTGTGTCCTTGAAGCCTCCTGTCTGCTCTGCTTGTCCCTGCTCGGCTCGCTCTGGTCTGACTCCCTCCGCCTTCTCTTTAGGTCCTTTTTAAAAACTCAGATCTTGTTTCTTCACAGCAGCAGTTAAGAGCATCAGGCACCGTATTTTTCCGTCCCCACCCCTGCCCCCACAAGCCACAGCTAGATCCAGATCCAGATCCTCGCTTCCTCTGAGGATGAAGTGTCCCTCTCCCTGACCGAGGCTGGCCCAGACACCTGTGCCCATGACCACCCCCTCCTCTCCGTTGGTCTCTCCTCAGAGACCTTCAGACTGTCCTTCCCCACCAACACTTGCCTCTTAGTTTGTAAACATGCTTCAGTCTTTCTCAGTCTAACAATACTACTTATTTCCATGTCTTTACTTCCTGGTCCTTCCTCCACCCAAGAACTGATTAACACAATCTCTGCTTCCTCACTTCCCAATGGCCACTCAGCCTCCTTCGCCCCACCAGCAGCCTTGCCAAGTCCAGTGGATGCCGTCCAATTCCGGTTTTATTGGAACTCTGCCGCACTTGGCATTATTGGCTCTTCCTTCCTGAAAGTCTGTTTTCTCGCCGGCTAGGACACTGCACTCTACTTATTCCCCTGGATCCTTCCTGACCACTCCCACCCTATTGCTAGGGACTAGATCTTTGTGTCCCCCCAAAATTCATGTCAAAATCCTAACCTCGAGTGTGATGTGTTAGGAGGTGGTAGGTGGAGCCCTTTTGAACGGGATAGTGGTCTTGCAAAAGAGACCCCAGGGAACTCTCCTGCCCCTTCTGCTAGGTGAGGACACGGGGAGAAGAGGGCTATCTAGAACAAGGAAGCAGGCTAGACGCTCAGTTTGCCGGCACCTTGATCTTGGACTTGCCTTCACAACTGTGAGAAACATGTTTGTGGCTTCAGCCACACAGTGCGTGGTATTTTTCTTATAGAAGTTCCAACAGATGAAGACACTTCCCTCAGTTTCTCTTTCTGGCCTGCCTCTTAAAAGCCAGTGTCCCCTAGCCCTCTTCTGATACGCCCTCAACGCCCCATCTTGTACGTGGCATTTGAGATAGGCTCCCCCTCCTTCGGAGGAGTCCCCAGCTCGTGGCCAGTCCGGTCCTCCTCCCCACAGCCTGGTGAGCCACTCCCACAGGCCCCTCAGCCCCTGCAGCCTCTACCACAGACCCGCTCTGGCTGTGCTTCTGTGTTGGGAGTTGGTGCGTCAGCATCTTCCAGAAGCTCCCATGCCTCTTCCCCCTGTTCTTATTTTCATATCTCATCAGTTATGTCTTAGGATTTTACTCCTAAACGTTTCTGTCATCTGTCTCTTCCTCCCTGATTCTGCCACCAGTACTGTGCTCCTTCAGGCCTCGCCATCTCTTGGTTGAAATTCCGTGGTAGCCTCCTAACTGGTCCTCCTGCCCTAAATCTTCATAGGAAATTATTTCACCTTTGTGTTTGTCATTTCTAGATGCAGGGATTATACTGCGCCCTTGAGGCAACGCACTCCCCCGCACAAACAACTCTAATTGCTAGAATGTCCCTCCTGACGTTGAGGGGGGTTGTCTACCTTATTCTGCAGCTAAGTGGGCCTAACAGGCCTTCAGATGCATTTCTTCGCTCGTGTTATTGTGAGCATGTCTACTTGGAGACCAAATTGGCTGGTATGAGTGAACACCTAGAAATAAAACTGTGTGTGTGCGTGACTCTAGATTAGTTTCCCTAGGGACTTAAACCAAGACTATTTGACCATCATCTTGGGATGGCAACAGCCCCAGCCTTCAGCTATTTCCACACAGCCCTCGTGTTTCTTTTAAGTCTGTTCTGTATGGACTAAACATTTCCAGTTCTTTATATTCTTTGGGAGGCTTGAATTCTAGTTTTTAGTCAGTCCTATTCTGTAAGTCTGAGCAAATCATGAACATTCAGGGCCTTGGTGATGTTTTCTCTTGGGAGATAGGAATCTTCTTACTACCTGTTTAACTCCAGGGATGTTGTACAGATTCATGAGATCTGAGTTGTCTTGTTTTAGGTGTCTTGGTTCTCTGAAGTTCAGCTGCTGTTTTCCTATTTCTGTCATGACCTCTAGCATGGTGATTGTGGTTTTCAAAAGCTTGTCAGACGAGATACGTGGGTGTCAAGTGCTTTGAGTTCCTCTGGGAGAAATATGCCTTTAAAGTGGCGTGTGAGTTGTATGTTGGAAGTGGTAGAGTCGATGCTTGGCCAAAACCCATCTTGTGATGAATCACTGGGTTTTACTGAGAACCTACTGTGTACTTGGCCCTGACATATGATGTGCTTTATCCTAACACAGATGTCTGAGACCGTTGTTAGTCATGGTAAGCTTTTTTAGAGGTAAATTTGGAAAGTCATTTTTTCTACACCCCACGCTGGAAAGATTTCAGAGTCTTTGGATTTTCCTCTGGGTGTTTGGCATTTCTCATTTTTCTTTCCAATTACATCTCCTAATGTCTTTCACCCATGATGCATTTTGTTTATTCAGTAGTGCCTCATTCATTCAAGGTGAATTAAGAAAAGGATGATACAGCTGACCTTGAACAACCCCTCCGTGGAAAGCTCATGTACAAATTAACTACTAAGAGCCTACTGTTTACTGGAGCCTAACATGAACAGTCCACTAATGCGTATTTTGTATGTTTTATGTATTATACACTGCATCCTTACAGTAAAGTAAGCTAGAGAAAGGAAAATGTTCTTAAGAAAATCATGAGAAAGAGAAAATACATTTACAATACTGCGCTGTATTTACCCAAAAAGCCCCGCATGTGAGTGGACCTGCACAGTTCTCACCTGTGTTGTTCAAGGGTCAACTATATTTGAATTGAGTTGGTTTCGACTTTCTGATATTCAGCTGAAGCACAAATAGGGCATCTGTTTTGGAGAACAGCTGTGATCCACCAAATCACTCCTACTTTGGATTGAGATGAACTAACAAGGTTGAATCGCCAGTGGGAAACATTTCTGGCTTGCATCTCCTTGCATTCTGAGCTTTGGTCAGCTGGTCTCCAAACCCTTACCCTGGGGTCTGCCTTAGCCAGGGCGGTCTCTGTTTCTCCTTTCCCCATAGATGCTAACGAAGCACTACTTTTCCTGAATGGAATCTCGTGGCCAAGACCCAGTGATTAATAGTTCACTTCGTTGTCTCATTTAGCCGTGTGCCGGCCCGGTGAGAGAAGTACCATCGGAAGTCAAGGACTTGGGGAAAGGGAGCAAAGCAGTAGAAAGGGGGGTGTCATAGGTCAACTGGTACTCAGCTTTTATTCGAAACCTTCTATTTCACAGACCCAGTCAATGGTTAAGTGCAAGCAGGGACCTTCAGCTTTCCTAAGTGTGGCAATCTGATTTCTCGCTGGGAGGAATCAGAAACCAGGGCTGCCTCATGGGGATGATGAGGCGGCTTGTCCTCTGCAGGCTGCTTCCGGAAGCCATCCGCTAAATTAGATCTAGAGGGGAAGGTACCCGGCCCGGCTTTTTCAGCCGGGCAACATGCTAACAAATGGCTTGTTGAAAATCTCACTGTGTTTCAGCTTATCGTTTGCCAGGGAAAGATGAGACCCCTTGGTGCTGAACACTGAGTGAGTCCCCGGGCGCTTTGTCGAGAGGGTAAGAACATGATGGGCAAAGCCACCGGGGCAGGCAGCGGTGGAAGGAGATCTTACGGTATAAGGAGCTTGTGGAGCAGTTTCCCGCCCGTGTAGGTGAGCACTGTGAAGGAGAGTGGCCGCGTCGGTTGTTGTGGGGCGTGCGACATGCTGTCCAACTTTGAATTCCTCCTACAGTTTTTAGACTCATCAGTCTCCTGTGAAAAATAATTTTCAGTCCCTTGCTGTTCCATCAAAATAAAACCAAGTGTCAAAGGCAGTAACGTCATGATCCTGCGGGATGGGAAGGCGTGGAGATCTTGCCTAGAGAGTGATGGGGGATGAAAGGCAACTGGGGTTAGAGATCTAAGGGAGCTATGGGCACCCATCAGAATGGGGAGCCTAATGCAATGAGCTAAGCTGGGGGGGATCCAGTTACTACTAGGGGGTGCACCGTGTTAAGACTCCAACCCACACAATTTAAATAAAACTAGACTTTTTCATTCACACACATGGGAAGCAGAATTATAATGGAAATTTCTCAGAGCCTTGATTAAACAAGGAATTCCACAGATGTTCTCTTCATATTTCCTATTCATGGCTTATGAGCCTCTTTTGATAAGTGTTTGGTAAGGATTGATCATGAATAAAAAGGAAATCTCTTGGATTTGGGCTCTGCAGTGGGTTCGATGGCAGTCTCCTGTCTGCACCAGGGTCTGGGGGCCCCCGTATCATCGTCTGTCTGTGAAAAGAAAACTCACATGTGATAGGAAAATGAATCATCTTAATTTAACAGCAAATTGCAAATTAGTTTTTAATGGCACCAGAGTAAGAATCTGGTGTTAAGTGTGATAGATGATACGGGTTTAATTCTAAAATGGTAAAATGGCATCAAAAGCCATCTGCAGAATCTTTTCCGAAGATGAGATTCTTTCTAGGATTTGGAAAGGAGAAATTTAGGTCCTCAAGGTACTTAAACATTAACATCAAATTAATTGAAGTGTTTCAGAATGCTTAAACTTTCTGAGATTTTATGAGATGTCTTTGCTACCGATGGCTTGCTCACAAGGGGCCAGACGCCCTCACTGACCTCAGATAGGATAGAGAACTCGGAGAACTTCCGCAAAACCGCTGCTGTACCTTCTCTTCAGATGTCTTGTCCCCTCAAACCACGGAGTCATTCTTACCCACGCCTGCGTCTCCCATCAGCTCTAGTCGAGGAGGCCGAGTGGCGTGGCAGGCGCTTGGTCTCTGGGTCTAATCAGAGGCACGGTGTTCCAGTGGCTCTCGCACTCTTGATTTAGAACTGACCTCCTAATTGTTTCTGCGGCACTGTGGCCCAGGGCGGGAGGAGTACGTATGGGTTAGGAAGCTGCCCACGAACACTGTTTCACTGAGCTTTAATGTAAGGATTGAAAGGAGCTGGCTCAGGGGAAGGGGCCCAGGTGAGACCAGAGGTCCCTATTTGTCAACAGCCCAACACTTAAAAGGTGGGGACATGCTCGGGGTCTCTCCCTTCTAGCTCAGAGAGCACTCGTGTGTGAATTCAAATAAGCGCCTTTCCTCAACTACTTTCTTGCCATCTGCCAGGCAGCTGTTGTAATCAATGTGGACATTTTCTACTGCTGTGTGTGAGGGGTACGTCCTTAGATGCAGTGCCACTGTGCTGTACGTGTCCCGGAGCCAATGGCCAGGCCACCGTGTGCCCACACACTGGGCCGGAACAGGCTGCAATGCCCAACTGCCCATCTTTTGTCTACCAAACGGGATATTTTAAAATTTGAATTTGACATTTTTATTTCCTCTCTGGGCTTTTATTTACAAAGTTAATTGTTTACTTAACTAAAGCCTTTGGCTTTAATCGCAGTTATTAGCACGGAAATGCTGTTTGTCTAGCCTAGCACCCAGTGGGAAAGCTGCATCAGTACTTTCAAGCCTTTCTTCTTTTATCTTGGGAGTATAATAAAATATTTTTAGGCAAGCCATAAAGCCAGTGAGTGTCAATAAAAGGTGACACAGAACCCAATATACAAATTGTTTCATATCGAGGTTCAAAGATTGCCACAAATGCTACCTTCTTTCCTTCCTTCCATTCTGCCTCTGATGAAAACATCTGAGGGGTCCTTCCCAGAATTGCTGGGCTTAAAGCTTGGGGAGAACTGGATTTTTATTTTTTGGCCTGTGGGCAAGGTTAAGAGTGGCAGGAGTAACTGGGATTTATTCATCCTGTGGGTTCATGATCAATTTATGCAGGTTTTCAATGGTAAAAAAATACCACTTGGATCTTCTAAAAGCCCTTGATATACTTTGGAATTTGATCATACACTAGTCCACTGCTTTGAAATTCAACACAGGGCAGGGACTCAAAGGGGCTGAGTTTCTGACATCTCCAAAGAATCTCATTTTTAGGCAGAGTGGCTTGCAGGACGGTCCTGCGTGTAGCAGCCTCGGGAAGGCTTCAGAAAGCTTAATGTCACGGTTATCCAGCGTGTGCTCTTTGGAGACAGGGAGCTCAGTCCCTTTGTATGTTCATGCTTATTTAGGGATTGCGATGACGCAGGCTCCAAGGCTTCACAGGTTCGGTGGATTCGAGATGAGGCTCTCTGTCCTTTGGACTCCTGCATTGTCCCAGCTTGGGCCACCTGGTGGCCGCTCGAGGCACCTCCCTGAGGGGTCTCCCAGCAGCTCAAAGGAGGATGCGGGCTTCACTCAGAAAATAGACCAATGTTGCGTGATGATCCACACCACCAGGACACTTACAGTGTTGTTTGTGATCATAATTTCTGGGTTCGATTTCTAGAAGAATGTGACCTGCATGGTTGGTGCTACTTGATAAGAGGCCTGGACTATTGTCAACCTCTCTGTCAACTGAATAAATCGCCCAGGGCAGAAGAAGGGAAGCTTTTGTTTGAGAGCCCATAGCTTCTGGGTGCTCTGGCCCGCCACTCCTGACTGGGATAGAATAGCCCAGAAGCTTGCCTCCCTCTTCATTCTCTCCTTGCTCCCTTCCCCTCCCCTCCCTTCCCTTTCCCCTCTTGTCATGCACAGATTCCCTTCCTCCTTTTCTTTTCTTTTCTTTTCTTTTTTTTTTAGACTTTATGCATTTGAGAGAGAGCGCACAAGCAGGGGGAGAGGTAGAGGGAGAGGGAGAAGCAGACTCCCCGCTGAGTGGGGAGCCTGATGCGGGGCTCGATCCCAGCACCTGAGATCATGACCTGAGCCGAAGGCAGACGCTTAACTGTCTCAGCTACCCAGGCGCCCCTCATTTTTTTATTTCAAGCAAGTTAATTGCCAGCCCTGATCAGAGAATGAATGACTAGAAAATCATCTCAATTTTAAAAATTCAACAAAAAACATCTATGACTGAACATCCAAGGCCCTGGAAGACACATAATCTCTGTACCAGGGCCTCTCAGCCTTGTGCAAAACCCCACTGTTTTGCACACTCACGCTGCCGCTCTGTCACCTGTGTGCTGTGGACACGTGAGCCCGCTGGAGCTAAGCAGGAGCACTTGTTAGTACCGGGATGTGTGCGTGCATGCGAAGTGCTTCCCACCGGGGACCGTGCCCTCTCACAGGTGGTCAGTGTCACCCTGCGCAGATAGAAACATTCAGTGCTGGGGTGCCTGGGTGGCAGTCGTTAAACGTCTGCCTTCGGCTCAGGGCGTGATCCCGGCTTTCTGGGATCGAGCCCCGCATCACGCTCCTCCGCTGGGAGCCTGCTTTTTCCTCTCCCACTCCCCCTGCTTGTGTTCCCTCTCTCGCTGGCTGTCTCTCTGTCAAATAAATGAATGAAATCTTAAAAAAAAAAAAAGATTCAGCGCTGCTTAGAACCCCAAGAACTGTCGACTTCAATCTGAAATAAACAGAATAAACAAACCCATGCCTCAGGAGAAATCGGTTATTCCAGCTTCTAGCTTTTTTATTCCATCAGAACTCAATTCTCAAAGGCTATCTCTAAAACCTTCTGATGGATTTCATAAGTCTTTAAAAAAACATTCTTTGGTGAAATAACTTTCCATTCTTGTGGCTACCAGTCTTCTTGGAAAAGGCTTTCAAATTCTGCATCGTGTCAAGCTAGCGCCTGCGGTGTGCCAGGCCGGGTGCTGGTGCCCCGTGCTTTCTGAGCCCTAGAGCAGGTAGCCCTAGGAAGTGAGAACTCTTACCCTCTTGGCACGTAGAGAAACAAGTTAAGCAAAGTCTATAAAGGTGGCCAGGGTCACCTGTTCTTGACCAACATCCAAATTCTCTTTTTCCCCACCCGGTGACAAGCTTAGCTCCGGTCAGCCAGTGTTTACTGGGCACCTGCTGTGTGCCAGGCACGAGGCTAGGCTCGGGGAACCAAAGGCAAATATGGCCTGGCCTCTGTCCTCGAAGAGCTTATGTCCAGCAGACTACACTGCCTCACGGGCTAGCTGTCATTAGTGGATTAGAGAAGAAAAGATGGCTTAGTTAGGCCTTCAGGGCCCCTGTCTGCCTCATCCAGCTCCCCCTCTGTCCTCTCCCCGTTTCCCAACCTGGGCTCCCACCAGGCAGTTGGAGCCTCTGGGGGGGGGGGTGTCACTGTTGACTCATGGACCCCCACTGCATAACGGCAGTACCCTGGTCCATCTCCCCCACAGGTCAAGCTTCTGCCAGTTACTTTGGGGGGATTCCCAAGGGTCCTCACATAGGCCTTCTTGCAGATTCAGACCTGGATCCT
The DNA here is from genome assembly GCF_017311325.1 of Ursus maritimus. Classification (NCBI taxonomy): domain Eukaryota; kingdom Metazoa; phylum Chordata; class Mammalia; order Carnivora; family Ursidae; genus Ursus; species Ursus maritimus. The sequence continues at coordinate 26,947,468 of NW_024423564.1, forward strand.
GGTATGTGATGTCAGTATATTGCAAAGGGGGGTGGTTCATTTCACTGGGGTTAAAAGAAATGCATTCAGAGTTCAGGGGTCTGGGAGGATAAGGCAGGATAGGGGTCCGTGTCCCCCATGAACCAGGTCTGAGCCCTGGGAGAGTAAAAATGTTTTTTTGTGGGGGTGCTAGGAGAGTCTCTGGGTTTCATATCAGTCCTCGCTGGGGCACCCCTTGACTAACATCTCCAAGCAGGGAATGCTGTGGAAAGGATGTGGCATCATAGGTGACAGAGTGTGGGCCCAGAGATGGAGGTAGCAAGGTTGTTACGAGGTTATTGCAGAAGTTCCGGGAGAACAGAACAGGGTAACCTCAGCGAGGATTAGAATGTCTGCTGGGAAGAGGTAGAATCAGGAATTTCTATATTGGTGGAAGCCAGTTCTGAGGGTTCTAGTTTGGGTGCTGAGGTCAGAGGAGGTGCCAGTGACCAGGAAAGGGGGAGAAGGGCAGACTTTGCAGAGATGAGTTCTGTTTATTTATATCGACACCCAAGTTCTGGAATGGATTCTGGTCAGTATCCCAGCACCCACCTTAAGGGCTGGAGATAGAGATTTGGCCATCATCACATTTCAGAAGTCCTGAACTGACTTTGCGCCCTGGGCCCAGCCCAGCCCTGCCCTTCTGGCCACCGCAGCCAGATCGATCTGTCTAAAAGCACCTTTTTTGTACCTGTTGCCTGTTGAAAATCTAGGCAGACATTTTCGGTGACTCACTGTCTGGAGCATGAAGGTCTAACCCCTCAGCCTCCGGGGTCCGACTCCCCTTCGTCCAGTTCCTGCCTTTCTGAATCAGGACTGCTTTGACACAGGTGACAGGAGTCCAGAGCAAACTGGCTTAGGTCACGAGGGGCGTTTGCTGGTTGATGAAGTCAGCTGGGGCCTAGGGATGTGTGTTCCCCTGGGGCACCTTCTGTGTCTTGCTCCTCTTCTCCCTGCACGCTGATTGCATTCTCCCCCAGCCTGCTGCACATGGTGGGGCCGTGAGACGTGCCGCAACTGCTGTGCGTCTGGTCCCGGGACCCACCCCACATCTGCATGGGGCTGCAGCGACTTTTCCCGTTGTGACGGGAGAACCGAAGGCTGAGGAGGTGGAGTGACTTGCCCAGGCTCCGGCAGAAGGGCAGGGATAAGATCCAGGCAGTGTGTCCCCGAGCTTAGGGCTGAGTTTGAACTGTTTCTCTGTGTGTGGTCTTCCAGAACGCTGTGCCTTCCTGAGGGCAGGGCCCAGGCTGTCGTCCCCTGCTGGCAAGTAAGTCAGCACATGGCTTCGTCATGATTGTCGATGGCTGTGAAATGGTGACTTTCCAGTCTTTCCCTTTCTACACTCAGCCCCTGGGCCTGGGGACAGGATCTTTCCTGGTGATTTGCACAATTTAAAATTCTATGGGAACTGGGAAGCTTTTCTTAGAGGCAGGAGCAGAGTAAAATAAATATTAATTATAATGCAGATGACATCTTTTTCTAACCAGCTCCACGGTGGTCTCCTACATACAGATGAGTATCCTGCCTTCTCTGGGGCTTTCCCACAGCTTACCGTGTGCACACCCTCCCTCGGCCCCACATTTAGGGGCACAGACCTCCGAGGAGGCCCAGTCCTAGTGTTGCGCCCGATTTGAAATGCAGCCTCTAATGTCTGGCAGCCCTTGTGAGAGGAGACCCTGAGCTCCATTCCTCCTGGGTTGGAATAGCTTTTTCTTTCTGGGAGAGAGCTGTTGAGATGTGGGTTTCCGTGTTAATCAAAGTTCCCAGCACGTTTGTGGGACTGGCTCTGCACGTCCAGAATGTGTTTTCCAACCATCCCCCCCGGGCTCTGGCTATTCCAGCCTGGCAAGAACAGACTTGCTGCGGCCGTGTGGGGCTGTGTGGGGCTCTTCAGTCCAGATTCAGAGTGATAGGCATGATTTTTGGAGCGGGCCGCAGCAAGCTCGGACTGGTTCCGGCGGTGGAGCCGGACCAGAGGGGCTGGGGCCGGTGAGGCAGCCGTGGCCACGCGGCTCGGCTCGTCTCCTTAACTGCTTCCCTCCCAGGCACCCACCCCCTCCGCATCCGTGCATCAGCCTGAAAGCACCTCCAGGGCGAAGAAGCGTTTCTTTTGTCTAACCAGATGGCGGTATGTCTATGATAACAGTTAACCGTGCTGTCTGTATCCCAGGGATGTTGTGAGTGCTTTACAAATAGGGACCCATTCCATCCTGATTAACATCTCTTCGTGTACTGTCATCTCCCTTTTGCAGACCAGGAGCCTGAGGCTCTGCAGAGAGGTGAAGTCATTTAACCAAAGCCACACAGCCGGTCAGTGGCACAGCGGCCCGTGGATGGAAGGAGAGGGCTGGCCGTGCTTTCGTACTGTGCTGTGACGTCAGGGTTATTAAAATGCTGGCAGCGGAAAAGAGGTAGCTAGACTCAGATTTCCCTGAAAAACAACAATTATGGTAATGAATGGATTTTCTAACTAAATTTTAGTTCGGTTGGACAAGTGTGGGTCTCATCAGCCCCCAGGACTAATGACTGGAACAAGATGAGATTTTGGAAGTGGAGCCATGTGAGCGGGAAACCATGAGATAGTAGTTACTAACCCTCCCTCCCTCTCTTTCTTTCCCGCTCAGGGTATTCTTATTACTTACTTTACGTCCATAGCACCTTTTCTTGCACCCCTCCCATCCCCCAAACAGAACTCTCAGATTTCTGTGGATCCAACTCAGGCAGGCCTCGGAGCAGGAGACGTGGGGCCCGTATCTCTCGTGGGGGCCGTGGGTGGATGTGGTCACTCAAATGAACCTGGCAGAGCTCATGGGCAGAATGTTCTTGATCTAAAGCCTAGCGGCTCCTCTTTCTCTGGAGGGTCCCCCCCAGCTCCTGCGTGGGGTGGGGCTCAGGATGGCCCGATCCGGAGCCTGCACTGGGGCAGAGAAACCCGACTCTGCCTCGAGCCTACCCGCTGCCACCTGCTCTCCTCAACAGAAGGAGCTCGGGAAACACAGGATCAGACTCGCCTTCTAGGCATGAAGTTCACAATCAGGGGCGAATAGCTAGAACACCGGAGCATGGAGGGAAAGGTGTGTTACTATAATGTGCTTGTTAGTAACGTTTATCGCATCTGTGTGAGATCGTGATTATTCATGGGCTTTCTTGCTGTCTGTCTCTCTGGTAGCTGAAGAACATAAAATCCAAAGGGCCAGTGAGGACTGCCTCTCCATTCAGTGTAAACTTTCTGAGAGAGCCCCGCTATGTTGTACTGGCTCTGGGGTGTCACGATGGCCTCTGTCACGGATGCCTGCTGTCCCATGCTCACAGAAGACCGAGAGTGACTCGGCTCCAGACAGTCTTTGAGGCACACTGAGCTCCTAAGATGTCTGCAGAAACAAACGTGAAGGAGTTGAGAAAGATGAGCTGGGAGAAGAGGCTTTAAGAACGGGGACAGATTGGTGTGAAGGGCTTGTGTGCTCTTTACTCTCCCGAGGTTGGAAGACCCTGGAGTGCGGGGATCTTACCTGTTCTTTGGGCTCGTCTCCCGTGTGAGTCTGGGCCGGGCACAAGATAACGGTGCACGTGACGGTGGGAATAGGGCCTTCTCTCTTCCGCCCGTTCCTCAGAGGCTAACCTCGGGAAGGCAGGAGGCTTCTTAGGGCATTAGTGGGATCAGTCAGAACTTCAAAGGACACTGGGGACTTCACCGATGAGATAGAGACATTGCTAAGGGCAGAGGCACGGCTGTGTTACCCTAAATTGCTAGAATTTCTCTTGTGGCCCCAAAGACCCGAAACCTAGCCTAGGCCATGACTGGAAAGGCTGCATTTCAGGGGGAAATTCATATTAGGCTGCAGTTAAGTGGAGGGGCACGCTGTTAGCAGATGTTCTGGTTGTGGGGGGCAAGCCGACTGGATCCTGCCAACGTCACAGTCCCATGTGACCCATCCTGTGAAGCGGAAATGGCGTTCTTGGTCCCCGAGGAGCACAGATACCCATCACAATGCTCTCAAAGATGCAAATGGATACATTTTGCCAAATTGTCCTATGCAGTTGCCCCTCACCCACAATGAGGTTGACAGTACATCAAAGTACTTATGTAGAGTGGCACGACTGTAGTTGGCAAGGGCAAGGTTCGTAAAATATAGGCACTTCGGAAAAAGAATAAAAGTTGCATTAACATATGTGGTTAAAAGAGTTTGTGAAAGTTCTAGAAGGCATTCACCCCTAAAGTAACTACTCATGTAGTCATGAGGGCGACCCTATGGGGGTGACTTTTGAGTTGCCTTGTTCAGCTGTTGGAGAGATGTTGCCCACACCATCTGCTGACGTAGAGGCTCCCAGAAGCCAACCTGGCTCTTTTTAATGTAGTAGGAGCAGCTCTCACTGGGTTTGAAATGCAGAGCCCTTGCTTGCCATCGCTTGCTCGCTCCAGATCTATCTGCCTCCCTCTCCTCCTCCCTCCTTATCCACCCCCCAACTTCAAATCTAGTCAATTGTGTAACCTCCTAACTTTGCACAAATTATGCAAGAGCTTAAGGGCACAGTTTTTGAAGTCTCAGTTTCCATCTCAGGGGAGGGTCAATCTTCCTTGACCCCCTTTCTGTCCTCCCTCGGTGCTTTCCTGCAGAGCCCTATCATGCCGCATCTCCACAGTCCACAGTGGGGGGAGAACGATAATTGTGGATTTTCCTCTAAGGAATTAGGGCAAAAGTAACAAGGTAGCCGATTTTATATTTCTGGTAACAAGTGTAAAGCAGTATTATCTCAAAATCTGGACTGAAGGATTGTTGTTTATAAAATGCTAAGAAATCTCGCTATTTGTGAAGGATGCTGAGGAGAGATGGGGTGACGGTGGCAAGTGGCCTGGGTATTGGGCATCAGGGAGGAAGGAGACTGACTGTAAAGAGAAATAAGGGAATAGCTTTTGGGGTCTGGGTGAATGCAGTTTGAGTGGAGGGTTACACAGGGGGAATGACTCCTGATGACTCTTCAGAGTGCAGACCAAGAAGAAGTGGGCCCAGGGCACAGCACTAGGGATTCAGGCTCCGTGTAAAGACTGTCAGGGTGGCTGAATAGAAGCTAGGGTCACAGTATCGGTTAGGATTTTAGTTCAGCGGTCGGTAACAGGGACAACCAAAATATGGGCTTAAATAGGACAGAAGATCCCACAGAATACCTCGAGGTGGGCAATGGAGGATGTGGCTCCCTCCTCGCGTCCAAGATGGCACCACAGCTCCAGCCATCACATCTCAGCTTAGACTCCCACTAAGCGGCAGTGCACCTTTCCTTGGCCAGAATGTCGTCATGTGGCCATATGACAACATTAAGAGAGGAAAATGGAGGAATGACATCCTTCAGTTGTGTGGCAACATGCTCAGCTAACATGGGGCTTCAGATAGTCTGAGACTGAAGAGCAGAGGCTCGGTAACGAGGAAAAGGCCTAGAGAGGCCTTGACTTGGGGTATTGGTTCATTCAGTGACGGCGGGGAGCCTAATAGGTTCAGGCATTGCTGGAGGGCAGTAGGGAAGGAGGCAGGTGGGTTTCTGCTCTCGTGAAACTTAAAATCCAGTGGGAGGCAAGACAGACAATAAGCTGTCAGTCATGTGGCCTGGTTGACAATCTGCATTCTGGACTCAAGTCTTTCCAGTGAGCTGTCTTCAGATGTCACTGTACATAATTAATGACGGCTGTGGAACAGCGCCTCTAATGCCTGTGGGCGGCAAGTGCTGGCATCTCCGGGACGCGGGCGTCTGCTCCGTGAGACGGGGAGTGGTGGCAAAGCGGGGGGGAAGAAGTAAGCCACTGGTAAACCAGAGCCGCGCTCTGAGAGCGGGCCTGAGTCCTGCAGCCAGCGCCCTCCTGGGCCAAGGTGCCCACAAAGACTTGAGGGCTGTAAAAATCCCAAGTCTGTTTCCTTTTCCTTGGGTGGAGAAGGATCTGGGCCTCTTTCCTTGCGGAGGTGCAGAGCAGTGTGCTGAGGAGAATTCGATGATTCCTAGAGGCTTTTGAGGCCAAGTTGGGGAACTTGGGAAAACCCAAGGACACAGCATTCTCCTGCTCCCATGACCTTCAGCCAGTGATCCCTGAGCCTGGTTTTGCTGGGAACCAGGCAGGAGTCCAAGTTCAGCTCACATGTAAGTGGGCGTGGATTCTAAATTAAACCTGGAGGCAGTGTTGCCCACCCAGACTCCTGCTGTGGCCACTGTGCGGCGACCTGTATCCATGATTCTCAAATTCTCAGAGGTGAAAGACCAATGCTTTAAGTTTCAAGTTCCAATCTGTCATAAAAATGAAATATTAGAAAAATGGAATTAAAAAGACGTACAAAATACAAAGACTTGCTGTTGTTAGGTGCAAGAGACAAAAATTCTCCTGTCCTATTGCTTTAAATCTTTCTAAAGGCGAACTCAGTTCCCGAGTTACAGTTTGTCAGTAGCAAAGAGTTCGGGGTCATTACCCTCAACTCGGGGACTGCACTTTGGGCGGAAGTGTCCTACCGGCTCCAGACCATGGGCCAGCTGAGGACGGCTGGCCTTCCCAGCTCCGAGTTAGGACAGTTTTAGGACAGTTTGCAAGGAGAAGGAGGCATCTCCCCTGGCTTCATTGCGCCTCCCTACCCGCACGTCTCTCTCTGGCTCCCCCTGCCCAGCTCCCCTTGTCTTCAGCTGCTATCTTTGCCCACTGATAACAGCAACAGCTCGGCGGCTCTCCTATCACAGTCCCCGTGTGCAGCTGAAAATGTTACTACATACTTGCCGCTGGAGAAATGAAAGGTCACAGCTAATTGTAATCATTATCCAGGCTCCCCTACCTGAACGACGCTTTTGGCATATCCTGGCTTGAGTAGCCAAGCAGCCAAGCACAGGGCTGGTGGGCCTTCCCAGCTGGCGGGCCAGGCCGTCCTGGGCAGGGTGGGAAGTCACTGCTGACCCTCTGTTGCAGTTCTCCAAGGAGCGGCACGTCATGGACAGGACCCCCGAGAGGCTGAAGAAGGAGCTGGAGGAGGAGCTGCTGCTGAGCGGCGAGGACCTGCGAAGCCACGCATGGTACCATGGACGCATCCCCCGCCAGGTACCCGCTCCTTCCTGCCAGCGCGCGCCCGGCCGTCCTCAGACACCACCACACTGACGACCCCGCGGGGTCACCCTGCAGTGCCACGTCGGAGCAAGCCCCAGTTTAGCTAAAAGCAAATATAATAAAGTGGACTGTAGTGACTTAGGCCCATCCCCAAGGAGACCTTGGGAAGAACTAAGGTCAGGAACCCAAAGCACATTTCCACGTGCCTGGGAAGTGGATGGAGGAAAGGCAGGTGTTCTGTGGTCTGCAAAGCCGGAGCGGGCAGGAGGCGGTGGCTGCAGGGGGGAAGTCTGAAGAGGTACGAGGCTGGCCTGTGGTTCAGATAATTGAACTCCTGGCCGGCTGCCTGCAGCCTCATACCCTTTGGAGCTTCTCTTTTAAGGCAGTAGTTTAATTTCAAGTGAAGAGAGGGTATCATCAGGGCAGGTGGCACAGAGCAGCAAGGCCACCGGTGCCCTTGTGGGGCCGGTGACTGTTCACGCTGCATCCCTCCCCTGCCCTGACCCCTGTCTGGAGCTGGGAGGCAGAGGGATTATACCAGTGGCCACAGCCCCCGCGGCCTAGAATGTACTCTGTGTGATTGTCGCTTGGGGTGATCGCCGTGAGTGTTGTTTTATTGAAGAGTTTAGAAACTGAAAAATATAAGTCCAGAATTAAGGTGTAGCATTTCTCTTGGGTTTTTATCGTAACCTGATCTGGCCATTCACCTGGGACAACATGACAGGAAAGGGGCGGGTGGGGGGAGGGGGAGAGCATCATATTGTGACAGTTTTTTTTCAATGTAACAGATTTCTCAGAACTATCAAAGAAGGAATCCTTATTCTTTTTTTTTCTTTTCTTTTCTTTCTTTTTTTTAGTTTAAAATTGATTGTAGAATATACAGAGAGTAAAATGAAGAAAATGAAACTCTCACCCATAATTCTCCCTCTTGGAGATAGCCACGGTGAATGTTTTGATATAAATCCTCCTCCCAGGCTTTGCAAGTGTGAGATCATACCGCATAGATTTTGCAGCCCATTGTCTTCATTTAATGATACATCCTGGGCATTTTCTTCTGCTAGAAGATAGTCTTCTGCACCATCCTACGTTGTGTGTGTGTCCATTGCATGCATGCCCCACTCTTTGGTGGGCACCTTCACTGACATCCTTTAAGATAACTACTATGTTTATAACTATAATTATTTCCTCAGGCGCAATCCCAAGAAATAGAATATCTGTGTGAAAACATTTTTAAGGCAAAGATGCAATTTTAAAGTAACCATGGAAGCACACTGTTCTGCGCAAACTGATCCACTGTTGGACTCTCCTGGGAGAAATGTCAAAGTTTATAAAACTGATGACTGTCCCCACCATCCTTCTCTTTATTGTGATCATAAACTTTGTTTCCCACTTGCAACGAGTGTAAATTCTCAGCCATACGTCATTTCCGATTGTCTGCCGGCGCACTGTAGCAGTAACAAGGGTAGTTATAGCTAACACGGTACTCCGTTAAATCTTGACAGCTACTGTGTAGGTGACAGTGTCCCCATTTTACAGGCGATGTAACTGAACCACAAAGAGATTACGTACTTGTGCAGAGTCACCCAGTAGAGCCAGAATGCAAACCCAGGCGGTCTGGCGACAGGCGCGACCATCTGCCACGCAGTGTAGATCCTCCTTTTGCTGTAAACATCAGCATCTTCACCGTCAGCAGTTTCGGAGCACCTTCCGGGTTGCAGGCGCTGTCCTAGTGCTTTGCACGGATTATGCATGCACATGGATAACCCTCAGCGAGAGGAGCCGCGGAGCCGACTGCTACAGGCCCTCCAGCGAGCGGCGTGCCCCGCACCGCGCTCAAGTCTTTGCTTCCACAGTGCCTGGCCTCCCCCTGCGGGTGCCCCCTCCTGCCAGCCAGCAAAACCCGCGCCTCCGCCTGTTGGGGGCAGGGAGGGGTCAGGCTCCCTGGCCATGCATTTTCTCCTTTCTTTTATTTTCTGTCACTTTACTTGCTTCAGGTCTGCATAAATGTCCTCTTCTCATGACACCCTCCTGACCACCCTGAGAGAACAGCCCCAGTCCTCAGTCCCCGTCCCGCCGCACTTCTTATCTCCCTTCCCGACTGACAGTTGACGTTTCCCTTAACTTTACAACGTCTGACACACCATCCCTGCTGCTTCCGTGCCTGCACGGAGCAAGCAGCCCCCCCTCGGTGCAGGCGCGCCGTGACCGTGGAGACGCTGCCCTCACTGCTCTCAGCCCGGCGCCTGGTAGGTGGGCGGCCGGTAGTTCTTAAGCGAATGAGTGGGTCTTCTAAGAATCTGGCCTTTGGAAAAATAAAGAGCCGACTGAAGAAGCAGCGCCAGAATAGCCTTGTCCTCTGTCGGCCCAGAGAAGCGGAGAGCGGGGCCGCTTTCAGGAGGAAGGTGCGCCTGCCTTTCTGACCCCTCACCGTTTTGTCCCAAAGGTGTCGGAAAACCTCGTGCAGCGAGATGGCGACTTCCTGGTTCGGGACTCTCTGTCCAGCCCCGGCAACTTCGTCCTGACGTGTCAGTGGAAGAACCTGGCTCAGCACTTCAAGATCCACCGCACGGTGCTGCGGCTCAGCGAGGCCTACAGCCGCGTGCAGTACCAGTTCGAGACGGAGAGCTTCGACTCCATCCCCGGCCTGGTGCGCTGCTACGTGGGCAACCGCCGGCCCATCTCCCAGCAGAGCGGGGCCATCATCTTCCAGCCCATCAACAGGACGGTGCCCCTGCGCTGCCTGGAGGAGCGCTACGGCGCGTCCCCGGGCCGGGCGCGGGACGCCAGCCTCGCCGACGGCCGGCCGGACGTGGCCAAGAGGCTGAGCCTCACCGTGGGCGGCGCGCAGGCCCGGGAGCAGAGCTCGCCCAGGGGAAGCCTCCTCAGGTGGGTCAGGGCCTCGTCGGGCGGTGCGGGGACGGGCGGGGGCACCCCGGACGTGCCCGGGCCTCGTGAGGCCGATGAGCTCGCCGTGACGAGGAGCAATCAGAGATGTGACTGAGTGCCGGTGTTACTGGGATGGCTGTCACGGGGCAGTGCTGTCACGAGGAACGGCTTCCCAGCCGCTGTCACGAGGAAATGAGCTCCCGACTGAGTCGGTGCCAATGTGAAATGAGGCAGTTGCAGAGGAAGGGGAAGGTTGGCCAGGAGAGACTTGTGGAGAAAGGAGGGTTCTGGCCGGTCTGAAGACTAGGGAAGATTCGGACAGACGCTGTAAAGGGGGGGGGTGCTCCAGGTGGGGGCTCAGTGTGAGCATGCGTGGGGCGATAGGACAGGACGAGAGTTGCTTGGAGCGGGTAGGTTGGTGGGGCTCGAGCAAAGGGCCCACGTAAGGGGCTGGTAGGGGCAGGCTCAGGGAGGTGACCCCAGCCAGATCATGGAGGCCTTAAAGCCAGGCTGAAGGGTTTGAGGGAGCCTCAGAGACTTGACATGATGAGTGTCCCGAAAATAGAACAGGGTGGGCATGTGTTGGAGGGGAGGGAGCTTGGAGCAGGAAGACCAGTCAGTGAGTCGTGGAGGGTCAGGCTGTGCAGGGGTAGTGGGGGGGAGGCGGGGAGCCTGGGACCTTGGCTTCCTGGGACTCTTGTGCGTATGGGGAAGGTTGGAGAAGGGCGAGTCGGAGACCACGGGACGGCCCAGAGGGGGATGGGCTTTGGAGGAAAAACCAGTTGCTGCATCTGAGATTCGACCCTAGGCTTATCTCTGAATGCCAGTGTCCAGCAACAGTTTGGGGGTTCAGGAGGGGAGTTTAGCCTGAAGGCTTAGATTAGGGCTTGGTCCACATGGAAAGGGTGGTTGACTAGGTGAGAGAAGATGGGGTTCCTAAGATGGGAGACAGTGAGAGACTGGGGGCTGTGCCCTGAACCTGGGGATGGGGGAGAGACGATTCCAGAGAACTGGATGCCCAGCTGAGGCCCTGCCCTCGATGACCAGTGGTGCGTGCTGCCTTCACACAGGACCTGTCTCTCATGGAGCTGGCTGCCTGTGCTGCTCTCTGACTCTTCCAGAGAAGGAGAGCAGGGAAAAGGCGGGCCTGGCAGAGTGGAGACTAGCTCCAGCCCCTTGGTGACACAGCCCCCCTTCTCTGGCTCCCTGGCATCTAAACTTACACACTTAAACCAACATGTTTTCTTCCACTCACTGGTTTTCTTTCTGGACAGGAGGAAATGTCATAAACTGTAATTGGTAGAGTGCAAAAATTCAGAAGCAAAACACAGGACTCTGAGTAATACAAACTAGGCCGTGTGCTGCTAAGAAGCCACGTTCGGTGTTAGTCAGCATCTGGCTATGGACCCTGCCGGCCTGGCCACAGATGCTGGTCTGCCACTGATCAAGCTACTTACCTTCCCTGGGCCTCACTTGCCCCGACTGGAATGATGGGGTTTGCGAGGGTTAAATGATGGAAGACTTGCAGAGTGCTTAGAACAGTGCCAAAGGGCTACGTAGGTGTGAATAATCATAATAAATATTATTTTCTGGAGGGCAGTAGAATGTAGGGCTCAGTTGCAGGGAGGGAGGCAAGAACTGATACGTAGATACTCTCCTTTTCTTAATAGTAAGAATGCACTTGAGATCCCTTAAAAATAGTAAAGGGGTATTTCTTCCTCTGTTTCTTTTGTGAGCGTGGGGATTGGCTGCTCAACGGAGGAAGAGGAAGGTAATGTCATGAACAGAGCCAGGGAGCGTTGGGCAATGCACAGAACCCCTGCCCAGTGCGGTGCCTGCCTCCTGGTCTGCTCTCAGAGGCCCGGAGTTAGAATAGAAATTTATTTTTTAAGATAAGAAATGAAAGAAAGACTGAGAAAGCCTCTTGGTCAATGAGGCAGGCCTAACAGAGCCCCTCTTCTGATTGCCCAGTGAAAGCAGTTTTTTAAGCACTTCTTGGCACCAGCAGCCGCGCAGCCCGGGGCCGGGCAGGCCGGGAATGTCCAACCGTGGGGGCGGGGTGGGCTCCACGGGGAAGCGCCTCCTGCTGCCCCGCCCGCCTTCCCGCGCCCTCCGGCGCCCGCACCTTCCCTGACGTCCGGCCCGCTGGTTGGCCGGCTGGCGGGGTGCGCCCTCGGCCGGCTTGTGTGCGCCCCAGGTGGGGGTTCTGGGCCAGTGGAGTCTGGCCGCTCTGAAGATCACTGCACAAATACCGCTTGACTGAAGCCATTGCCTTTTGGAATTTGCCCTCTGCCCTGCCTTATCTCTGAGGGGTTCCTGGAATTTCTCTGTTGCTGGGAGTTTGGGGTTTTTTGGGGGGCTTGTTTGCTTTTTCCTTTGGTGCTTGCAAAGGTAGGAAAGAACTTCGCGATTTCTGTAACCTAAGCTCGTGGGAGGGCCGATTAAAGTTCGTTACCACTTGACTGGTGCAGTGAAGTCTCTTCTAGCAAAGGAGAGATTCTGTTTGTGGGTGCTAGAGAAACTCCCAGTCTGAACACGCAAGGGAGCAGAGGGGTGCTAGCAAATTGTGTGGGAAGTGACATTTCTCTGCTTCCCTGCGTGGCTGCGCCCTGTGCCTCCCAGTGAGGCTGGGCCCTTCCCCAGCTCAGCAGGAGGCCGGCCGAGGGGCCCTGGTCCTTCCAGGAGGATGAGAGTGACTGGCTCCCCAGGTGACCCTGCGGGTTATTTGGGGGTCATGGAGACTGGCGCTGAAATGCAGACTGCCCCACAGCTTCCTCCTTAACCGACACCATGAGGCATGGTGGGAAATGCGTTTCAGTGCAACAAGTCATTCCTCCTGGGTCTGTAAGTAATTTTAGGCTCTGTTAAAAGTGCACATTCCAGTTGATCAGATTTTCCTGAGAGGAACATGAAATCTTTGCTCAACCGGATGAAAGGGCTTAGAGGAGGCAGCCTGGGACCGGACTGGATTGGGGAAGGAGCCCGGGGCACAGTCCCGTGTTAACCGCCCCCAGCAGTCATTTCCTCCTCCGGCAGACATTCCTTTACTGTTGGGATGTGCTGTACCACTCGCCTGCTAAGCAGTCTTTTCTCTTAAAAACTTTCCATGACGCTGCCTAAAGGTTTTACGATTTAATGACACGTTTCTGCTTCACTTATCTTTTGCTTCAGAAATAAAGAGAAGAGCGGTAGCCAGCCAGCCTGCCTGGATCACATGCAGGACAGAAGAGCCTTATCTCTCAAAGCGCACCAGTCGGAAAGTTACCTGCCGCTTGGTAGGTCTTTGGGACTTTTCTGGGAGGAGGATAACAGTGTTAGCCTGATTTCCTTCAGGCTGTTTCCCTGCACCATCTGGTGCCCTGATGTGAGGAGGACACAGGCTCTGTGCCTTTGGCAGGGGGGTGAGGGTTTGTAGAACTGGTCTGGGTGATGGTCGCTTTGTGTGCTAGCTAGCTTTTTTTTTTTTTTTTTTTAAAGATTTTATTTATTTATTCGACAGAGATAGAGACAGCCAGCAAGAGAGGGAACACAATCAGGGGGAGTGGGAGAGGAAGAAGCAGGCTCATAGTGGAGGAGCCTGACGTGGGGCTCGATCCCGTAACGCTGGGATCACGCCCTGAGCCGAAGGCAGACGCTTAACCGCTGTGCCACCCAGGCGCCCCGAGCTTTTAAGCCGTATAACAAACCTTCAGAGCGGAAATGATTATCCTCTTCTCGTTGCTGAGGAAACCGAGGCACAGAGGTGAAATAACTCATCCAGAGTTACCCGTCCGGCCCACGGTTAAGCCAGCATTTGAACCCAGGGCTTCTGACCCACGCTCACCCGCTAACAGAGGAGCCGCTCTCTGTGCCCTCCCTGAGCGGAGGGGGTTGGGTCAGTGCTGGGGTTCCTGGGGGAACGGCCGCCCAGACAGACCCCTCCTCCTCTCCGTTCTCCTTTCGCAGCCAGAGGAGCGAGGAGCTGTGGGATGTGGGCAGACCTTGTAAGGAACGGTGTTAGTGAGCCATGGATGGTTGTTCATGTTTTCTATAACTGACCTTCCTTGGGCCCACAGGGTGATTTTCCCAATGCCCCTTGGTGAACCACTTCTATGTGGGTTAGCTCAGCATCTTGTCCCCCCTTCCTGGGATGCCTCCAGCTCTCCCTCAAGGCTGGTTGGATCCACCCTGGCCATGAGAGTGACTCAGGCCCTTATGCTATGTGACTAAAGACTTCTCTTTCTTAGGGCAAGACGAGATTACTCATTGCCCTCCAGGCGCTGCGTCTTGTCCTGACTGTACTAACCTTCTCTGACCATGAAATGCACTGCAGCCCAGCTCCTGGTAGTTTCTGGGATTTAGAATCCCCCAGAAGTGGGGTGCGGCCAGCCAGCCCTCGAAATGCTCTGGACTGCACTAGAAGGGGGGCGGGGCGGTCCTACCGAGTTGTCTTTGGGCAGTAAACATTGAAACCCAGGGGCATGAATGGAGGGCCGGGGAGTCGTCACTCCAGTTTTGCTTTGTGTTCCCCACACAGCTGACCTTTTCCTGACCCTTCTCTTATCCTCCACAGGCTGTAAGCCGCCCCTTCAGTCCCCGGGGGTGGACACAAGCCCCCGCCCAAACTCACCCGTTTTCAGGACGGGCAGCGAGCCCACCCTGAGCCCGGCCTTGGTTCGGAGGGTCTCCTCGGACGCTAGGGCAGGGGAGGCCCTGAGGGGCTCAGACAGCCAGTTGTGCCCCAAGCCACCCCCCAAGCCCTGCAAGGCACCCTTCATCAAGGCTCCCCCGTCTCCGTCCCCCTGGCTCAACTCAGAGGCCAACTACTGTGAACTGAACCCTGACTTCGCGGCTGGCTGTGACCGGGGAGCGGGGCCACCCCTCTGTGCCCAGGACAGCTACGTGGAGCTGCTAACAGCGAAGCAGAATGGGGTGCCGGGTCCCCGGAACTCTGGAACCAACTACTTGATCCTCGATGATGATGGGGCAGGGCCCTGGGAGGCGCCGGCCGTGCAGATGGACCAGGGGCCGGAGGAGGATGAGGCCGAGTTCGTGTTGCCCCGTCTGGAGACCGCCTCCTCATTCCGACCCAACGACTTTGAGTCGAAGCTGCTTCCTCCTGAGAACAAGCCCCTGGAAACAGCAATGCTGAAGCGGGCGAAAGAGCTGTTCACTAAGCACGACCCCAAGGTCATCGCCCAGCACATGCTGAGCACGGACTGCGTGGTAAGTGCCCAGGCAGGTGGGTTCTGCTCTGGCTTCAGGAAGTCTGGAAGGAGACGGCAGGCTGGCCTCGCTCCACCTCACCCTTGAAGTGCGTGGCTCATGGAAGAAGTCAGGAGATAACCTGGGTGGGGATTTATTTAAAGGGTGGGAAGCACAGGCCTGGGACAACCTTTGCCCGGGCCGGAAGCTTGTAAAACTCCCCACGGGCAGGGGGATGGCGGGCTCCTGCCCAGGCCAGGCCTCCCCCGCCAGCTGCAGGGTCCTCCCTGGCCTCAGCTCCGTCAGAACCGGGAAAGTCAAGGCCAAGGAGACAGGACTGAAGATGGAAATATACTTTCTGGAGTAGCAGAGCCTGGGTTATTGTTACTTTATTACCTGCGATGCATTATATATACATACCCACACATCATATATTTATTGTCACGAAAGTGGGCTTAAGAATAAACATTCTTAAATTTACCCTTGATTTTTTTCACAAGTAATACTTGGTCAGTCTAGAAAAGTTATAAAATATAGTTTAAAAGAAAAAAAATTATACAAAGTCTAGTTTCCTGATGATCACCACAGTTAACATTTGCTCTGCAAACAGATACATGTAAATAATTTCATGCATATGTGTGTGTTTACCACAGGCCTAAACAGATGATTCTGTTTTATTTTTTTTCTAAACATGCCATTTTAAACCCCGAGTCTTTGACCAAACAACATAGCATGACTATCTTTTCATGACTAAATAAATATGTTTATATCATCATCAATTTTGATAGGAAGCATTTCTTTTAGATATGGGCAGCTTTTGTTCCTAAGTGACCCCATGGCAAGGTTATCCCTTGAGAGATCTTTCTAGAAAGCAAGTGTCTCAGGCTGGGAGGGGCTCAGCCTACCCCTCAGTTATAGAGACAAATCCATGCATTGGAGTGACAGGGAAGGCCTTAGTGAGATTTAAAGCCCTTATTCATTTGTAGCTCAGTGAAGTCAATTACCTTCAAAGTTCAGGGCCTGTTTAGGAACTGAGTTTTCCTAAATAAATATCCTGGGTCATGACTCATGGCAGGAAATGCATTCCCTGAGCACCCCCCTGGGGAGTCCCTAGTTGATGGAGGTCACAGGGAGACAGAAGGCCTCCCAAAACAGCCTTGAGGAATTTGAAGCAGGTGCTAGCTGTTCTGAGCTCCGCAAACCCAGCACCTGGCAGAGGCCTGGGAGGTAGTCCCTGTGTGTGTGCATGCATGTTGTGGGGGTGGGGGCGCCCTGGAAAAGAACCAGGAAAGGCGCAGTGCTGAAGAACAAGGATTTGTTCACGTGGTGGGCTGGGTGTCCTTGGGCAGTGCTCCCAGGTCATATTAAATGCTTACCTCACTTAAAAGCGGGCTAAACCCGTTCAGGCAGGAAGAGGATTTCAGATTCCTGTTCTAGTTATGGGCCGGGGCCTTGGTACGCCAACAGGCCAGGAGTCTGGTGTGAACCTGCCTGAGTTCTCCGTACAGGAAGCTCTTTGTAGAAACATGGATCGGGGTTGACAGAACAGCCTAGTTCCCAGGAGGAAAGGAATCCTTCTTCCCTGTGACTTCAGTGCTTGGAGGATCTAGGAGGGTCTAGGAGGAGGTGAAATGCCTGACTCTCCTTTGGCAGGAGGGTCTAGAATGTTCCCACCACCTTGGCAGTCATGAATTTGGAGCTCAAATCTGCTCTTGACTCAAGGAACATGAAGCCTGCCCTTTTTCTTGTTTGGTTTCTTTCGTTGTATTTTGTCCTCCTGGTTGGCCCCCTCTCCCGTTTGCCTTTAAGCACCCCTGGAAGAAGGGCTGGATGGAGCCCCCTGGCAGTGAGGTGGAGACCTGGAGCAGATGTCCGCCTGACTCTGCTCACCTTCAGTCCCTAAGGGCAGGGCTGATTATTATAGTCTTCCTTCCTTCCTCCCTTCCCCCCTCCTTCCCTCCCTCCTGAGTCCACTGCCATTTCCTTATTCTGTTCCTGGAACCACTGACTTTAGGGCTTTGCCAACAAAGCAGGCATAATCAGTGTCTCTGAGGGAAAGAGATGGGCTGTTGTTACCCACTCCAAATGTAGTGACCACCAGGCAGGGCCAAGTGCTGGTTCCCACCCCGTGCAGAGCCCGGGCTGATGCCCAGAAAGGCCATCATGACAATGGGTGGTCCTGAGTGCCTCAAGGCTGCCTGTCCTGCAGTGTCCGGCCCCTCCTGGGGCAGGGTTGGGGTGGGCATCCACTGAGCCCCTCTCACCCTGCAAATGGGCACCACTCTCGCCTCACCCAGAGTGCAGCCTATCCCCAACCCATGTGTTGCAGTATCTAGAAGTAGGGCTGGTAGGTGAAAGTTGGCCTCTGGGGATGAAATCCCTGAATCTAATTCAGGCTCTCAACTTTCCGGTTTTTTCTGTCCCCACTTATAAAAGGAGGAGAACCATACCAGCTACCCAGGTGGTTGTGAGGACTAAGACTCAATGAAATAACTTAGGTAGAGCCCTCCACACACCATGCCTGGGCCAGAGTGAGGCTAGGTGTTTGCTTGTTCGCCTGAGCAGCAGCTGTGGGCCCGGCGGGGCCACCGTGGGGGATGTGCTGGAGGGGGACAGTGATATAGGACTTTAGACCACACTCGAGGTGGGAAATGCTCTGCAGGGGAAGGCACAGGAGCTGTGGGGCCGCGGAGGCGGGGTCTTGAATGTGGGGAAGGGTGGGGGTTCAGAGAGGGGATGTCTGAGATGAGTTTTAAAGGCTGACTAGGAATTGACCAGATGAAGAATGGGAAATCCATCTTCTGGGCGGCAAGCAGCGGACATGCGCAGAGACTCCGCTGTCAAGGGTTGGGTTTACAGAGGACTCACTGCGTGCGCAGCGAAGGTGAGGGTAGGGGTGGGGGAGGGGAGGGACTCGCAGCTCTTTCCCTGGATGTTAAGTCTCTACTCCTGGGCTCATGCTGGTTGTTGCTTCAAAGCACTTCGCAGTTCAGTGAGGGGGACAGGCCCTTACATGCACGGGCAGAGCAGAGGCCTCTGCCGAGGGCAGCAGAGATGGTGGGCAGAGCCAGGCAGTCTCTTTGCAGTTCAGAAGATCCCTTAGCAGCTGGGAGGAGAGCCAGGCCCCTGCCAACAGCCCCGGGGGCCACTGCAGCAGCTCCCTCAGGCAGTTTGGAGATCCTGCAGAGCCAGGATAATTGAGACCAGAAGAGCAGAGGGGGGCTGGACTGCCTCATCGGGGAGTGCTGATGTTGTGGGCCGGGTCTGTCTCATAGTAAATGCTCCAGAAGTGTCCGCCCTCCTCTATCTCTGAGCTGCATGGCTCTGAGCGTTTTCCCAGAGACTGGAATCCAAGTTCTGCAGCGTGAGCTCAGGATCCCCTTTCCTGCTCAGCCTTGGGGCAAGCAGGTGTCGGCATATCCCAGCAAACCCCCAGGAAAGTGACGGGGGTGGGGTGCATGTTTTCACTGAAGGAAAACCGACTTGGAGGCTTCTCTCCCAGAGCAGGGATCACTCTGGTTACTAGTGCTTCTGGCACAAAACTGAATCAGTGATGAGTCTGAATCTCATGACACAGACTGTGAATTGGAGGGTGCCCACCACCCTGGAGGCGGGCTTTGGAGCCTCTGATGGGGCAGCTGTCTAAACAAGCAAGCAAAGTGTGTGACCACAGGTGGCTGGGGTATACATCTGGGTTGCCTGACCGTGGTCAAGGTGTAAATCCCTTTCTAGAGATCTGGTCACAATT
This sequence comes from Ursus maritimus, assembly GCF_017311325.1. Taxonomy (NCBI): domain Eukaryota; kingdom Metazoa; phylum Chordata; class Mammalia; order Carnivora; family Ursidae; genus Ursus; species Ursus maritimus. The sequence continues at coordinate 26,966,373 of NW_024423564.1, forward strand.
CTTTTTCTCTTCTACGTGCCAGTGGTTGATAACTCGGATTTTCAAATAGCATTAAAGTTATTTGATCCTTTGCAAAGTCCTTGAGAAAGGTGAACTTAGCAGCTGCGTTAGAGAAGGGGACACTGCACCCTGTTTCCCAGTCTGCCCCTGGATAGCTAATTCCCACAGGTCCATTTCTTCAGGGCTGACAGTGGTTCCCTTTGCTCAACCACAGAAGTTAAGGGTCAGGGTTAATAATACCAGCCAAACTTCAGATGTTTTTTGTGGCCTATTATGAAGGCATCTGGACTGTTTCGATGCCTGGGATCATTATAGTCAAGGACAACTCCAGCAGATGGAGGAGAGGCATTGTTCTGTGCCTGCCACGTGTCCAGAGTCGATTAGACGCAGCATCTGCTAGTTGCATCGTTAGGCGTCAGCGTGCTGCAAAGGGTCCCTAGGCTGGTGTTCGAGGTGCAGTGACTCGGTTCTAACATTTCGAGGCCGCACGTAATACAAATGGCCAGCTAATACTTGGTGCCGATAGACGATAGATGATTACACACCAGAGCCAGGCTGGGAGAGCCGGCCGGGACGAAGAAAGATTTTCTTGAAGGAAGGCCTCCTAGGGGGAGAAGGGGGTGTGCTTGAGACCTCGGATTTCAAATCGCTGTACATGTTTCTAATAGTTTCCAGATGTGTGGTGCCTTGAGTGAGCGCAGGAGAGGTGTAATTAAGGGTAATAGCAGCCAGCCCCGCTGGTAAGTGAGAACAGGAACGGCAGAGCCGGCCGCAGCGGACGTGGAGCGCTTGGCAACAGTTGGCTGTTCGGCTGTTCCACGGGGGGGACGCTCCGCCCCGGGCGCACGAGCGCTCGCAGCCCTGCTGGCGGCAGCGGCACCAGGCGGTGGTCAGCAGCCGGCAGAGGGACGCTGCTCCCCGCGCGCCAGAGACGCCAAGTCTGCGGGTGCTTTCCTCTCCGGGTTTCTATTCCTGTGGTGTCCTAGAACCCTCACATCTCATCTAAAAACTGTGCTTGGGGATGCTGCTGCCCAAATCGAGACTCAGCAAGGGCCTCCACACGTCCCAGTTTGGTGTGTTTCTTTTCGCGAGCTACACTGGTGTTTGCGGCGAGCGCACTTGCTGAGCCGGTGTGTTTCATCTCGTGTGCCTGACAGGTCGCTCGGATACTTGAAGTCTCGGAAGAGATGCGGAAGAGCATGGGCGTGAGCTCGGGCCTGGAACTCATTACCTTGCCTTATGGCCGCCAGCTGCGCCTGGACATAATTGAAAGGTGAGCAGTGCCGTCCCCCGCGCTTCCAGCGCCGCCACTTACACAGCAGCCAGGGGCCCAGGGCCGGCGCGGCCCGGAGCCCTTCCCTTCTCCCAGGGGCCTCAGCCACAGAACTCCCGGAGATGCACAAAGAGAGAGCACAGAGCAAGTCTGGGGACAAGGAACACGGTCCTGTCCGTGCCCCGGGAGGGAGTGGAGGACAGAAGAGACCGTGGGCCGTGCTAGCAGAAGTCACCCCTGCCGCCGCCCGGGGAACCCAACCTCTCGCCCCCCCACGGCCCCACCTCAGTGAGCGGAGGCTGCTCTTTCTCTTTGGAGTTCAAGGTCGCACTAGGAATAAGTGGGAGTTTGTGGGAAAGGTCAGGAAGAACAGAATCTGAACAGTGTTTTCTTTGCGAGGCGGGCAGGGGAGGGCGGCACTCAGGCCCCCCAGCCTCTGATGCCTTAGTGCCCCCTTCTTGCAGTCCCCGAGGAGCCAGGGCCCCTGCCGCCTGCTGAAACCCGCATGCCGGAGCCTCGGAGACTTAGAAATGAAAAAGAACTAGCGAGGCAGGTTTTTAAGAGAAGTGCCACACTAGATTCCCATGTCGCTGCAGACGCTGGACTTGTTGACACACATGAGAAGACCGTTGATTTGGGCAAGACTGCCTTGTTACCTTAAGTATCCTGTTTTTTCCAGCCAATTTCCTAATTGTCATGACACACACATGGGTTGTAATGGACACCCGGACGTTCTAGGTCATTAGTGCTGTCCAGTCCATTTTTCTGAGGTGGCTGAAATGTTTTTAGCTCATGACGGTAGCCACTAACCACAGGGGGCTATCGAGAGCCAGAAATGTGGCAACAGAGGAACAACTGTTGTATTTTACTGTTGACCGTTTTGCGTGTAAATAGCCATATGTGGCTGGTGGACAGCACAGCCCTAGGATGTCAGCCCCTCAGAAGGAAACGGTGCATTCCAGGGAGCCTGGGGCATCCGCACAGCCGTTTTCGAGGTTCCCGGGCCAGAAGGCAGATGAGCTGGCCCCCTTGCCCCTGTGGCTTTGGCTTCCCAGCCACGGAGAGAAAACACCCAGAATGCCGAATGAAGGGCTCCTGGGAGGCAGGCGGTTAGGACATGGTCCTTAGTTTTGTTCAAGCATCCTTTTTGTTTAATGCCTTTGGAGAATTGTGTGAATTTTCCTCCTTTTCCTACAGACTTTCCTAGATTCTAGCCTCTCTCTGCAGGCAGCCTTCCCCCCTCCCCAAACCCCAAGGGCCTGCTTTTCCACTCCACTAGTTTTGCCCTCTGTTGTTGCTGGGCCAGTGGTCAGTTTCAGCAGAGGTGAGCCGTGCTGCCACACGGCCCCATTGCTCATGCGAGGCATGTCGCACAAATCCCCCAGGTTCCAGGCTTTACTTCATCCGTGTGTCGTTGGGTATGTTGGACATGCGCTCGGGCCCAGGCAGAGGTCGGCAGGCTGGGGGCTCCTCCAGGCTGTTTTCAGACTTCCTCGCCTGTCTACATCTGTTTCCTCTTTTTCCTCATCGCCACTTCCCTGGGGCCTCTCCTTGCTGTGCTTCCTGTCCAGGGTGACCTGGGCGACCTGCCTCCTAGAGCCTGGGAGCAGGTTTCTTCCTTACACTGTGTACTAAAGAAAGGCCGAGGCGATAGCCATTTCGAAGGGTCAGATGACATCATCTTCTTGTGTTTGAGAATCAAATACAGACCACCCTTTATTTTTAACTTACACCTCACCCATTCTACACCGTCCTGCGTGGAGCTGTCCTTTGTACAACATTCAGCGCCGCCTCCTCTTACCATTCACCTGAGGGTCTGCCGCAGCCCTGCCACGCCGAGTAGATTTTCCTATAGTGCTGTATGTAAGAGGTTTTAGGTACACGTCGGTTGAATGAATGGATAGAATTACTCCGCTAACCCTTGATAGAAGTAGAGAACCTATCTTTTATTAAGGGCCGTTTAAAACATAGGAAGAAACAGTGAACAGAAGAATCAATTGAAGGCAACACGGGAAGTCAGTTTACTGTTAGTTAAAAGAAGCATCTGAAATGCTCAGCTCAATCTTAACACTGCATATAAGTAAGAAAATTCTTCAGTAAATTCAGCAAGCAATAAAAATATACTTTATGTTAGGATCCATTAATGAAGACATCAGGAAGAAGAGAGGGAAAAAGAGCTAGATAGAGACAGACTGACAAAATGGACCAGGTTGCAGAGAAAGATGTGCACAGAGACAGTTGTGGTCACAACTACCATTTGCTAGGGGCCTATCGGCAACGGGCACTCTAGTGATTGTGACAGCCCCACACCCTCTCTCCTTCTCACTGTTGCTCCTGGTTTTACAGTGAAGAAGTGGAGGAGTGGAGCAGTTAGGTAACAGCCTGTGGTCACATCTCGAGTAAGCACCACACACACACACACACACTCACACTCAGAGACAGCAGAGCTCATCACTTATTTCGTAATGACTAGAGAAAGGGGTAGGGCTAGCCACCTGACGAATCATGCCAGTGTTGGCTCAAGGCACTGAGAGTGAGCTCAACACCATGGGCCTCTGTGGGCACAGAAAGGAGAATGGCCGTGGAGTAACATCCTTGGCTGTGAACCTGGAGAACAAGTTGGCTCCGGAGTGTCAAAGACATGTCATATGTTGGTAACCATAGCTATGAACAGGGGCTTCACGTCCGGCATTGGTCCCACGGCCTGGAGGAAATTTAATGGACGCCATTCTGGCCCAATGCAGTCAACTCCCTGGTCCTGATTGAGGGAGAGAAGGAAAGGATTGCGGTCTATGCCGACTGCCATCAGCAGACTGCCCTACGACCCGGTTCATATTAGTCCTATTGTCATGTGGAGAAAAGATCACTCTGCTTCCTGTTGTGGGTCTGTGAGCTTGACCCAGGTAGTACAGGATGAGAAAAGGGAGGATTGTTGGCAGATACAAGATTTCTCTTTTATTAGGGTCTGACTTTACAGAGAAACTCCTGTCGGTCAATCATGTGGTCTTTGTCCACATCTCCATTCACCTTCCGGCCTCTTGACCAAGAGCCACGGACTCTCCATTATTAGTTCCTTATTCCTTTTTCTTTTCCAAGACCCGTCTTGTCGTCTGAGGTCAAGCATATTCTCATTTTGCTGTTCCTTCCATTCCCCAGTCCAGGCTGCACAGCGGAGGTGGCCCAGGGCTTCCCTGAGGATGGGATTCCCCAGCGTGTTCAGGGACCAGGGGTCTCCCCAGGCCTCTCGTGGTGGAAAGTACAAGGAGCCCCATGTACCTCTGAGCAGCTTCATCCCTAGAGGGCCTCTTCGTGCCCCCAGATGCAGGGTTGAACGTGGCCCTGTCCTGGGGTGTCTGTCCTTTCTGACTCTAACTAGTGCACCCTCTGAGGCCTACCCTGGGCCCTGCTGCTGTCAGTCCATGGGGGGGGGGGGGGGGTGTCTCGCCATTGAAATCGGCTGAGCTGCCGATTGTCTGAGCTGCCAGCACATCACAGGGCAAAACGGCACAAATCTAGTCCTTCTCCTGGCTGGTTTGTATCCCTTTCCCCCTAGTCCTGTCTGCCCTGGGCCTGACCACTGATCTCCTCCCTCCCAGACACAACACGATGGCCATCGGCATTGCAGTGGACATTCTGGGCTGCACGGGCACTCTGGAGGACCGAGCGGCCACCCTCAACAGGATCATCCAGGTGGCAGTGGAACTGAAAGACTCCATGGGGGACCTCTATTCTTTCTCGGCCATCATGAAAGCCCTGGAAATGCCGCAGGTAAATTTCCCCTGGATTAGTGCTCCCTGCGCGCCTGTGCGGCCTTGTGGTTCTGAAAGTGGATCTGCAAGCTCAGGCTTAGCAAATCACCCATGCTCTTAGTCTCGAAAGGTAGACTAAACCAAAGCTAAAGCAGTTCCTAAGTGTTCCAGCTCTGTTTTTAAAAATGGGATCATTTTGACAGCACTTTCTCCTTGGTGTTACAAGAGCCGTCCTCAAGAGCGATTAGTATTCCTTAACCAATTAGGATGATACATCTGGCTACCGTGTGTCGTAAAAGAGAGAGACTGTTCCATCTGTGTCACCAGACATTTGGGGAGCTTATCTCTGAGAATCCCCAGAGTGGTTTGTTTCAAAATTATGTTCCTCGAGTCACCTAAAAAAGACGTCTGTTAAAAAATTTAGATTTCTAGCCTATCTACCATTATCACCCCCTAATTAGAGTTTCTGAAGTCGGGCACTTTGAATTTATCTGCTTGGATGGATTTTTAGGATTAGTGTCAAACCTGAAAGCTGTATTTAAATCAAATGGACTGTATAGAGGAAAGTCGTTCTGTCGTCTTGACTGCCCGGAGTCAGCTTCCCATTTCTGTTCTGCCCCACAAGCCCGAGATGTTTGTAATATCGCCCTCAGGGCCCTCCAGTCCTACAAACCCAGTCTGCAACCAGTAACACCAAAACCACTGGGCATTTAGCTTGGCTGTTTCCTAGCTACAGACTGTCGCTGGAAGCCTGCTGGGCGCTCACGGAAAATCCGCCGCTGCTGCTAGGGAAGACGCCACAGTCACATGACCTGCCAGTCAGAGCATGTTAGGAGCCTCATTTCCTGGCATTAAAGCAAGGTCACTTTAAAGACAAGCTGAAAAACTTAGGGCCTCACCAGGAAATTCTGCGGGGAATCAGTTCCAATTACAACATCCTGAGAGTTTGAAAACTCCTTAGACGCACAGGCATTTTGCAGGATCCATGTTCGAAATAAGCAAATACAGCTGTATTTTCATGATACGCTGACTCCTAGAATAACAGGGGTTATAATTTTTCATTCAAGTGTTTTTAATTTGCATCATATTTATTTCTTCTTATCCAAAACGGCCTATAATTTCGGAAAGCTGAGGCAACAGGCTAAGCCGTGTGCAGCCCTCCAGCCCAGAGTTTCCTCTGAGAGTAGTCAAGAGCAGGTTTGTGGGAGCGTGTGCTTGCCGTCCACGACCTCACACTCCACGGTTAGGGACTTCTGCCCACGTACCGTAATGCGCCTGTGCAGGGGGCTCCCTTGCCTCCCGCAGCCTCAGACTCTTCCCTGCTGGAGCACTCCGCAGTGAGGGCATGCAGTCCTCCCGCGGATTCCGCAGTGAGCTAGGGCACTGCCGGGGGAGGGCTGTGGCAGACCCGGGGAAGGCTGAGAGGGGAATCCCGCCACTCCTGTGTGTCATCATCCAAACTTGACCCTGTACTACAGGCTCACGTGCCTTCTCTTCTCAGCCTCTAATATCAAGAAAGAGCATCCAGCAGATGGGCCCAGATGAGAGACCAGGGCTGCTTCGGGAAAGGCAGATGCTTCAGGGAGGGAAAAAGAAGGGACAGTGAGAAGAGAGAGGTGCAGGGGGTGGGGGGGTCGGGTGGCCAGAGGAAGACAAATGGCCTTCTTTCTGTCCCAGCAGACCTGCTGGTGCCGATCGCTTCTCTCCTTCCTCCGGGAAGACGCAGCTCTTAGAGGCCAAGGGAATGAATCTCTCCTCTGTCACTTACCAGCTATAAAACCTGGAGAAAGTTAACTGTTCTCTTTTGGTTTCTGATCTGTAAAATGAGGCCGAAATACTGCCTCATAGGGCATTGGAGGGTTAAGTGAAATTCTTCAAATACCTGACACAAAGTTGGCGCTCATTCCCCAAATATTAGGGCCCTTCCTCTTTCTTATTTCATGTGAAAAAAAAAAACAACAAACTTCAGACACTTGGGCTTACTGGTTTTATGGTATGAGGGGGGTTGTCTGTCTTGGGGCAGACAGAGTCAGTGGCGTATGTCAGCATTGACTGAACTGTTCTAAAAGAAATGAAAAGGAATGAGTAGTGTGGCATCACGTGATCTGGGCAATCTGTGTGTCTCAGACATTATTACGTACAAGGAAATTAAAATGCTACACATTATATTCCTACATGCTTTCATCAGTATAACCTCTGTGGACAGTTGGCAATTCCCATCAACATTTAAAATACATGTAATTCTTTGACCCAGTAGTTCCTTCTGGAAATTTATCCTACAAATATTTTCACACACATACACATATGCAAAATCTTCACAAGAAAATTTTTTGATAGAAAAAAGTTTGTAAGACTCTTCTCTGTGGGAAACTAGGTAAACAAGTTTATCTGTAAAGTGGAACATCATATAAAAGTTTAACAAAATAAGGCTGTTCTATGCTGTTTTATACATACTTGAATGATTTCCAAGCAAAAAACCAAAAAATGTGTAAAGTATGATATGCCTTTTATTTTAAAGTGGGGTGTATGTGTGGACGCACAGATACGTGAACACACGCAGGAACCTGATAAGGAGCTGTCCCTGGGCTGGGCCGTTAGAGTACAGAGCGGAGGGGCGGGCACAGGGATTAGCCTTTCTCTATACGCTGCTTTCAACTGCTTTGACTTGATTTTATAAAAAGAGCCTCTTCCAAAATGATGACACCTTTCTTTCTTCCAGATCACAAGGTTAGAGAAAACGTGGACTGCCCTGCGGCACCAGTACACCCAAACTGCCATCCTCTATGAGAAACAGCTGAAGCCTTTCAGCAAGATCCTGCATGAAGGCAGAGGTGAGCCCGGGGTCAGCGCGAGTGCACGCGGTGGCCGCCCCATGTGTGTCTGTGAGACCGTTAGGTCCTGTCTGCTCTGGTTTGATCGAAGCCTTGAGCAGGACATTTCATGAGATCCAAGTTATCTGTAGGATTGTTGATGGATCATCGAGGCTTTTATCAGATGACAGCGTCTTTTCTAGAAGAACTGCAGTTGCTAAAACAGGACATGGGCTACCAGTCACCTCACTCCATGCTTACCTTTCTTGAGGCGTAACGTCTGTAACATTATGTTAGTTGTCGGTGGACGATGTAACGAGTCCGTGTGTGTACTACAAAGTGATCGCAGTCCAGTTCACACCCACATCATATATGGTTATAAAATTTTTCTTTCTTGTGATGAGCTCTCAGGAGCCACTCTCTTGGTTACGTTCAGGGGTGCAGGGCAGTATCATTAACTGTAGTCGCTGCGCTGCACGTTACCTCCCCGTGACTTACTCACTTTATACTTGCAAATGTGTATCTTTTGACCCTCCCACCCATCTTGCCCACCCCTGACCCCCGCCTCAGGCCGCCACCAATCTGTTCTCTATATGCGTGAGCTGAGGGGTTTTATTTTTTTAGATTCTGCATACAAGTGAGATCATACAGTATTGCTCTTTTTCTGTGACATATTTCACTTAGCAGAATGCCCTCAAGTCCATTCATGTTGTCAAACAGCAGGATTTCGTTTATTTTTATGGCTGAATAATATTCCATTGTGTGCGTGCGTGTGTGTGTGTGTGTGTGTGTGTATTTAGTTATAAATACTTATAATTATACCACATTATCCATTCCTCCATTGGTGGACACTTTGGTTGTTTCCCTCTCTTGGCTGTTGTGAATAATGCAGTGAACATGGGGTGCAGATATTTTTTTTGAGTTAGTATTTTTGTTTTCTTCAGATAAAGAGCCAGAAGTGGGCCTGCTAGATAATATGGTAGTTCCATTTTTAATTTTTTGAAGAATCTCCGTACTATTTTCTATAGTGGCTGTACTAATAACGCCTGCCAACAGTACTCGAGTGTTCTCTTTTTTTCCACATCCTTTCCAGCACTTGCTACTTCTTGTCTTTTTGCTATAGCCTTTCTAATGGGTGTGAGGTGATATCTCATTGTGGTTTGATTTGCATTTCTCTCATGTTGAGCACCTTTCCATGTACCTCTTGACTATCTGCATCTCCTCCGGCAAAAAGTCTATTCAGATCTTCTGCCTTTTTCATTGGATTTTTTTTCTTCTGTTGACTTGTGTGAGTTCCTTATATATTTTGCAAACAGATGATTTGCAAATATTTTCTCCCATTCAGTAATTTGCCTTTACATTTTGTTGATGGTTTTCTTTGCTGTACAGACGCTTTTTAGTTTGATGTAGCCCTACTTAGTGATTTTTGCTTTTGCTGTCTTTGCTTTTGGTGTCAGAAAAAAAAAATCATCACCAAAACGAATGTTATGGAGCTTCTGCCTATGTTTTCTTCTAGGAGTTCTGTGGTTTTAGGTCTCATATTCAAGTGTTGAATCCATTCTGAGTTGACATTTGTGTATGGTGGAAGGTAGTGTCCCATTTTCTTTATTTTACATGTGGCTCTCCAGTTTTCCCAGCATCATCTATTGGAGAGACTGTCCTTTCCCCACTGTATGTTCTTGGCTCCTTTGTCATAAATAAATTGGCCGTAGGTGCATGGGTTTATTTCTGGACTCTATTCTGTTTCACTGATGTGTCTATTTTTATGCTAATACCATACTGTTTTCATTACTATAGCTTTGGAATCTAGTTTGAAACCAAGGAGCATGATACCTCTAGCTTTGTTCTTCTTTCTTAAAACCCCTTTGGCTATTCGGGGTCTTCTGTGGTGCCCCCATATTTTAGGATTGTTCTATTTTTGTGAAAAATGCCATTGGAATTTTATAAGGATTGCATTGAATCTGTAGATTGCTGTAGGTAGTATGGACATTTAAACAATATTAACCCTTCCAAACCATGAACACAGAATATCTTTCCATTTGTTTGTGTCTTCTTCAATTTCTCTCATCAGTGTCATATAGTTTTCAGTATATAGGTCTTTCAGCTCCTTGGTTAAATTTATTTCTAGGTATTTTATTCTTTTTCATGTAACTGTAAATGGGATTGTTTTCTTAATTTCTACTTCTGGTAGCTCATTGTTAGTGTATGGATGTTCAGCAGACTTTTGTATATTAATTTTGTATTGTGCAACTTGACTGACTTCGTCTATTAGTTCTAACAGTTTTTGATGGAGTTTTTGTTTTCTGTATATAATGTCATCTATAAATAGTGACAGCTTTACTTCTTTCCAATTTGGATGTCTTTTATGTTTTTCTTGCCCATTTGCTCTGTCTAGGACATCCAATACTATGTTGAATAAAAGTGGTGAGAGTGGGCATCCTTGTCTTGACCCTGATCCTAGAAAAAAAGGTTTCAGCTTTTCAACCTTGAGTATTACCTGTGGGTTTGTCAGATATGACCTTTATTATGTAGAGGTATGTTCCTTCTATACCTACTTTGTTGAGAGTTATCATGAATGGATGTTGAATTTTGTCATATCCTTTTTCTGCATCTGTTGAGTTGATCATATGATTTTTAAAAAAAAAACGATTTTGAGAGCGAGCGAGCACAGGAGCAGTGGGGAGGGGGAGAGGGAGAGGCAGACTCCCCACTGAGCAGGGAGCCCGATGCAGGGCTCCATCCCAGGAGATCATAACCTGAGCCAACGACAGAGGCTTAACCAACTGAGTCTCCCAGGCACCCTGATCGTATGATTTTTTTTTAATTGTTCATTTTGTTAAGGTGGCATATCATATCGGTCGATATGCAGATGTTGACCCATCCCTGCATCCCTGGAATAAATCCTTCTTGATCATAGTATATGATCTTTTTTAATGTATTATTGAATTCAGTTTGCCAGTATTTTGTTGAGGATTTTTGCATCGATGTTCATCAGGGATATTGGCCTGTAATTTTCTTTTCTTGTGGTGTCCCCCTCTGGTTTAGGTAATGGTAGCCTCATAAAATGATTTTGGAAGTGTCCCTTCCTCTTCTATTTTTTGGAAGAGTTTGAGAAAGATTGGTATTAATTTATGTTTGGTGCAGTTTACCAATGAAGCCGTCTGGTCCTGGGCTTTTTTGTTTGGGAGGTTTTTGATTACTGATTCAGTATCCTCACTGGTAATTGGTCTGTTCAGATTTCCTATTTCTTCATGATTCAGTCTTGGTAGGTTGCATATTTCTAGGAATGTATTCATTTCTTCCTAGATTGTCCAATCTGTTGGTGCGTAATTGTTCATAGTAGTCTTTTATGAGCCTTTGTTCTCTGTGGTATCAGCGGAAACTTCTCATTTCTGATTTTTTTGTGTCTTTCTTTCTTGATGACTGTAGCTAAAGGCTTGTCAATTTTGTTTATCTTTTCAAAGAATCAGCTATTAGGTTCCTTGATATTTTCTTTTGTCTTTTTAGTCTCTTTCATTTATTTCTGCTCTGATCTTTGTTTTCTTCATTCTACTAACTTTGGGCTTTGTTCTTTCTCTAGTTTCTTGAGGTGTAAAATAGCATTTTTTGAGCTTTTCCTTCTTTCTTGAGGTAGACATTTCTCAGTATGAATTCTAGTCTTAGAACTGCTTTTGCTGCACCCCAGATAAATTTTGGTATGTTTCTCCATTTTCATTACTCTGAAGGTATTTTTGTTTTATTTCTCCTTTGACCCACTGGATGTTGTTTAATCTCCACATATTTGTAAATTTTACAGTTCTCTTCATGTAATTAATTTCCAGTTTCATATCACTGTGGTCAGAAAAAATGCTTGATAGGATTTCAGTCTTCTTAAGAGTTGTTTTGTGACATACCACATGATCTACCTTGGAGAATGTTCCACATGCACTTAAGAATATGTATTCTGTTGCTCTTGGATGGAATACTCTGTATATATTTGTGAAGCCCATCTGGTCTAACGTGTTGTTAAGGCCAATATTTCCTTACTGATTTTCTGTCTGGATATCCTATCCAGTAAGTAGTGTATTAAAGTCTCCTATTATTATTGTATTGTCTGTTTCTTCCTTTAGGTCTGTTAATATTTGCTTTATATATTTAGGTGCTCCTATGTTAGATACATAAATAATTACAAATGTTATATTCTCTTATATTGCTCCTTTTTTTGTTTCTTACTGCAGTCTTTGTTTTAAAGTCTTGTTTGTCTGATGTAAGTATAGCTACTCAAACTTTCTTTTGGTTTCCACTTGCATGATTATCTTTTCCATCTCTTCACTTTCAGTCTGTGTGTACACTTATATCTGAAGTGAATCTCTTGTAGGAAGCATAAAGATGGGTCTTTTTTTATCCATTCAGTTACTGTATGTCTTGATTGGAAAATTTAGTCCATTTACATTTAATTGTTGATAGGTATGTATTTTTGCTGACTATTTTATCCTTCCTCTCTGCTCATTTCTTCTTCTCTTGTTCTCTTTGTGGCTTGATGGTTTTCCTTAGTGCTATGCATGGATTCCTTTCTCTTTATCTTTTGTGTATCTTCTGGAGGTTTTTGCTTTGTGGTTACCCCAAGGCTTACATATAACAACTTCTACCAGTCTGTTATTGAAGTTGATACCAACCTAAGTTTGAATGCATTCTAAATCTGCACAATTTTACTCCTTCCCCACGTTTTGTTTCTGATGTCACATTTTACATCTTTTTATCTGTGTTCCCTAATTGTAGTTAGGTTTACCACTTTTGTCTTTTAACCTTCATACTAACTTTATAAGTGATTAATCTACTTTTACTGTCTATTTACTTTTACCATTGAGATTTGTATTTTTACATGTTTTGTTACTAATTAATGCCCTTTCTTTTCAGCTTACAGAAGTCCCATTAACATTTCTTATATAGCTGGTTTAGTAGTAATGAACCCCTTTATCTTTTATTTGTTTCAAAAACTCTATTTCTCCTCCAATTCTGAATGATAGCTTTGCCAGATAGAGTATTCTTGGTTGAAAGTTTTTTTTTTCTTTTAGCACTTTGAATACATTGTGCCACTTTCTTCTGGGCTCTAGAGTTTCTGCTGAAAAATATGCTGATAGAGTCTTATGGGGGTTCCCTTGTACATTACAAGTTGTTTTACTCTTAAAATGTTAAAAGTTAAAGAAAAGAAAAAAATCTTTATAATATGTCTTGGAGTGGATCTTATTTGTAACTCTCTGGGCTTTCCTGGATCTGGAGGATTTTAGCCATTATAAGTTTTCTGCTCCTTTCTCTTTTCTTCTAGGACCCTTATAATGCAAATGTTAGTTTAAGGGATTTATGGAACATCATCAAGCAGATTATCTTCACTTTTTTCATTCTTTCTTTGATTATATGAGTTCCATTATCTTGTCTTTGAGTTCACCAATCCTTTCTTCTGCTTCATATAGTGTGTTGAATCCCTCTACTCTAATTTTCAGTTGTTTTCTTTAGCTCTGTGACTTCTATCTCTTAAAGTTCTTGCTGCGTTTATCCTTTCCCAAATTCAGTGATCATCTTTATGACCATTATTTTGAACTCTTTATCAGGTAAGTTACCTGTTGCCATTTCATTAAAGATTTTTCTGAGGTTTTCTCTTATTCTTTTTCTTCATTTTGCTTGACTCTTTGTGTTGGTTTCTGTGCATTAGCTAAAACAGCCACCTCTCCCAGGCTTGAAGAAGTGGCCTCATGTAGGAGATGAACATTGTCATTCAACGCTGGTCTAGTTCTTGGTTGTCTCTCTCTAAGCAGTCTTTTATTTTTAATGGCTCCCAGGAGTTGAGGATATGCCAAGACCTGTCAATGTTCCAAAGGGGAGGGTCTTAGCATCTAGATTCAGGCCAGTTGGAAACCAGACCCTCAAGGATCAGTTTTTTAAATTATGCAAATATATATAGTCTTGTGGGAATGCAAGCATAAGCCCCATTGGCCACCACAGCTGGGTGATGTGGAGGTGTCCCACGGGTGGCAGTGGCACCAAAAAAAAAAAAAAAAAAAAAAAAATTCAAGTGTATCAGCTAGTATCAGGAAGCTGTAGCAAGGCAGAGGGAGAGTGCAAGGATGGTGTTCACCAGCCTACATTACCTAAGAGCATCTCTATAGGCCTCTAGTTGTGTGCCAAATGTGAAGCCTGCCTCTCAGGCTCAAGCAAATAGGCCTCTTTTATAGAAAGACTGGGGGTGTATTTCAGTCTGCTGTCTGTGCCGTGCCCTAAGGGTGCCTGCCTAGAGTTGTGTTTCCAATTGTTACACAGGATTTGCAGTTCCTCTAGCCTTCACAGCCAGGTTATCAGGGGTGTATCATGGGGAGCACCTGCAAAAACTGAGGCACCAAATGTGTATAAAAGCTCCCCTCTGGACACTGGCACTATGGAATTTGGCAGAGGGAGCATATAGATGGTGCCTGCAGGAAGAAAGAAAAAAATGATGGCACCTGCTGGCTAGAATAAGGCAACGAGCATGAAGATGGTACCTTCCAGCCATCAGGCCCCTAGATGTGTGCTAAGTTAGCCTGCCCCTCAGACCAACACTTCAAGATTAGCAAATGAGCACCTTCAATCCGCTGCCTCCGTGCTCTGCCTGGTGCAGGTGAGTCTGAGCACACAAGCCCTTGAAGAGCTCTTTCTCACTTTGTTACAGCCTGTGGGTCTAGTGGACCTGAGCAGGGTTCATTTTCAAAGCTAGATGTTTTAGGGGCTCAGCTCTTAGGTGCAGGTCTTAAAAGTTGGGGTGGCCAAATGTGGGGTTCAAACCCTTTGTTCCTCAGGGAGAAAGCTCCAGGTTTTGAGTTCTCTCCCAGTTGTGCCAAGATTGAGGTTTATGGAGAGATTGGGTCCTGGCCTCTCCTACCTGCTTTGGTGTGGACCTTGTTTACCTGATACTAGGAGTTGCTCAGTTTTTAGGTTTTTTTCAGAGGAAGTTCCATATTTAGCTGCAGATTCAGTGTGTCCACCGGAGGAGTCTCTTCCTACGTCACCATCTTGAATTGGAACTCTCTTGCTTAACTTTGAAAAAAAAAATACAACATGGAAAACTTTACCCCGTTTTTCAGAGTCTACGTGTGTTCCCCCCAACAAAATATCAGTCCCACTACTGATGCCTCTTGTGACCCTGATGGAGCGCCAGGCTGTCACTTTTGAAGGAACTGACATGTGGGAAAAAAATGATGAAAGCTGTGAGATTATGCTGAACCACTTGGCCACAGCCCGGCTCATGGCAGAAACTGCAGACAGCTACCGGATGAATGCTGAGAGGATCCTGGAAGGTAAGAGTAGTTTTCTGTAAGCCACTCTACTCTGCATAATAATTAGAATGAAGGAACAAAAGGGCATGAATGCTCTCAGGAAAAGACAAAGTAGGAAAGATTAAGGCATGGAATTCCCTTTCTTATGATTGATCATTACTTCCTCTTAGTCCCTAAGCGACTTAAGAATCCTGTTTCTCCTTTTCAGTGTGTGCTGTTGTGTCAGTGACATAGAATAAACTGAGAGGGTCAATAAGGAATTGGTCGGCTTGCCTACCATTAGTACTTCTGGTTGGAGCTATGTGACGGTGGGCCGACAGGAGGGGTTAGAGTTCTAGGTGACTTCACTTATCTGCATTCCTATTTCTTCCTACATCGGGAGGTGAGCGTCCCGGTTTTTAGCATCAGAGGGTCCAACACAGGCATTATGGAGAGAGCTTGGAGAAAACTATAAACCATGAGTATTTAGGTTTGGATTAGTGTAAAGTGTGTCTTAAGGAATGACCAACTAGGCTGAAGGAGGTGGATATAGGTGGGAAGGCCTTCTATGTAGGACTCTGGCTGAGGAAGAGCCTGTGTAGGGTTTTAAACATGGGATAGTGTCATGAGATGGTCAGATTTGTGTTTTAAATTTGGCGTCTGCTTGTGGGAGAGCTGAAGGCTTGCAGGCAAAAAGATCATTTAGGAAGCACAATAAGAAGGAGGGCTTTACCCCAAGGTGGTTATCAGGAATGATTATGTTCTCTTCATGGGCCCCAAGTTTCACCCATAAGGTCAAGAAAGAACTACATAGGGCAGGAGGGGCCTATTTATTTCATCCTAAAACAAAAGTTATTGCTCCAGAACCAGAATTTGGCAGTTTACACTCTTATCTGCTGTAGGGTTAAGAACTACATACCTCTTTCAGTTTTTTCCTCAGAAAGTTCCCTAGGGTTGGCAGCTTAGGATTCAGAAAAGAAAAGCACCTAATTCAATTCACCAGATATTAGAGTGCCTGCTTATACAAAGCTAATAACTATATTACGTTGGATGTTGCCTAAGCCAATATATTAGGAGGGGTTTTGAGAAAAGGGCTTTAAGCTGCTCTACAGCAAATCCCTTTAAAGGTATCTAATGGCATTTCTCAGTTAATCCTGCTACAGGTTTATGTAGCAAGTTTCCATTGCTGCAAGTAACTATGAACCAGTAATGGCAGAGATTTGCTCACCAACATACACCCAGCCCAAGGCAGGGACTCAAAGCATATTAACTGAATGATTGGAAGTCATTGTCTGGCCTCTGGTATGTTATCTGTCAGAGATATTCTGGCATGACAGGGAAGGATGGACTAGAAGGCTTCTATTATTTTCTTCACAAAGATCCTATAAATCTAGATGGTAGAAATAGATTTAAAGACAGAGCAGATTAATCCAGCAGGAACCAAGGATGAGAACCACGTGCCTATATGACACTTTGGCTAGAAGTTTCTACCTCTCAAATAAAGAGTTGAGTATCCTTGGCTTTAAGTAGACAGGCACATCTTCTCTTATGTAACAGAAGAGAGTCACGAAACAGATCACACATATGGCTGTCCATATATTTTTGAGAAAGGTGCCAATGTAATTCATTGGATACAGTCTTTCAACAAATGGTGCTGGAACTACTGAATATGCTATGCAAAAGAAAAAATGAATCCTGATCCTTACCTCATACTATACACACTAATCAATACGAAATGGATCATAGGTCCAAATGTAAGAGCTTAAGTGTAAAGCTCGTATAAGATAACATAGGGGAAATTCATTGTGCCCTTGGATTAGGAAAGCTGTTTTAGGACACAAAAAGCATGAACCATAAGAAAAAATTTTGATTAAATTTTGCTCTTCAAAAGACAGCATTAAGAAAGTGAAAAGGCAAACCACAGACTAGAAGAAAATATCTGCTAAACATTTACCTGATAAAGAATTCTTACAACTCAATGAGAAGACAAACTATATTTGAATAGACAATACACCAGAGAAGATCTGCAAATGACAAATAACTACATGGAAAGATGTTTAAAGCATTAGTCATTAGGGAAATGTAAATTTAAACCACAATGAGACAATACCACATACTGTCTAGAATGGTTACAATTTAAAAAGAATGGTAATACTGAGGCACCTGGGGGCTCAGTTGGTTAAGCGTCTTACTTTTCATTTCAGCTCAGGTCTTGATCTCAGGGTCATGAATTCAGGCCCCATGTTGGGCTCCACACTGGACACGGAGCCTACTTAAATACTAAGATTTGGCAGCTTATGGAGAAACTGGAGCTGGTGACAATATAAAATGGTTCAACCATTTTGGAAGAGTTTGACAGTTTCTTTGAAATAAACGTATTTACCATATGACCCAGTAATTCCTAGAGAAATGAAAACACATGTCCACACACAGACTTACATACAGATGTTTACAACATTATTCGTAACAGCCAGAAACAATCCTAATGTCCATCTGTGAATGGATAAACAAAATGTGGAATGTCCGTATAACTGAGTGCACTCAGCAATAAGGAATGAATTGCTAACCTGCAACAATATGGAATAGTTTCAAAAACATGGTGCTAAATAAAAGAAACCAGACATAAAGTCCGCATTGTATGATTCCATTTATATCAAGTTTCTAGAAAAGGCAAAACAATAGCAACATAGAGCAAAGAGGTACTAGGTAACTTTCTAGGGTGATGGAAATGTTCTAAAACTGGTGGTGATGGAGGTTTAACTTGTATAGGCTTACTATTATAGATCAAACTGCAGCTAAAATAGGTGAGTCATGACACAAATTATACATCAATAAATCTGTAAAAACAAAAGGTACTTTGAACACTCCTTCCCACAGTGGCTTGTGCACACGAATTTTATCCTATCATGTTTCAGTGAGTTTACTTGGTATTCCTTCTCTGAAGGTGTTCAGGTCCTTGAGGACGGGGCTCTGCCCTTTCCTTATATAAAACAGGGCCTATATTTTTCTTTGAGGGCATTTTTAAAGTTCTGATGTAAGATGAGGTTCATTTTGATCTGACTTTAGGCAAGTAGGTTTTCAGTCTATTGTCGACATTACCTTTGAAAACTGAAGTAACTGTTCTATTTTTATTAGGTTTTCAACCAGATGAAGAAATGAGTGAAATCTTCAAGACTGAATTTCAAATGCGATTGCTATGGGGCAGCAAAGGGGCACAAGTGAATCAGACAGAGAGATATGAGAAATTCAACCAGATTTTAACTGCCCTGTCACGTAAATTGGAACCTCCCCCTGTAAAGCAGGCAGAGCTTTGATAACTAACTCTCCAGAGAAACTTAGGATATTATTTGAAGCTTCTCCAGTTTCTTCTTTGGGAAGGCTTATCAGTTGATAAAGTAATGTGCAAATCTGACTGTGTACAAGCTTTTAGTATCCACAGGATATTAAACATGTAAATTGCACAGAGCACACTTATTTATGAATTGTTTAAAATTACTACTGATTTTAAAATGAAGATAATTTATTATGAAGGTAACTATTGCTAATGTTGATCAGCAAATTTAAGAGAAGACCTAGCTATGTTGGCCGGTTGCTTTCTTTTTTCTGAGGTATTTGACCATTTTAGTCTATATTCCTTGTCAGATAAGTGTAAATAGAAAAGACTTTAAAAGCATGAAACATTATGGAAGGTATCAGTTGTATGATATTCTTTAAATATGAGAAATGTAAATAGTCATATGAAAATATATCTTTTTGTGAAATGATTGTATCTGGTCTCTTTAATAACTTGTCATAGTACAGTAATTATACCTACCTTCCTGGGGTATCCTCTTCCCTAGATACTATATCCTAATAATAAACCAAAATTAAAGAGTGATATGGGAGACAGAGTGAATAGTGAGACAAGGTAGCCCTGGCTCCAGAAGACAGACCTAGGTTCATAGTGAAGCTGTGGTGCTTGCTAGCAGTTGGACTTTGGTCAAATTAACCCCATATTGTGCGCAGCACAGCACCTGATATAAAGTGAGTACCCAGATGCTAGTATGCTTCATGACATCACTTCATGCATTTGAAAATAAATAACCAACTGCTGAGCTTCCAATTCAAGATGGCGAAGCAGGAAAACCCTGAACTCATTTCTTCCATAGATGATACACCAAATCTATACCTATTTATAAAGCACTTTCTCCTAAAGAAGTGAGGGCTGACTGAATAGCTTCTGCACAACAGAGAACAGCGAGAGGGATGGTGACACAGTAACAAAGGGAACCCCTACTCCCAAAGCTGCAAACTACAGTGGGGAGGGATGGGGCTGAAGGACCACGAGCAGATATGTTTGCCCTGGGGTACAGAAAAGCCATGGTTTAAAACAGCAAGTAGAACATAAAGGAACCAGCCCTAGAACCCTGCCAAATAGTGGGGGAGCTGCTAGAACTCTAGAAGGTCAGAGGGACTGGTGAACACCACGGTTTATGTTTCCACCTTCACCTTGACAGTGCAGATAGAGCATGGTCCTGGCTCTGTAGCTGGCCTGCCACCTCAGTGAGCCCCAGGCCTCTACCCACACCAGCCCCAAATGCCCTGGGGTGCAGAAAAAAGCTGTAGTTTAAAAGAGCAACTAGAATATAAAAGATCCAGCCCTTGAACTCCACCAAAACGCAGAGAGCTGCTGTAATGCTTTCTGGTCAGAGGGGCTGGTGACACTGTTTACACTCTCCCTCCACTTTTATACTGTGGAAAGGAGCAGCCTACTGCTTCCACAAGCCCCTGCCTCTAGCCCACACCAGCCCAAGCCATCCCACCAGAGTGGCCTCAGTGTGCCACGTACTGGACACCCCTATAGCTCCAGCTGTGTCACCAAGGTGACACAGGCACAAAGCACCCCAGAACATTCCAGGCCCATGCCACTTTTGCTCCAAACGACTTGCTACAGCAGAATGTTCCAGGACATCCTAGCTCATGCCCCTTATGGCTCAGGGTGCCCCCTGTGTAAAATGACTTAGGACACTGGACTGCACCCCACTTTGGCTCAGTCACCCCACCAGAGCGCCTCCTTTGCAGAACACCCTGGGACACCCAAGCTTACACCCACTTTAGTTTCAGCTGCCTTGCCAGGGCTCCCTCTGCACAGAGTACCCTGGAACCCAAGGCTTGCACTAATTTCAGCTTCAGCTATCCTGCCAGGTGCCCTCTGCACAGAAAACCCTGGGACCACCCTGGCCCACACCCACTTCAGCTCTGGCCATGGCACCAGGGCAGCCCTAGCAGAGAATGCCCAGGACCCCTAGCCCATGCCAGCCACAGCTCCAGCCAACCAAAATCACCAGGCACACACAGTTTACACAGGGGACAACCATACACAAGACATTCCTTCAAATTTAGGAGATATAGCTGTTCCACCTAATGCACAGAAAGTCAACCAAAATGAGACAGAGGAATGTGCTCCAAACAAAAAAACAAGACAAAACCTTGGAAAAAGAACTAAATGAAACAGAGATAAGCAATATGCCTGATAAAGAGTTCAAAGTGATGGTCATAAAGTTGCTCACTGGACTGGATAGAAAAGAGGAATTCAGTGAGGATTTTAACAAAGAGACAAATATTTAAAAAGAAACAGAGTTGGAGAATACAATAACTGAAATGAAAACTACACTAGAGGGAATCAACAAGAGATTAGAGAATGCACAAGAATGGATCAGCAATGTGGAAGGCAGGTAGTAGAAAGCACCCAAGCTAATAGCAAAAATAAGAAAGAAAAAAAGAAAAAGAAAAAACAATCAGGATAGGTTATGGGATCTCTCGGACAACATCAGATAAACAAGTGTTCTCATTATGAGAGTCTCAGATGAGAAGACAGAAAGGGGAAGAACACTTAAAATAACTGAAAACCTCCCTAACCTGGGGAAGGAAATACACATCCAAGTCCAGGAAGCAAAGAAAGTTCTAAACAAGATAGGCCCAAGAAGGTCCACATCATGACACATAATAATTAACATGTCAAAGATTAAAGATAGATAATTCTACAAGCAGTGAGAAGCAAATAGTAACATACAAGGGAAACCCCATAAGTCCATCAGTTGATTTCTCATTGGAAACTTTGCAGGCCAGAGAGGAGTGGCAGGATACATTCAAAGTGCTGAAGGGAAAAAAGCTACAATCAGGAATACTCTGCCCAGCAAGGTTACCATTCAGAACTGGAGGACAAAGAGTTTCCCAG
The DNA here is from genome assembly GCF_017311325.1 of Ursus maritimus. NCBI lineage: Eukaryota > Metazoa > Chordata > Mammalia > Carnivora > Ursidae > Ursus > Ursus maritimus. The sequence goes on from NW_024423564.1 coordinate 26,987,684, forward strand.
ACAAACAAAAGTTAAAGGAGTTCACCACCACTAAACCAGCCTTATGAGAAATGTTAAAAAGAGACTTCTTTAAGTGGTAAAGAAAAGGCCATACTGAGAAATTATGAAAAAAAAAATGACATGAGTAAAAGCAAACATACAGTAAGGTAGTAATCACTTACAAAACTAGTATGAAGGTTCAAAGACAAAAGCAGTAAAACCAATTATATCTAAACAGTTGAGGGGAACTCATGAAATAAAAATATGTAAAATATAACAACATATACATAAAACATGTGGAGGAGAGGAGTAAAAATGAAGTTCTCTTACAATGTGTTCAAATTTAAGTGACCATAAACTTAAATATATGACGACTATATACTTAGGATGTTACATACAAATCGAAACCACAAACCAAAAACCTATGCTACACAAGAAATAAAGTGAAAGAAGGCCAAAAATAACACTAAAGAAAGTCATCAATCACAAGAAAGCAAGAGAACTACAAAAATCAGAAAACAATAAACAAAATGGCATTAAGTACATACCTATCAATAATTACTTTAAATGTAAATGGTCTAAATGCTCCAATCAAAATAACTGACTGTTACCTTTTCCTCTAGCTGGTTAAGTATGAGTTTTCTACGCTTACTTTCTAGGCTTTTGAGTTTGCAAAGGAGATACTTTCTAGTTTATCATTACCCCTCTCATTCTTTTTCTATTGTAAAAAATTTGAAATACAAGATTTTAAAATAACACATTTCAATCACTCTGCCACAAACTGCAAACACTTACCAATTTGCTTTTTCTTCCTGTCTTCTAAATAATTTGGGGATCATACAGAATATCCAACTTTTCTCAAACAAGTTACAAAAATTCCTCCACGATGTTAAATAGCCTTTGAAAAAATACAATTTATTGGTTACATATGTCACACTGTAACTTAACCACTTTTCCTTCCATCGTAAATATGCCTACTAGAACTAAGTATGAGCCTCTCATTATGGTCTATTTATTACAAGGGAAATATTAGTTTTAAATCCTGGGTCTCTGTATTTCCATTAATGTGACCTAGGATCATGAGTACCTTTCCCATTTTTTTTTTTTTTATTTTTTCAGTTGCCTCATGTTCTGTGTTTTTTTATTATTCATAATATTTGTATTATGTTATTCACCATACAGTACATCCCTGGTTTTTGATGTAAAGTTCGATGATTCATTAGTTGCATATAATACCCAGTGCACCATGCAATACGTGCCCTCCTTACTACCCATCACCAGCCTATCCCATTCCCCCAACCCCCTCCCCTCTGAGCCATCACATTACTATTTTTTATTTGCTTAAAAAAAAAAAAAAAGTACAGTTCTACTTCTGGCAATGTGGTGATTTAGGTGCTCTTGGAAAGCCCTTTCATTACAACTAAATCAATACATTTTAATAAGCTTACCTTTTAATGCACTGTTAAACTTGACAGAATGAAAGGAAAATCCCCAAGAAATAATCCTACCCACCCCACCTACCAAAAGAATCAGCAAATATAAACTCTGTAAGAGAACTTAAAAACCTGGGTGGCCCCCTAAAGCAACTGACATCATCTCAGTGAATGGTAAAAGGTGTCTTAGGTGAGCCAAACATGAATTATCTCTATTAAGTAGGGATCCTTAAAGGGTCCCTGTTGTTAGACTGGGGGGAAAAAATCCATCTGCCAGCAAAGAGAGGTTACCAAGAAATAGGCCCATCTTTTATTCACAGCTACAAGAAAAGAATTGTAATGATAATGGTCTTTGGTGAGGATTTCCAACTATAAGCCTATTCTCAAATAGATCTAGAGTAAAAACCCAAAACCAAACTGATTTACAATGGCCCTAAGTTGCTGGCATCCCTAGGGCCTAGCAGATAAACCCATCCTCTGAGGAGGAAAGCATCCAGTATTCATACTGATAAAATAAATTTAAAAATGAAAAAAAATGTTTAAAACTAAATATCTATTTATATATGAACATATATAAAATCAAGCAGAAGCAATGCTATCATGAATAAAATGCTGGAGGAAAAAAGACATAGAACCCCAAAGCCTTCAGATACTAGAATTATATTTTGAATACAAAGCAATCATATATGGTTGTGTATAAAGAAAAAATGAAAACAGGAAATGAGTATTAAAAAATGATCACATTTTAAGAGAAACTTAGTAGGTCCTTTAGGAATGTATAATAAACTAAAAACTCAATGGATGCTAATGTTAAACAGAAGATTAGATCTTGGGGCACCTGGGTAGTTCAGTCGGTTAAGGATCTGACTCTTGATTTCAGCTCAGGTCATGATCTCAGGGTCATGGGATCGAGCCCTGAGTCGGGCTCCACACTGGCTATGGATCCTGCTTGGGATTCTCTCTCTTGCTCTCCCTTTGCCCCCTCACATCCCCAACCATGGTCTCTCTCATGCTCTCTCTCTCCAAATAAAAAACAAACAACAGCAACAAAAACCCAGAAGATTAGACCCAACTGAAGCTCTAATGGACTCTGAAGACCATGCCCAGAATACACAGAGACAAGAAGAAAAGTAGCAGACAGACACGAAAAAGATTTAAAGGACCAAAACAGAATGACCCAAAGCATCTCATCAGAGCTCCAGAAGGAAAGAAAGTGGGGTGCGGAGGAAGCAATTCATCCAGAAGAAAGGGTGGAGATTTAAGGATTGTTGAGCAGTGAAATGGGTAATCTTTTAGGTATATTGAGACAATAGTGTCTACTGTGTGAGCTTAAAAAAGGCAATTAAAACAGCAGCACAAACTAGGAATGGGGTGATCGGTTACTAGTGTTCTGATAAAGTGTTTTCTTCTACTCAGTAGGAGGATTAAAGATACTATTTAGCTTTAAGTGTGTAAAATTTCAAGGGTAAAAGGTATCCAAATCGGCAAAGGAGAAGTCAAACTGTCTCTCTTCACAGATGACATGATACTCTATATGGAAAACCCAAAAGAATCCACTCCCAAACTATTAGAAGTTCTAGAGCAATTCAGTAATGTGGTGGGATATCAATGCTCAGAAATCAGTTGCATTTCTATACACGAATAACGAGACTGAAGAAAGAGAAATTAGGGAATCCATCCCATTTACAATAGCACCAAAAACCATACATTACCTTGGAATTAACTTTGAACCAGAGACGTAAAGGATCTATATTCTAGAAACTATAAATCACTCTTGAAGGACATTGAAGAAGACACAAAAAGATGGAAAAATATTCCATGCTCATGGATTGGAAGAATTAACATAGTTAAAATGTCCATGCTACCCAGAGCAATCTACACTTTCAATGCTATCCCGATCAAAATACCAATGACATTTTTCAAAGAACTGGAACAAATAGTCCTTAAATTTGTATGGAACCAGAAAAGGCCCCGAATAGCCAAGGAACTGTTGAAAAGGAAAAACAAAGCCGGGGGCATCACAATGCCGGATTTCAAGCTGTACTACAAAGCTGTGATCACAAAGACAGCATGGTACTGGCACAAAAACAGGCACATAGACCAACGGAACAGAATAGAGAACCCAGAAATGGACCCTCGGCTCTTTGGGCAACTAATCTTTGATAAAGCAGGAAAAAACATCCGGTGGGAAAAAGACAAGTCTCTTCAATAAATGGTGCTGGAAAAATTGGACAGCTACATGCAAAAGAATGAAACTTGACCACTCTCTCACACCATACACAAAGATAAACTCCAAATGGATGAAAGACCTCGATGTGAGACAGGAATCCATCAAAATTCTAGAGGAGAACATAGGCAGCAACCTCTACGACATCGGCCAAAGCAACCTTTTTCATGATACATCCCCAAAGGCAAGAGAAACAAAAGATAAAATGAATTTATGGGACTTCATCAAGATTAAAAGTTTCTGCACAGCCAAGGAAACAGTCAGAAAAACTAAGAGGCAGCCCACGGAATGGGAGAATATATTTGCAAATGACACTACAGATAAAGGACTGGTATCCAAGATCTACAAAGAACTTCTCAAACTCAATACAAGAGAAACAAATAATCAAATCAAAAAATGGGCAGAGGATATGAACAGACACTTTTCCAATGAAGACATACAAATGGCTAACAGACACATGAAAAAATGTTCAAAATCATTAGCCATCAAGGAAATTCAAATCAAAACCACACTGAGATACCACCTTACGCCAGTTAGAATGGCAAAAATAGACAAGGCAAGAAACAACAATTGTTGGAGAGGATGTGGAGAAAGGGGATCCCTCCTACATTGTTGGTGGGAATGCAAGTTGGTACAGCCACTCTGGAAAACAGTGTAGAGGTCCCTTAAAAAGTTAAAAATTGAGCTACCCTATGACCCAGCCATTGCACTACTGGGTATTTACCCCAGAGATACGGACGTAGTGAAGAGAAGGGCCATATGCACCCCAATGTTCGTAGCAGCATTATCCACAATAGCTAAATCGTGGAAGGAGCCGAGATGCCCTTCAACAGACGACTGGATTAAGAAGTTGTGGTCCATATATACAATGGAATATTACTCAGCTATCAGAAAGAACGAGTTCTCAACATTTGCTGCAACATGGACGGCACTGGAGGAGATAATGCTAAGTGAAATAAGTCAAGCAGAGAAAGACAATTATCACATGATTTCTCTCATCTATGGAACATAATAACTAGGAAGATTGGTAGGGGAAGAAAGGGATAAAGAAAGGGGGGGTAATCAGAAGGGGGAATGAAGCATGAGAGACTATGGACTCTGAGAAACAAACTGAGGGCTTCAGAGGGGAGGGGGGTGGGGGAATGGGATAGACCGGTGATGGGTAGTAAGGAGGGCACGTATTGCATGGTGCACTGGGTGTTATACGCAACTAATGAATCATTGAACTTTACATCAAAAACCAGGGATGTACTGTATGGTGACTAACATAACACAAAAACACTAAAAACAAAACAAAAAAAAAAACAAACAAAAAAACGTGACATATAGACTGAAGATTATCCGTTTGACTTGGAGGTAGATGCTCAAGCATAAATGACAAAATAAGGACTCGCAAAAAAAAAAAAAGAATAAAAATTAGGGTCAAATTTTCAAACTAGTAAAGGAAAAAATGGAGGAAACAAAAAAATATATGTAAAAAGACAGTAAAGTGAGAAGAATAGCAGGCACAGAGATGTCAGAAAAAACTCCAAACTTTATCACTGTAACTAGATTTAAAGAGATAGCCACCTAGATTTAAAACAAAAACCACCTGGGGCGCCTGTGTGGCTCAGTCAGTTAAGCGTCCAGCTCTTGATTTCAACTCAGGTCATGATCTCTGGGTTGCAAGATCAAGCCCCACATTGGACCCCGTGCTGGGCATGAGCCGGCTTAAGATTCTCTCTCCTTCCCCACCCTCTTTGCGTTTTCTCTCCCCTCCCCAATAAAAAATAAAACCTATACTCTTTATAAGAACCAAAGTATAAAAACACATAAAAATTTAAAGTCCACATAAAAAGGTCAGGAGAATTATGAGGGAACAGGGTGTGATTAGGGGGATGCAGTGTGTGTCTGGAGTGCTGGTAATGCTTTATTTCTTGACTCAAGTGTTGACTTTCTAGTAACTTAAACATACATTTATGTTTCATGCATTTCTCTGAATGTGTATTTTATAATGAGTTAAAACATTCGTAAAAATATGTGATACCTAGGAATGTTTTCAAAACATGTACAAGAATTTGGTGAAGACTTTAAAAATCTGAAAAGCACTTTAGAAAAACAGGAACATCATGTTCCTAGATTTTAAGACTTGATATCAGAGATACTACTTCTTAAAATTAGACCTATATGCTCAATGCAATCCTCAAATCCAACAGGATTGTTCAAACTAACTTGGTAAGATTTTCCTAAAAGTTACATGGCTAGAAACAGTCAAGACCATCGTAGGAAGATAAGATGGGGTGGGGGGGATCTGTTCTACCAAATATAAAATTTCATTATTAAGCTATGGTAATTAAATTGTCATTGGAAATCTGGTATGACAGATGTAACATTGCCATTCAGTGGGAAAAGGGTAACTTTTTAAATAAATAACTCTTGGACAATTGGTTAAGCAAATGAAAGGGAGGGAAAATGGCCCCTTGCCCCCTATCATACACCAAAATAAAATCTAGATGAATTAAGAACTTTCATGTGAAAGGCAAAATCATAACACGTTTAGAAGGAAATCCAGAATATCCTTTTTACTTTGAATCAAGGAAGAATTTTTTTAAAACTAGACAGAAAAAGCATTAACTATAAAAGATTGATCAGTCTACATTAAAACAAACTTCTATTCATCAAAGGATATCGAATCATAATGCAGCCTCCACATTGGCTACTACTGTTCCCTGCCACCTAATATTCACACCCTTCTGTTGTCCCCTCCTCCACTGCACCAGGTTTGCTCTGCCTCACTAAGCACATATGGCAGAAGTCATGGTATGTCTGAGATTAGGTTATAAAAAAATATGGCCTCTGGCTTGAATTTTTTTTCTTGGATACCTCACTGAGGGAAGAAGATGCCATGTTCTGAGCATCCCTATGAAGATGTCCACATGACAAAGTCCTGAGACCTGCCAACAATCATGGGAACGATCCTGGAAGTAGACTCTCCAGGTCCATATGAAGCCTTGAGATGACTGCAAACTTGACCAACAGCTTGACTGCAACCTCCTTAGAAATTGAGCCAGTCACCAGCAATTAGCATCCTTAATGCATACAGAATTCCCATGAATGAATATGGAAAGGTAATCACCAACAAGAAAAATGGGCAAAAGATATAAACTGACTTTTTGCAGAAAAGGAAACACAAAAGATTTTCAACTTCATCAATATACAGGGAAAAGCAAATTAGGACTACAACGAAATATCATTTTCATTCACTGAATTGATAAAAATGGAAAAGTCTAACTCCTAAGTGTTGGCCAGGATATGGAGCATAAGTAACCCTTATACACAAGTGGTAGTTGTGTAAAACTGTTACAATCACTGAAGGAAAATGTGGCATTTTTTAAAAAATTGAAGATAAATATAACTCACAAACTAGCAACACAGAACTCTTATCATCAGTAAACATGCACATGGATGTACATAGCAGCACAAGCAAGAATCAAGAAAAAGTGCAAATGTCCATAAACAGGAGGATGGTGTTAGGTGTAGGGTACAGGGTGATGTAAAGTTATACTACACATACTAAAATGAACTATTCACAAACATGGATAAATTTTAAGAGCATTGAGTGAAAAAGCAAGTCTCAGAAGAAGATACCATGCAATATTTAAAATACTTAAAAGTGAGATGCCAATAATATATAAATCATATATGAACCAATAAGTTAATATACATCAATGTGCAAATCAAGTAAAACAATCCCTTTGATTCTTTAAATAAACTACATAATAAAACCTTAAGTGATGAAAGCATCAATCATTCAGCAACCACTAATAATTTCCAAATTATTTCCGAACAGCTGGGCTGATATAATTTTTTGTTTCCCATGGCTCTCACCAGCTGATAGCCTCATTATCTGACATAGAGCTGCAAACTCTTCCAGTGACTTTCCCCCATTCAACTAATAGTCATTAATTTACTAATGTGCTGTTTGGCACCTGAAGGGACATGCGGCTGATCCCCATCTTACCTCATCAGACAGGATAGTGCCATCTGGGTGCTGGCTACATGCCAAGAGCCAGTGGTAGGAGGTCCCAGCTAGAGGAAGAATGGTGGGGTGGAGGGAGGGAGGAAGTACTAGTTGGGTGGGGATTGATGATCTTGGTTGCCAGAACTGGGAACTTGTGTTTTACGTCTGTCTCATTCCATACCCAGAACTGGGTCCCACGTTGGCCAAACAAGAATGAACCAATGACTGGTGAGATGCCAGTTATGATTCAGGACAAAGAAGGGGAGAGCAGAGAATAAATAACTGGGCAAGTCTGCCAGAGCTTCTGCTGGCCCTGAGACACAGCAGCTTGGTCAGGCCAGTGAGTGTAAACTTGCAGAGATGAAGAGGGCAGACAAACACGATACTCCTCTCTGGAGACCAGCCAAGGGAAGATGGGGGAGAAAAGAGCAGGAGTTGTGCTATCACCTGGGGAGAGCACACCCTTCTGGGTATAAGAATCCTGGTACAGTCACTCTCCTCACACCTCTTCAGTGCACAAGGCAGGTCACCCTCCACCACAAAATAAGCTGTCAAAATGTTAAAAAAAACAAAAAACAAAAAACTAAAGGGCTATCACTGCACCACAAAAGGCTAAGTCCCTAACACTTGTGCCTACCCACACTCCCAATCTTACCAGCTGCTAGCAGAGCTTAGCCACATCTCCCCTTGAGCAGGATGAGGCACATCTTTGGGAGGATGAACAGAAGAGATCTTCAGCTTGGTTACGCAGGTTCCTCTTCCACTCAAGGGCTTACAAAACCAGAAAAGACTTCCCCAAACCTGAAATAATAGTAAATCTATAGCAAGCCCTTCAGCTTTGTCTCCATTGCTCAAACCAGAAATACATCACAAAGTATCATGTGTGGTTTCTGAGAAACCACATGTACTGGAACTTGATTTTACTAGTTTCTCGAATTACCGTTTACCAATCGGTATGGAAATATTTCAGTATTTAGCATTAACCATGGTTTTATCAGTGTGCACTGGCTGAATATCAGGCCTGCACATACAGAGTATGACAACATCTTTACTCAAAAACATGGAAAGCTAATCAGGTTCAGGAAAAAATACCCCCATGGTAACATAAAGAGAAACTAAGAAAACAAAAACTAAGAAATTCAGGATATGGTTATCCTTGAAGGAGAGGATGATGGTAATTTTCCATTTAAATTGGGTGATAGACTTACATTTATTATGTATGGTTCATAACACACACATACTTTCCACAAGTAGTTCTCCTCAGGGCTGACATTCTGGGTCTACGGTATCAGCTCGTTGCATGCTCCCATTTTCTACAATGCCATCAGCATCTTCCAAAAATGAGTCAGAAATCCTGTCAAGTCCTGAAATTGTGCTGAAATAAAGACATTTATGTCTCCTGAGTTTCCCAATTGTACCTAAAGAAAGGAATGAGGCCTATTTGATGTGGCTTGTTCTTAGGATCTAGGTCAGTTGCCCATTACATTTTCTCTTAAATGCTGACAAAATTACCCAGTACTTTTAAGAGTTGTCAAACTTCTCAGAATTTACCGTTTTGTATTTTCAACTGTGTAATTACACATTTTGTATTTTCCCACTCCTAATCTTTTGGCACCTCTTATATTTTCTACAGTTTCTTACTCATAGTAACTATACTCGGGAATATATTTGACCCCAGGTATATGAGCTCATTAAAACAGGTTTGGTGTTTCTTTAGTATTTTTTCATCTAAACGAATACCTTCTCACAAAGAAAATCTATCCTTTTCAACAAGTCTGGAGATCCTTTCTCTCGTTAATATTGTTATAAGGATGTTATCTTTCCCTAGCAAGTAGGCTTTGACTTCCCTGATCTCAATTCAGATAGTAAAAGCCCTTTTCATTGTTCTGAGTTTTTGTTGTTGACACTGTTTTCCTGCTATTTTGTGTATGTCCCTACTTCCAAGCCTGGCATGGATCTCTAAATTTTAATCACAACAAATGCAACCCCTCATTGTTCAGGATCAACCCAGAGTTTTAGTATCTTCTGGGGTTTCTAGAAGTTAATAGTCATGGTTTCATATGTGCCCTTTTAAAAAGCTGAGCCTTCTGAAATGAAGACTTCCTAAAATGACAGATGTGGACATTATTGCGACAAACATTGCCTTTCCATGCTTTGAAATGCCAGGAAGACACAGGTGCTCTCCGAACAGGAATTCAAGCAGAAGCACACTAAATGCTGACCAGCACGTGGGTAGCTATGTGGTATAGGGACACTTTTTATGGATGCAGAGGATAAGATGGTGTAAAAGGAAAGTGAGCAACACAGCTATGGTAAAATAAAGATTAAAAAATCCAAATTATTATACTCAATTTAAAATTAAAGAAACAGTTAACTTTTCTTACCTTTAGGAAAGACTGAAAGAAACTGAAACTAGAATAAAATTTCCAAAACTGCTTTGCAAAAAAGGTCACCTGACACAGATGCTTCCACTTAACGGAACTTGTCATCTACTCTGTATCATCAGGAATTCAGCACATCCAAGAACAAAATCATTACAACTCTTTAGTTCACATAGGAATAAGAGATAACACACTATACACCTTAACTGACCATGAAAAGATTGTTTTATTCCATGAAAATATTCTCAACAGAGAACACGATCTTAAACAAAGCATTTACCATTAAATCAACAGGTGCACAAAAAGAGTAAAAATTACTGAAAAATTAAAGACTTCTTTTGGACGATTCACATGTTCAAAATTGAAGAATGATTTAAGAATGATTTAAACTGTGCAAGTACAAATGTCTGTCCTATTGTAATAACCCATGTACAGGTTGCACTATTCCACATGAAGGACCTTGCCTCCTACGGAAGCAAATCCTGCTTTGAGAAAAACAAACAGTAGCTTGAAAAGAACAGTTAGTCCTTACAAGAAAACCTTAAACTTTGCCCTCTGTGGCTGTCAGCCAAAAAAACACAAGCACTTCAGGCTTTGTACAGAGGACAAACACAGCCAGATCACATTTCCTCCTCACTGCTAACCTTTAAAATAAAAATAGCACTAGATTTTAAAACTACTTTATGTAGTCTGTCAGTATTGAATAATGTCACATTATATAAATAACCCTGTAAAGAGATTCAAAGTCTAAACTTTATAGTTACTAGCCTCAAAGGTAATACACTATATGTCAGCTGTGAAACAGGGGTGTACTTGATCTTATGAAGGCATTAACTTCCACACAATTGTCATTCAGCTTTAGTATAACTGGTAGTACGATTCAAATAACACTGGGGAAAAATTATTAAAGCAGTCACACAGCTTTTAAAATATTGCTTAAAATCCAATAATACACAGACCATTTCACGTTGTCTTCCCTCAAAACAGTAACGAACAAAATTAATGAAGCTTCTGTAGTACAAATACCTCCCCCCACCAACCCATGCCCATCTCCCTATTAAACACCACTAAGAAATTAGTTAAGATACAAGTCATTAACAGAATCACAAATGCGAGGCAGGACAACATGAGCAACAGGGGCACTAAAGACAATTATATTTACAAGTATAAACATACAGAAATTTCCATTTTACAAGTAAAAGTGCACATAGATCATTACAGAGTTTCACTAAATTGTATCTGGTTCAAACAAAAGCATCACTTGGAAACAGACTATCGTTGTAATAATCAAATAAGAACATGGTCACCCCAAATTAAAACACAATGGGGGGGTCCATAAAACTTCTCATAAAAACACTGAGTAAAGTAAAATGGACTTGGACATTTCTTTAGCTTGATGCATAAATTTGAAGATGCACCATCCAACATGGTAGAGCTCTAAAAGCCACCTACCAAGGCTACATCGGCATCCGCAGCAGCGCTGCCGAGTTAAAGGAGGTCGCACTGAGCTGACACATAAAGCCCTTTGTGGGATACTGTAGCGGTAGTGTTGGCAATCAACAGATTTAGGCACTCTAGTTTAAGGCAGCATTTGAATGGAAGCAGCTGACTTCTGACAACAGTTCTTTGTCTTGAGGTGGTGAGTATCTTGTGTGTTTATTATGCCAGGATTTCAGTGCTGACTATAGATTCTTCTCAGACTGAGGTGAAGATGTATCACGTTTCAGAGTTCTTTCAACTGGGCTGTAGGCTAGAGCAGAGATGTTTTCTTTTTCTTATCATAAATACTTCAGGTTCACAAACTACTTCTTCATAATGCCAAAACTGGAATGTTTGCAGTGGGGAAGTTATAGCAGCGTACACGAATACTAGGATGGAAACATTAGTGCTGGAGATGTCTGACAAAGTGACTCGCACTACAAATGTAAAACAAAACAAAGACTTTGACAAGAACAAGGGATTATAAAGACATGCCTGAAAAATCTAGCCCAATCGCTCGAGACATGCAACAGGATGTTAAGCAAGCACAGAGGTGGCGCAGGCAGACACTGACAAATGGCAAGGGTTCTAACAGACAACGGGTCTAAAAGCCAATTAAAACAGAGCTGGGATAGACGGTCCTGTTGGGACAGCCAAATGTAAGACAAATGTCGTGACAGCTCTGCATTCTTTCTGATTTAGACATCAGTAAAAGAAATGGAAAAAAAGTTAGCCACTTTGGGCTTTTTTCCCTTTATGTGAATAATTGTGAATGAAGAATTTAAGGACTCGTATTACAATGATTCTTTAAAACAATGTATGGAAATGATAATGAAGTTAGTAAAAAAAAAAAAAAAAAGTCTGCATGCACTCATGCAACTTGCTTCTCTCTCTCTCTGTTTGAGCCTGACAACTCTAATACCCTCCCCCCTAAAAGCAGCTGCATGTAACCTCCTTCAACATCTTGCCCATTTCCTCAGAAACCCTCTTCAGGAACCTGTAGTCCAGGAGGAAAAAGAAAAGAACAATTACTGAAGACCTTTGGTAAGACCAAAAGGGATGTTCAGTTTAAAGTGTCTGTCCCAAATGTCTAAAATCATTTTAATAGTCAGCTATGTGAGAACACCAGAAAAATCTGGACATGAGCAAAATTAAGGACCAGTCTCTCAATTGCTTCCTCACTTCACTTCCCCACACGACCAGCACTGCACAATCCTAATTATGTAGTATTTTCTAACAAATGCTTATTGAACTTAATTGGAAAAAATAATTTTGAATTGATGATTGAGCTAAAATGAGAAAATGTCCTAAATGGTGATACAGATATAGTCCTGCAACCCAGTTAGTCAAAAAAGTTTCTTCTTTTCAAGGCAAAATTTGCCAGAACTTCCCTTCAAGATTTCCTCTCGGTTTATTTAGAATCTATTTTTCCTATGTATAATTGCTAAATGCTAAATATCACGAAAGTGGCTATTTCCCAAAAGACATTTTCAAGATAAAAAAAATACAAGTGGTAATCTGGAAGGAAGTCTGTACGTCATTGAAAATTACTAGTATACTAGATGAAAATATTTTCAGGTCTCAAAAAAAACCCATTTTATTCATATAAGAGCTAGACCAGGTTGACTTATTTTACAGGTCTCTCGATTAGCCTACTACTAAAATAGATTTATGTTCGAGGTGTTTGTTTTCTTCAAGAAACCAAAGCTAAGAATAGGGAGAAAAATGAAAATAATTGTATTTCCTTTTTCAATTAGCGAACTGTTACTTTTCTTCCTGGAAACTGTAGCTACAAAAATTCAAACTCCTAGGCCAAACCACTCTTTTGGGAGTTAGCTTTCAGAGCAGTTTTACTTATTTGAATTCACTTACAGTCACTGTGTTTTCTGAAGCAAATTGTGTGTGTTGAGGGAGAAGAGCTTCCTATATCTGGATTCCTGCCCAACAGATCAAATTCTATGATTTATAAGGCAGAAAAACACAAATCTTTCACAGAGACTTAAGCAGGACATAAAGCAAAAGGCATCAATTAAGCTTCACACCGACGTCACTCAAATGGTAAAACATCAAGAGAACAGCTTCTTGTGGTAATATTCACATCTTTTAAGATCGAGCCTACACTCAGCTCACATAGTGAACAACGTATCTTGGATGCCTTTAAGTTTTCTTATGTTTTCCCACCCGTTGAGTGTGTTTCCGTTTTGTGTTATCATTCCTATGTCATACACGTCACAAAGCTGCCTGGTTAGTTTAGATGTAAGTTACTGCACCTTTACTGTTTTTCTCTAGAGTTACATCTATGTATGATGTGGGAACGTAGCCTTCTTCACCGTTCTGTCTCCGAGCTCTTGTCCATCCATCACCTTTGTCTTCCTCAATAATGTATAGAACTTCACCTTCTTTCATTGCCAGGGTACCTTCATTATGTCCTAAATGAGAGTTTTCATAGCACAAGCATAATTAAGTGATAATTTCAAATAAATGTTACAAATACAACACAAAAAACATGAAACCCTACCAGATTTCAATGTACCTAGAACCAAGAGCCCATTGACTCTATAGACACTATAGAGCAACAGCTCTATAATGCTTTTGTAGTTTACCCAACACTTTCACATACATTACGTCACTGGAAATGCATAACCACCCCAGGAAACTGGCATTAATATCACTCCCTATGTAAAAGATGAAGTATCTGAGCTACAGTGACATTATATGACTTGACAGGATACTCTCTTATTTCACTACTTCAGCTCTTTTCACAAATTTGAGTGGTGTTGCTATCTAGAAAATTCATGAGATGTGGATCAGGAAAATATTTCTAGACTGTGGGAGGGTGGGAATAAAGAAGAAAAGAATATAGTTTGGAGAGGGAATAGAGAAAAACACAGGTTCAACTCTGGTGATGGTGGATAGTCAAAACCGCAAAGCACAAACTCTTTCTTCGAAATCTCATCGGACTCAGGGCTGTCTTTCTTCTCCACTGCCAACCACTTCCAACCTGATTAGCAGTAACAGTTTTCACAAATGAATCTTCATTTAACATATGCTAAATTCTCTAGATAACATTATAGCAAGATCTTATTTAATACTATTTTCTCAGAATGAGGAGTAACTAAAAACTTAACTTTAAAACCAACACAATGGATGGATGGAGAAGGTCCTTAAATCATATACCATTTTATAACAAATGATTTGTAAAAGTGTTACTCTGCTCCTCTGTGAATTGAGGAAAAGGATTTTTCACAGTCCAAGAGAGGAAGGGCAACAAAAAATCTGCGAGAACCACAATGTCTTCAACCATCACAGCGGAAGGCAGTCAGAAGTGACAACATTCTCTCCTTCTCTCACTTGAAAACACGGCCTATAGAGTCTGGATATAGTAGGGACATTCAACTATGCCATGTACCTTGTACCTGGTCTCTCAACAACAGCAAGTCACAAGGAAGAGCTTCAAGTGGCATCTACTAGCTTCCACTTCCTAGGTTGAGCTACATGCTCAAGCCGCTTCAACTATGATGAGTATACGTAGTATTAGTAAGATCTCTGGGGGCAATTAAATTCTGTATTGACCAAAGCTGATAACTAAAATTTGTACTAGGATGCTGATAACACAAGTAATTTTCTTTCAGTGTCACGCACAGAAGAAAAACCTCTATTTGCAATACAGTTAAAACAAAAATATTCATACTAATGAGCTGGGATTACAATTTGCTGACAATGAATTATATAACTAAGGACACTAAAGTGCATGATTCAATGCACGTAGACTTTAAGGAACCAGTTTTATCAAATACAAAAGAAAATCATACCATCAAAAGGGTAGATAGCTTTGCAGTGTCCAATAGCAGGCAAGGGATCATCGTCTTCAAATTCATCATCAAACTCATTGTGGTGACCATGTTGTTGGGGTGGCCCACGGACTTCTTGGTTTGCATCATCAGTGTAACTTCCCTCGGGACTATAAAACATAAAAGTATACCTCATCAAGTATCACAAACATGGGAACTTTTTATGCTATCTACAAGTTGAACTCCTCAGAATCAATTCCGAGAACTAAATATAATGACACATTTATTTTCTTAAATCTTGATGACACTCATAAATTGCTGGTAATACAAAATGCTTCTCTGTTGAATTTCCTGAAATTAAAAAATTACAATGTTCTAGGCATACGGCATGCATTCAATAAATATGTCTCCCTATCACTGGGTCCAGAGATAAAATGGGAGAAATGTAGGGGTCACTCGTCTTTCATCATCCCGGATTTATCACCTCCTCTTTTGGCAAAAGAACCTTAAAATTCCATAGTGGACCCACCCAGACCCATGTTCAGTTCCCAGGCTTCAGGCAGAGTTTTGTCCTGGCTCCAGAGGGCCCATCTCAGCACAGCACTTGTATGGTCAGAGTGAACAGTTCACAAGTAGGCTTATAACCTGATCAAGTGGAATAGATTCACAGAGACTTTTCTTTAGGACGGAAGAGAAGCTCCCTCCCTGCCTTCTCCCCTGGACTTGAACCTGGAGAAATATGAGACCACAACTTTGGAAGATCATTCTATGAAGCCCTCAAATGAAGCCAACATAGTGGAAGGCAGAACTGTGAGGTGGAGAGAAAGTTCTATTGAGTTTCTAGATCAAGCTCTCCCTAAAGCAAGCCAATAAAATCCCTTCTTAGTTTAAGCCAGTAGGGATAGAGTAAAAGCAAAAAGATTTCTAATAAAGTTAACTTCCAATCAATCATGCTAACAAGGAAGTTAATAAAACTCAGAAAATTCAAAAGAGCAGGTAATCCAAAGGTTTTTTTTTCTTTAAAATATTTTTAAAGACAGAAAAATATTAATTTTGCTAAAGAATCAAATGACTGAATAAGATAATGGGAAAATCGGTATGATTAGAAATTAAAAGCACTTTCAGTATGCCTAGAAGCCATGTTCTTAAATAACACAAACCAGAGATTAGATTACTTTAATCTAGGTTTTACCTAATAATAAAAACCAGTATATTTGTATCTCTTGATATACTAAAGATAGGTACTCTTTCAAAAAGTGATAACATAAGAAAAGAGAAGGAAGAACTAACATTTGTCAAGCACATACTATTCCGAGGTATTTTACTACGAGGTGCTTTATGTACATTATTTCATTTACTACCAATAACCCTGTATGAGAGGTATTTTAATCTCTATTTTATACTTTAAGAAACTGAGGCACAGAGATTATTAAAAATGAACTTATTCAAATTACACTGCAATTAAGTAGTAAACCAAAATTTGACACTAGATCTCTCAAAGTCTCTCTAAGGAATATCCTAATTTGTTAGATGTTAGTGGGGGAGGGGGAAGACATATACACAGAGGGGGAAATGTCACAAATGGTATGGAAACTTAGCAAAATGCCTTTTAGAAGCTCTGATTCAAACAAACAATACAGATTTCTTTTTTCCTTCACAAAATTTGGGCAACTTAACAGTTAAATTCTTCCTTGGCATAAGCCACCCAACTCCCAACTAAACGTTGGAATCTTCCCAGCTCGGAGGAGCCTATGCCTCCAGACTGTAGCTCCATGAATTTTCTGTTCCTACCTCTGTTCTTGGATGCATGACAATCTAGAACAGACCGGCAATAGGAAATTTCGTATTTTACCTGTAGCTACTACAAAGAAACAGAAAATCATTTAGGGTCATAAGACTAATATTATTAAAAGCCAAACCTGTTAAATCAGGGAAGAAGTGTATGAAGTTTAGGACAAAAAGGTGAGAAAACTTTGAGGGAAAAGAAGAAATACAAATAGAATGCAAAAAGTGACCTTTCTCGTCCCTGTGTTACAAGATGATTTATGTCACTGCTATGTCTTCTGTCTCCTCTCCCACCTGTTTTGCCTTCAACTTCAGAGAGCCAAGCCTTAGGAAAAAAATAAGTAAAACTGAGCTCAATAAATATTTGCAAAAGCTCTTGAGATAGTCTACATTTAATATGTGCTTTAAGTTTTCATAATTATGTAATTCTTAGAGAAGAGAAACCTTTATTCCAGTTTGATCAATGATCAACTTTACAGCTGGTAAGAAAGGCATGTTTAGTTTTACATAGTTTTAATTAGGAAAACTTGAATGAGGAACTAATCCCAAAGATTATATACCATAATGATTCCTTTTAGATCATAAACCCTAAAATTAAATAAAAATTTGAAGACGAAATTGTAGCAAAAACCAATCCATCATAATGAAGTTTGTAAAAATGATTTTACCTTAGACAACTACAAAACAACAAACCTACCTCATTCTTGTGGATTTCCATTCGCAGGCGGTCAATGTTATTCATGGTCTCTGCTAATTTAGGCTGCAAACTCCCTGGATCCCCCATTTGTGGATTTTTCTCATACACATCTTTCATTTTGTTGAGCGCTTCTCTGGAAATGGGAAGGAAGTCACAGAATTAAATATTCACTTTATATGTTCCCAGATAGAAGAGTTTCATTTAATTCTGGGAACTCTCATGTAGCCTAATCTTAAAAGAGTCCTATTTCTTTAAATTTAGTCAAACGTTACCTGCTTAAAGATAATCTGCATAAAAATGATAATGTATACAGAGTTAGTAATATATGGAGACAAGTCTTTTCTCACAGCATATTTGTCCTCCCACTCAACCATGACAGAAACAGGAATGCCATCTTTCACTTGCCCCTCTCCCAGTTCATTCATCTATCTCTTCTTCATTTCTCTAATCACATCACTGCTGGTTATACCTCAATCAGCACTCCGTGACTCCCTCTAACATCTGACATTATTGACTAACACTCTAATAGTTTTTCCATCTTAATTTTCTGGAGGTTACATTTCCTTTTCCCTTATCACCTCTACAGTCTCATCTCTTTCCCTGAATCCTTCTTTACCTCTGCTCAAATTTTAAATGTGTGTTATATAAAATGACAAAAGGTTTCTTCTCACCTCATCCTACACTCATTTTTGAGAATGATCTTTTTTCTAGTTTTATTGAGATATAATTGACTCTCATTATCTTCAGAGGATACTCAAATATCTCCAGTCTTCTTTCTTTCCTAAGTTCTAGACACCCTGAACAAGTATCTTTTTGTGGTCTGTCTAGTGCTGTGTTTTTTTTTAATTTTGTGCTCTTTGTTGATTTTTCTTTTTAAAATAAGCCCTTAAGTGTAGTGAAGTATTGTCTAGTGTTTCTAAGGGCAAGAAGGGTGTGAGGTGCCTTATGGAGAAAATACATGTAGTTAGATAGGCTTTGTTCATGCACTGAGTTACAGTGCTATTGGCCCTGAGTCAAAGTTAATGAATCAACAATATATATTAAATTATGTGTCTTCAAACAGAAACACACATAAAACAAGGTCAAAATCTGGGCACCTGGGTGGCTCAGTGGGTTAAGCATCCAACTCTTGATTTCAGCTCAGGTCATGATCTCAGGGTCCTGGGATCAAGCCCTGTGTTGGGCTCCATGCTCAGCCGGGAGTCTGCTTGAGATTTCTCTCTCCCTCCCCCTCGGCCCCTCCCCCCAACTCATTCTCTCAAATAAATAAAATCTTAAAAAAAAAAAAAAAGGTTATAATCAATCAGTTGATGAAAATGTGACCAGAGGCTAAATGGAGCCTAAACCTGTATTTTCCATTTTAGTATTCACTAATTCGGTGTTCACAGTGACTTTACAGAACATCACTACAAATAATGAGAATCGACTACATTATAATATTTAAGATTAAACATCCTATCATACCTGATGTACAATTCTTAAGATCAAAATTTCAATCACTTCTACACCTGAAACTAAAGTGACATTGTGTGTCAACTATACTTCAATAACAAGAAAAACAAAACAAAACACTAAATCTGGAATAAAACTGCCTGAGCTGCGAAAAAAACAAACACAAACCCCCAAAAAACCTTCAATCACTGATGCTATAGTTTAAGCTCCAATTTTATCTTCACTATAAAAGCAGATAGTAAGGCACCAATTCACTGTAATAACCCTTTGTTCATCATAACTATGCGTTCATGAAAACAAAATAGAACTAGAGGGAACTTTTTATAAAACTGAAAAAAAAATTACAGCTAAGAATCAATGAATCTGAAGCTGTTAAGTAATCAAGTATTGTCTGCCAACACATTTGCTGCAAACAAAATAATTAAGCTTTAGGTTTCTATTGAACTCAATTTATATATCGAAGCAAAATGAAATGTATCGAAGTATAAGAGACGGTTAGTGTTGGTGAAACTATTCTTGATAATGAATCATCAATCTATTTTGCAATATTATGGAAAGCACAAATATAGACTATTGGCATCCAACAGGTAAGCTGCAACCTAAGAAGCTAACATTTCTTTTTTATGTGTGACACAGCAACCATAAAATTTTTCAAAGTTTAGGAGTTTATTTTTCCCTCAAAAGATATTTCAATTAGGATATATGATTTTTAAACCTTTTATACATCACATTTAAACACATCATTCAAAGTTGACCCCTTAAGGAATAATATGGTAGAAAAGACTTAATGGAAAAATACTTTTGGTCTGATTCTTTTTGTAGTTCTCTGTTAAGTTCATCGATGCGCTGCTGCAGCTTTTTACGTCTCTGTTCTGGTGGAAGATGACTGAAATCTTCTAGTGCTGGGCCCTGAAAAGGGAATCTAAATTATTATAAAAGACATCTTCAGGAAATTTTATTTTTTAAATATACCCACTATAAAATAAAAATACATACCAATTTTAAGTTTACTTTCAAATTAGCCCCCAAACAACCCTTTTTAAGGAGAAATCTAAACAGATTATGTATGTTAATTAAAACTGTATTGAAGAAAGAGCTTGAATTCCAGTCAGTTTATAAAATCATGAAATAAGTAGAAATATAACCAGATAAAGAATATTGATAATGACCACTATCACATTATTTTCAGGTCTTGGCAGTTAAATAAATACATATGAACCTTCTTACAGCAACAACAACAAAATGGAAACACATAACATTTCTCACCTATACAAATTATTCTTTTATAGATAACATCACATTGCCAAATCAAATACTGCGAATGTTGACTGCAAATATGAGTTTATACAAATAAGCAACTTACCTCATGAAGATAATCTAATTGGTGAAATATATTATAATATTGCATAGTCTTTCAATGATTACATTTAT
Organism: Ursus maritimus; assembly: GCF_017311325.1. Taxonomy (NCBI): domain Eukaryota; kingdom Metazoa; phylum Chordata; class Mammalia; order Carnivora; family Ursidae; genus Ursus; species Ursus maritimus. The sequence goes on from NW_024423564.1 coordinate 27,008,339, forward strand.
TAAGCCACTCTTTAGAACCAAAACATACCTGATTATTACAAAATGTAGAACTATCCACTGTGTGAAATGTAAGTAAGCAATTATTCTAATAAGGAGTTTATTTTCAATTATCCTCTTGTATAACCTAATAATATCCTTCAGTTATTCCTGAAAGAAAGATAATATCCAAAAAAAGATGGGATCCTTCTTTAAGAAAGATGCTTGATGTTTGAAAATTTTTTAATGTTTTAATATACAAGAAACTACCATTTAAGAAAAAGTACTAGTATTTAGATGTAAACTTCTGATTCAAAATATGTCTTTCTCATCTTAAATGTTAGGTCAGTCTTATTTATCTTATTAGAGCTTACACAACAGAGCCAATATTAGCAACTATTGATTCCATTTACTATAAACCCATATTTACATAAGTGTTTATACACTTCAAAAACTGATGACATTTTTCTTTTGGTGATTTTAGGAATATGCCAGTTCATTTTTTCAAGTATTGTTGAAATGAAACACATCCTTGCTCTTTGGACCACTTATGCCTATAACATATGCTAAGTAGCTTTTATTTCACTCTCTCTAAAAATGCTTCCCTGACTTTTAAAAAAACTCACTTTTAGGATGGAGCCATGATCAAAGGTAACATTTAATTAATAAACAATCTCCAGAATTATCCACAAGTTGCCTACACATTATGGATATTTAACAAGCTTGCCTTAAAAAAAGTAGGGCATCTTGTCTAAGTGGCTTTTGTTTTTAATCTACCAGGTAGCAGAAATAAGAATCTGTCAATCAACTAAATCTGACCTAAATAAATGAATGGCAGAATTTCCTATACAAGGTGCCTTTAAATTTAGTGGTCAATTATTAATGTAAGTTGTCAGATTTAATTTAATTTCAGGTACAGGTTTTGAAAACTATTATATATGCGCCAAAGATAAAACTTCATAATTTGTATTTTTAAGAGTATTTCTTAAAATTCTGAAAAACTATTTAATGAAACAAAGAAATATATTTCAACGTGGGTTTTCTGATAGTATTACAATAAACTCATAATTATCTATAAGTAAACCTTCCAGATTTCCACTTATCCCTAATTAAACTTTGTTCTCAAATTTATTAACAGTGGATACCTAGGCATTTCTGATATCCAATTTTGACATATTAATCTGTTCTTTTACAGAATATGAGAACACTATACTTCCTATGGATATAAAGACCTCTGAGCATTTAACAACTTTTCCTACTACAAGGAAAATAATTTCTAAAAGGCCAGACTGCAAGTCTGAAAGAAAGTAGTCTAAAAGAGAGTGGTCTATTTTCCAAAAAATAAGAAACTATGCAAGTACCCAAAGATATGGGGGTTAGGTCTTCACAATGTAGTTTCATTAATGTGTTTAAAATATATAAAGGACCATCACACACATACATACACACACACACACACACACACAATATTTAGGTTATGTGTGCTTTTATTCCCATTCAGTAGGACAGAAGAAGAAAGCACTAACTCTCCAATGAAATCAGTAGGAAATTTTTCTTACTGTTTTGAAAATCTAATGATTCTTGTGATAAATTACAAATAGAAATTAATACAATCTTTTTAAAAGATGTTAAGAAAAATCATTTTTAATTTTCCTTCTGTAAAAATGTGAATTTTGTTCTATCATGTAACTTTTTAAAATAATGATTAACTATAATTTTATGCTCTGTAACATGACAAGGACTCCACTCAATAACATTTAAGAACTTAATGGGTTGATTACAGTTAATCACATTATTTTTGAATTTTATGACATCAAGAAGTACTGGCATATATTGGACTATGGAACAAATTATAAAAAGAAAAGACGTATACAAGGTGAAAATGTGGGGTTGTACCTTACCACTTATTTTGAATTTTTAAAAAACAATATTTTGAGATTATTTAATGTTGGCACAGTACATAGATCAGCACATAAGGCTTACCATCTTCACCGACCACTGAATAGTTCAATGGAAAACAGAAAGAAATGGTAAATTATTCACATGAAATCATAATACAGAAGATACAGTAACTTATACTTTTTTGTTACAATATTAAAATAAATCATGAACATTTCACAATCCGAACAATTTTGCCAGAAAAACAATTTTAAGCACATTCTGGGGAAAGTAAATTACTTGCAAAAAAAAAATACACTGACGATAATGGGCAGATATTTTCTAAATGCAACTAAAACTCAGAAGAAAATGGAAATCATTTGATCAATAATCATTTATTTTCTTCTTTAAAAGATAATTTTTTAGGGGCGCCTGGGTGGCTCAGTCGTTAAGCGTCTGCCTTCAGCCCAGGGCATGATCCCAGAGTCCTGGGATCGAGTCCCACATCAGGCTCCTCTGCTGGAAGCCTGCTTCTTCCTCTCCCACTCCCCCTGCTTGTGTTCCCTCTCTCGTTGGCTGCCTCTCTGTCAAATAAATAAATAAAATCTTTTTTAAAAAAAGAAGTAAATAAAAAATAAAAGATAATTTTTTCAATAAGTGGATTCACTTATATAGCCCTTTATTCGCAAAATACTAATATTCAAAGAGCTGAATATAAAGATCTAATATTAGCCATTTAAAAGATATATGAAGTATTAAAAAATGAAAGGCTCTTCTCAATGCATTAAACAAAACACCACCACAGGAATTTTTATAGTTCAAAATACTATTTTGAATTTAAATATGTTAAGGGTAACATTTCTACTTTAAGTTTTTTTAAGAAAATGTACACACACATTAAAAATACATTATCAAAATAATAACTGAGTTACCCAGATTCAAGTTTCCCACACATATTTCCTAATCGACACAACTATATGGGGTCAATGTTGCTTTGAAGATACAGCTTCTATTTTTCAAATTTTATTCTGAAATCCATAGGCTCAATAAGCAACACTAAAAATATAATGGCAATTTTTAGAAAACTGGATAAAATCTCTTTCTGAAAATATGAAATGACATAGGCAGAGTGCTCTCATACAGTATATACACCACTAGTGTATGTGTGTGTGTGTGTGTGTCTCATACAGTATATACACCACTAGTGTATGTGTGTGTGTGTGTGTGTGTGTGTGTGTATGTATGTATGTGTGTATATATATATATAAAATCCACATTAGGTGGGTTAGCAGGGCTCTGCAACTGGCATCGCATCTATCAAGCATTCCCAGTAAACACGTACGCACATATGTGCACGCTTACACACATGCATGCACGCGTGCGCGCGCGCACACACACACACACACACATACACGCGCGCGCGCACCCCTTGTGACCCATAATACACCATACAGCTTTACAAAGTTAATCTTCACATTCATTGTGTTTGGTTCACAACCTCTAAAACTTACTTTTTTCCTATTTTCTAAATCATGATGTTTTAGAGAAGGTGGGGGATGTCAGGTAGAATTTCACATAAAAATTTGAACTTCAATAAATAACTGACAAAAATATCTACCCCTTATCTCCAATGAATCAGCTATATATATTGATGATTATGATGATAAGAAAGATGACATTTACTATCCATTATCTTTCCAAATTAAGCTTAACATTCTTTAGACTGTCAGTAGTTTCAGGGAACAAAACCACAACTTATTTTGGTATCACAAAATTCCTGATAAAAAGACTAAAAGGATTAAATTTTAAAAAGATATTCATGATCTTCTTTAATGTTATTAATACCAAATAATACAGAGCACAAGAAACAAAATATGTGAAGTATTTGAATTTACCTTTTATACTTCTCCCCAGCTAAATAAAAATTATTTTTCCAGTTTCTATATTAGTATGTTTTAAAGAACACATGAAGATGATTATAAGTGAAGTATCAAATGTTTCAGTTTTTAGTTACTCTAGTTTCCTATCAATTAGAAGATTAAGTTATAATTCAATAACCTTAGATTTGGGGATATAAAAAACTCAAGTTCTTTGTAAAAATAACAGAAATATATTAAAATATTTTTAAGTAACTCATGTTCAATGCATAACTATCTTACTCTCATAAACAATTATTATGTACCTATAACTAGAAAATTTCACATACCCCCACACCTTAATAAATACACAAAGGAACTAAAAAGGAAATCAGGCCATTACAATTACTAGATGTACTTCATTTAAAGACAGGAAAATCCTGATAACTGTACTCTGAATAAATAAAAGCTTACAAATGACTCTAGGTTTTTCAGACCATGAATAATTTAAACAGAAAACATGGACTTACTATTGCTAGATAAATCTTCCCACCCAAAAAAGGATTACGCAGCAATCTCAAATGAAATAGTTATAGAGTAAAAATTGTTTCTATATGAAGTAGTTAATTTTGGTGTGCACCAAATACCCCATAATGGTTAGATCTTGATGTCACAGAAGGAAATTATACACCACCAGCCCTCAGAAAAGGTCTACTGGTCAAAAACATCAGTCCAATATAACATTTCTCACATCCTTAAAAAATATTAGAAACTATACATACCAGGTTTAACAGAAAAAGAAAGAAAGAAAGAAAAGAAAAGAAAAGAAAAAAGAAAGGGAAAGGAAAGGAAAGGAAAGGAAAGGAAAGGAAAGAAAAGAAAAGAAAAGAAAAGAGAAAAGAAAAGGAAAGGAAAGAAAAGAAAAGAAAAAAGAAAAGAAGAAATTATAGTTTTTTAGAAAAGCCAAAAATAGGTATTTAGGAAAAACAATGTAGCAAACATAGTTCAAAACAAGAGTTTCTGATTTGAACAGTACAACTCATCAGCTTTAAGAAACCTTAAGACTTATTTTGTAATCTTAATGGACTGACATATAAATCCATGTTTAAAAAAAAAAAAACTGGCTTCTTAAAGCTTCTCTTCTTTTTGGATTTTTCTACATTGAGAAAATTCTTCAATGGCAGAAAAGTATCTCTACAGGTTAATTCTGAAACAGAATCTGATAAGCTACCAAATACCAATCAAAATGAAAAATTTCTCAATGCCAAGGTTGTAATAAACTTTCTTTTCTACTCTATGCTGTAATCCCCTAGAGTCAATTTATCATCATATTTTCTACCTTGCATATTGCTTTTTTCCTTTGGTATGATAATAACAAAAGGAAGAAGATTCTGGTCTCCGGGAACTGGGCCCCCCAGAACAATGTACTAATATTTAAAATTAAAGCAGTAAGTGTAAAAAAGGCAAATAATGACTAAGCAGATACTTCAAAGTTCTACAGTTTATAAAATTCCACCTATAAACTTATTCAGTAAGAATGAAGATGTCACATATTTAAAAATTTAAAGATGTCTCTCCAGGGCTCACAGTTTTAACTTCCTGAACTTTTTTTCACAGAACTAAATTTATTTCGTATCACTATAACTATACAGTATAGATTACTGTAACTGGGTCTGGTAGACTCAGTGCGTAAGATACATACACAATTACAAAACTATAGCTATAAATAGTGATTTTTCATGATTTATGTAACACGTAATATTAAGTCTAAATCATCATAAAGAATAAAGAGGGAATTCTACCCTCATAACTCAAGCAACAGAAATCCCAAATATGATTTCTTAAAAGTCCTTCACACAAGTGTTAAGGGGCTTTTACAAATGAATACAGGTACCTGTAGTGCTTGTAAATGTAATACAGACTCATTCCTAGCGACTTTTCAGAATGTCATTAATTACCTATGTCATCATTCACATGCAGAATTAGGTAAGATAGATATAAAAATATTCATGACATTATAGGAAAAACGGAAGTCCGAAAAGGGACACCATCCACTAGAACATGTCTGCTGCATTACTGACATCACTTTGGTTTGTCATATTGTTTTAATGAAAATGCAGAGAATAATGTAATCTTGCCCTAAGCAAATATATCTTGTTCTACATGTGGCGAAAAGAGAAACTCATCTGAAGCAATCTGTAGAAAAGGCTATAAAATGTAATAAAACCAGACAGGCTAGACAGAGAAGGAAAGAGAAGACACGAAAAATAAAGAAAGAAGGAAGACAGAGAGGAAGGGAGGAGGAGGGACAGTGCGGGGGGGGGGGGGGGGG
>NW_024423564.1:27014390-27124899 GCF_017311325.1 Ursus maritimus
GGGGGGGGGGGGAGTGGGCAGCAAGAACAAGAGGGAGCCCAACGACAGTGTACCACCATTAATGATTAGGTTTCTTATGGCGCTGATAGACTCGAGTTCTCACCTGTGGGCTTTCAAACCTATGTTTTTCATATGTCCAAACAAATGCTCAAATTTCATAAATTTATCTAAATTATGAGCTATGACTATTACAAGCACAACCTTAAAATCAAACATATACAAGAGAAATTTAGCTTCACTAACATAATGGAATAACACTAATATTTATCAGTAGTATAATAGCTGTTGCTAAAAAATAGTTTAATATCTGCTTTTTACTATTCTAAAATTTTTCATTTACAAAGAATATCTTTAGTTTTAAGTAAACATCAAAGGCTGGCCAATTTTTTTTTTTAAAAGGAAAAATTCTGGTAAAAAATACTTTCGTTTTAGTTTAAGAACACAAATTCCATGTAAACATTACTCAATATCTAGTATTTTATAGGCTTTTTAATTTACAAAATACCTACTAATGCATTATCTTACTTTGATCTACAATCCTGATATTTAACATGTCTATCTTTAATTCTTTAAATACTGGAAACTGTTTTTATACTTCTAAAAATAGGGCAATTAAAATTGAACTTGATTTTTTATTGTCAACAAAATACTTTATAAATTGGCAGAAGTCATTATTAGTGACAAATTGTTGCATGAGTAACTCCAGTGACAAATTACTGAAAGTCTTAAAAATGTAAATACATTACAAGACAATGGTGGACATATGATTTCACATAAACAAAAAAAAATAGCTAATATGATTGTACCCAGCACCCTCTTTATAATACCATTCTTTTATGGTTGAGCATTTCAAATGTTATAAAGAGGAGTTGTTTTTAACTTGAGGGCAGCTATACTTAATTCTGTGGTGTTTTTAAACTACATATTTATAGGAGAGAGCCTTATAATGAGGGTGGAGAGTATTAAAAGCCACACTACACACACAATAGGCCATCATGCATTTTAACCCATTATTAAACTTACCCCTCTTTTGAGGCTTCTGAAAGAAGGAATTCTGGGCTTCCCTGTTTTTATTTCATTCATACAATAATGCACGGGCTCAATGGAGAATGTGAGAAACTGGGACCCATTAGGAGTACTGGATGTGAATAAACTAGTAGGGGTTAAGGGTGGGGACTGTGGCTAATATGGAAATAAAGAAAGGAATCAATAAGCCAAATGTGCATAGTTTTTTCCTAAATGAAAATTCTATTTTTGGCAACATACTTTTCACAAAATAAATCTCAAAGTTTTCTATAAAAATAAGAGAATTAACATAGTTTTGCCAAAACTGTCATTTTAAAAAGTCAAATTTACTTTAAAAAATGTACCATTTCATTTGATCACTTTTTACAAGCTGACATTAAGAATATAGAGTACACAAATTATAATGTGAGAGAAAGCAATATGACCTACATAAAAAGAATTCTCTTCTGCTTTCTAGAATATTAGCACTACCTAACTGGTTATACTTAAACTGTACTTGTCAGAGATAAAGGTGGGAGCTACAGGTAAAGTTGTCTAAATAGGTAATGTCTATTAAAATATTAAAATTGCAACTATTATCACAAATAAGCAAATTTCATTATGTTTGTGGTTTTTCTCTCAGACTTTTTCTATTTCCTCATTACACCTCATTTAAAAAAAAAATTCAGTAGTCCTTGTTTTTCTAAAGCTCTCCTATCTACTTTGATTTGACTTTAAAAAAAGTCTCACCTCTCAACTTCTCGCCTGGAAAATATTATTAAAAGCATGAATAATGCTTGAGTTAATTCTAAGTGCACTTCTAAAGATATTTATAGGTATATTATAATTTGAGTTAAATTTATCTACATTCTTATGTCAAGAACAGAAAAATGAATTACAATCATGTACTTTAATAGAGCATATCAGATTAAAAGTACATACCTATTCTCAAACTAGATACACTGTTATAATCACTTAACTGGTACGATTAAGCACTCATCTATTCCATTTGCTCATCTGCTGAGCTAGATTTATCTAACATATACAACACATCAAAAAATGGATGTTTTAGTAAACTAGAGACTTTTTAAACTTCAAATAACCACAAACACTGAGCCCTTCCCATTAAATATTCACATGGATGATAAAAACAACTTTATTAGTATAATCTATAAGACCTAATGTGACATTTATAATTGCTGTGGTCGACCATTCATTCTAACAGAGAAACTGCAATTTTAGTGGTCTTATAGTTAAATCATAATGATTCCTTAGAAATTCTGATTAAAACTACAAACAAGTGAAATTTCAAAAGCATATAAGTCAAGAGATATTAACAACTATTTAATATTTTTACTTATCAAATGGTGTTCAAATGTTAAATCCAGAAATAATTTTTACTATTAAGATATAAAACTGTTTCTAATAACTGAAAAGTTAACTGAATCATTCAAATAAAAATACTTATTCTCTATCAATAATAAGCCATTATCCAATCAACACCTACATTGATTTAAATGACACACTAAAATAAAATTATTAGCATAGAAAAATTTTATGACTTTTACCTTTGGCTTCTTTCCAAAGAGCCACAACTTGCCCTTGGGCTTTCCTACTGTGGTTTTGGAATCCATTTTCCCACTTTCCTGTTTGGATGCACTGATAGTCCCATCAGAAATGGTTCTATAAATATGCTGACTGTAATCTTCAAACGGAAAGTCTCCTGGAGGTTCAAATCCAGACTTGAAGGAGTCTACTACCATTTGAGAGTCCTACACATATGAAACATGTTTTTAAAACCACTTCATTTATTTTTAATACCATTAGCTTTTAAAACTTTACTCAAGAAAACAACAAAAATTTAAAGGAAATAATTCTATAATTATCATTAAAGGTTTAAAGTGAATAATTCCTGTGGATTAGTAATAAACCTTAAATATTTTAATCCCAATAAAAATACTAATTTATAATCAAATTAACACTTTATTAATTTGTAATATTCATGAATGTTTTTATTTCATAGCTTCAACACATTAAAATTCATCTGAGGACAAGTTAGCTGAAAAGAAAGATGTAACTGATAAAAGGAATACAGGAAAAGGTTATTCTCAAGTAGAAATTCTAAGAAGTTTCAAAGGAAAAGGGCTTTTTGCTTTACAGGTTATCTACAAAGAAGATGATCTTTGGAACAAGGGAAAGGGCATCTAATTGTGAAAGAGAGTAAGAGACAAATAGAGGGCTTTCATTCATCCAAAAGAGGAAAGGATAAACAAAATATCTTAAAGAGCTACTTGGGAATGTTAACTGAGCAACACAGAAAGAGCTCATGTATTAAATACAAAAAGCAACTTTAAAAACATAAAGTTCAGTATGATTTCCCTAAAACTTTAAAACTCACATAACCACTATATATTGTCTTTGGACATATCTACCACTATCCCAACGTTCTATTGACACCTTAAGCTCATTATTTTCAAACAGAATACTTTATCTCTACAAACTCCTCCTGACCCGACCCCTAACCACTTCTCTTTTATTGCCTATTTGTTAATTGTGCATTCTGCCTGTTGCTTCGTCAAAAGTTATCCGTAAGTCACACCTTAGTTTTGTCATTAATGCCACCCCTACCAATCACTTGCTAAAGAGTAAAGAAGAATGAGAAAGAAGGGACTTAACTATATTTGTAACCTGGCATCCAGCCATACTGAAATATAAATGTGATCTCTGAATTCCCAATTAAAGAACCCAACAATACTTTTAGTTTTTTAAAAAGATTTATTAATTTATTTTGGGGCGGGGAGGGGGGAAAGCAGGCAAGTGGGGGGAGGGGCAGAGGAAGAGAATCTTTAAAGCAGATTCCCCACTGAGCCCGGAGCCAGTCCACGTCTCAATCCCAGGACCCCGAGATCATGACCAGAGCCCTGAGCCAGAAACCAAGAGCTGACAGTTAACCAATTGAGCCACCCAGGCACCCCAAATATCCTTTTATTTTTAAAATTTAAGTTAGAATTCTATGTGTTACAGGAAGAATGCTAATTAATATAATACCAACTTGCTACGAAGACTAAAATATGTGGTACATATTTGGTACTCCCCAAGCACTGGTTCTCTTCTCTTGTTCTTTCCTCATAACCTCAGTTTCTGCCAACCATCCTTTCTGGTCACTCGATCAACATTTACTGAGAATTGACCAGGTACAAGAGTCTTGCTAGACCTTAATCAAGATAGAATGTGACAAGATATACTTCCTCAAGGGGAGCAGGACTATGCTGTTCCTTCTACTCATAATGCCCTCCCTTCCTTTTTCCCATGGGCCATTATTCCATACACTACCCACACTTCAAGTGTCAACTCTTATATTAAAAGCAATTCTTACAGTAACACTAGATCTGTTTCTTTCTCTTAATTTTCACTAGAGTAAGAATATAATACTATTTGTAACCTACAGTATAACCTACATTATACTTCTGGAGTAGAACTGAAAATTTAGTGAGGAGAGGAGAAGGATTAGAACTCTTTTCTTTCAGGGGCACCTGGGTGGCTCAGTCATTAAGCGTCTGCCTTCAGCTCAGGGCGTGATCCCGGCGTTCTGGGATCGAGCCCCGCATCAGGCTCCTCCGCTGGGAGGCTGCTTCTTCCTCTTCCCCCACCCCCCCCGCCTGTGTTCCCTCTCTCGCCGGATGTCTCTCTGTCAAATAAATACATAAAATCTTTAGAAAAACAAAAAAAACTCTTTTCTTTCAGAACAACCAGAATTTTAGTGTTCAGAATGGTCTTTAAAACCCAAAGGAGTCCAATCTACGGCCAGATTTCTACAGAATATAATTTAGAATCAGCTACTCATCAATTACTTCACTCCTTTCCTAATTCATTTCCCCAACTCCAGCTGCATACCTAAACCAAATACATTTACTCAAATATAATTATACAGCACTTACTCTTCTTTCATCAACTGATTTTGCGGCGAGAATCATTCCTTCCAAACATTTTGAAATGATAGGAATAACTTTGCGTTCCGAGTCTGCAAATCCTCTGTAACACTCACTGAGTTTAATAGTCCTTCGTTCATCCATTTCTTGTAGTTGCTAATAATCAGAAAATTTTTTTAAAAGGGAATATTGAATTTTCTTTTCATGCTGAAGGAAACTCCCCCTCCAAATTAAGGATTCTACAGTAGTAGTTACACTGCTGTTAATACCTTTTCAGTGCTACAGACTTACAATACTTAAAACTTGAGACTTATTATATAACAAAAGAAAAAAAAATCCAGCCTTTCAGCACATCTTAAAACCGGGTGACACTGGTTTTCAAGTATTCTAAAGGCATCCCCTAACAGCTCCCTACCTCGTACCACCTCCACCTCTCATTCTTCAGTCAGAGCATTCGTCTATGTGTCCAGGAAAAGCTGCACTTGAAAAGAGACTTCTGATGCCTTTCCCCCCTTTTTAAGCAACTGGCCTACAGCATACATAAATCTGAGACTTCTAAGGCCTTACGTTAGTTCAGACTACTTTGGTAAGATCTGGCTGGGCTAAGGATCCACAGTTGACTGAATACCAACAAGTACTCAGACCTACCAGTCAGTCTACGCTCAGAGTGAAGTGTTAAAGGATTGGGGACACAAGATGAAAAACAGGAAGCCACATGGTGAAATGGTACATACAATGGAATCCCCACAATTCAAAAATTCACTGGCACATACCACTAAGAATTATGCTGAGACAAGTGAAGCCAGTAACTTAACAGCATATTTGACACTTAATATTTACCCACACTACTAAGCCTTTTCTTCTCCTAGGAAGCAGCTACACTGCTCCAATCCCCAAACTCCCATAGCCTTCATACCAGTTTTTCCTCTCTAATTACTTCCCGAAGCCTGTGTGTTTATTACACCCACATTTTCACCAAGGAACTACTCCCAGCATTACAAAATGGCAAGACTGTTCCATAGCAAGGTCCAAACAAAAGGATCAAGCCCCAAAACACAGAAAGTGGTTGATCTCCAACTTAAGGTCTCCCTAAAACATGAAGGCTTAGCTGGAGAGCCTAGGAAAGCACCCAGAGTGAGGACTGGCAGGCTAGATACTCTGGATTAAATGACTGGAATATGATACCCACTCTAGGCCACCACCTCTAACTATGCTCCCTTTGTACTGCTAATTTGCTTAAAAAGAAAAAGAAAATATATTTGGGCTCACAGCTCTTTCCATATAAGCTCTGCTCTCCCAGACACTACTTTCAACACTGTTTCACTTAATCCCTTTTCTCTAATTTCTCGTCTTTCTAGAGTAAGCAGTAACAAAACTTAACCCTCATATAAATTCTAGGTCTTTGTCTCAGGCTGTTTGGCAACTGCTTATCATCAAGTGATAATGGACGGGATCTGTAAGCAAACTTATGGCCTGAATTACATTTATGGTCTGGCAGCTAGGAAGACAAGCAGGCAAAAACCAGGCTAGCAAATACATTTCATAAAATTTATTTCCGCCACGTGGAGTAATGCCAATGATTCTGGTATAGTGTCAAAAAGCTACATCCCAATTCCTGTCAAGCAGATTACAATGTACAATTCCAGTGAATTCCCCACTATGTCCTAATGCTCAGTGATATGGTATTAAACTTTATCTAGAAAATGTCATTGTTTTAGTGGACTGTTTATTATACTACTAATAATAAATCTATAGAAAAATTTGTGATTTCAAAGTTAGGAAAAATTTACTTTTCAAATCTATAATCATAAAGGAAGTTCAAATCACCAATCCTGATGACTAGTAAATCTAGAAACATCCTGGTTGATTCCTGAAATTTAATTTTACATTTAAAGAATAGCTCTTCCAACTCTAAAACTACATGAATTTCGTTTATCTAAACTTTACCTTGTAAATCTGAGGAATCACTACGTAGAAATGTTTGTGTTGTTCTCCATTAAAGTTCTGTAACTGTGCTGCATATTCATTTTTATTTTCATCAGCCATATGTGTACGCAGATTCAACTGCTGTTTGGCCTAGAGACAAATTGGTCCAAATCATTACCAACAAAAATAACGAAAAAATTAAAGCTAATTCACTTTTCTAAAAGTTGCACTAAAACTAGACTTTTTCTAACTACTAATATAATTTAAAATTTAAGGAGATGTTTGCAGGTCTTCCGGCCAGAGCACTCTCCTTTGCAACGACCCTTTCTCTTACTGCAATAGTCTTTCCCCTTGCAATAATCTGTTCAAATAAAGTTTCTCCTTACCAAATCCGGATTAAAAAAAAAAAAATAAATGACATTATGGCTTGACTTGGAACAGGATGCTCTTAATCAGAAGGGGAAAACAGTACAGAAATATTTTAGACAGTTAAAAGTTAGCAGTGAAACATTCCTTTAAACACAATCCAGTTATATCCAACTAGAACCACAGTGAAACCAAATAATGATAAAAACTTCAATTTTGGATAAGGTAATACTCAACAATGATTTCCACCTCTATACAAAACCAGAGGTACTTTAAGAAATGTTTATTCAGAATACAGCTCTGCTCATCTCAAGCTCTTAAAGAAATGCTTTTTGAATGCGTCAGGTTAGCATCATCTACATTGATAAGAATGTTAGAATACAAACAACATAAAATCATTAATTCTAGATTTAATGAAAGGGGATCTAAATAAATTTCTCAATTGTTCTAAAGTAATAAGAAAAAAACAAAGTAAGAATTGAACCCAATTTTTCAGTGTTCCAAGGAATAAATCATGTCATACGACAGTGCTTTGGAAATTATAAAGCACACTGTGAATAAACTTCATTATTTTAATTCCATTTTCTGCAAATGTATCTTTAATCTTCTAACAGTAGGTCCACAAGTTAGTTATTCTGAACTCGGAAACAAACTGACCAATGGAAATACACGGTAGCCAAGATACCAAATAAGCTCACAAAAATGCATTTAATCCACAGTGTACTTAAAGATTACAATACTTAAGTACTACGGAAACTAAACACCACAGCCCAAAGTATTTCTATAGAAAAATACATTTGAAGTTCCAACCTGGGACCTTAAGTACACTTTCATTTACCTCTTCCCCCTTTCTCTCTGCTCCCACAAACCATTATGGAATACAGTATTCCAAATTATTCCCTACCCACAATGGTTGTCAGGAGAAACCGCTTCTTTTCTAAAGTCAATGGCTGTGATTCCCAAAGCCTAGGGCAAAGGTTCCGGCAGGGTATGTAGGAGAATAAGGCTAGAAAGCTAATACAATTGAAGCCTCCTCTGGCATACTGTGGGCTTCATACTAATTGCCTTCTCTCTCTCTTTAATATTGCATTAAAAATCTTTTATATTTTTAATTGTGATACAATACACGTAACATAAAACTGACCATCTTAATCATTTCTAAGTGTACAGTTCAGGAGTGTTATGCTACACTCACGCTGTGCAACTGCCTGCCTTTTCTTAGAGAAGATCAGTAACTGGCTTGCTCCCTCTTCACTTTTTTTTTTTTTTAAACTTTTATCAGTAGTTGCTCAATTGAAACTATGTTCCCTTCCCTCCCTGGTCACTTACAACAGAACTCCTCTACTCTATAGTTCCTAAAGCAAATCCTCAAAGTTTTCCAAATTTTCTAATAAGTAAGGGGATTGCAAACAAAAAGGAAACTATAAACATTAAAATTCTTAAGTTAGGTCAAACTATTAAACATGTTATATCTGAATTTCAAAATGTCTAATTAGTCTCTAAAGGTACCTTTACAGACAAAATAAAAAACTAAGTTAAATGAGAGTCCAGTTAAAGAGTTCCTTAACTTGTCTGGCACATAAACTATGTAATTCAATGTTTGGTCAAAGGAGTTCTTAAGGAACCAGTGCAAACCAGCAAGGATGTCTCCCATGTATAAAAGTGCTGTTCCAACTGTTGTGGTCCAAATTTTTATCAAATAACGATAACACATTATGTGCACGATAGGATGCTAGGGAGGAAATGAATATATGGATGATCAAAATCAGGATCCAAAAATCTTAACAGCAGAGTTAAGTCTAATAATCGATACAGATGTACATATGCATTTAAAATACCAACAGTACAGGTTCTGAGACACATGTTCTCAACCACACCATACGTGAAAAAACAATAGGTTAACCATAAACTCAAGGGGAGTCCATCCAAACAATATGGTTGCCCACAAAGTCAATATACATTCAGGCCATAATTAACATAAATTTGGTGTTCAATACAAGGGAGGTAATCAAACTCAGGACCGATAAGACCATACCTGGATTATTACATCCAATTGGAAGTAACATAATTTATGTGGGATTATTGACAAATTAACAGATATCCAAAGGAAAATAGTTATAATGAAAGGTAACTTGAAGCTATTTCCTGCATAGAGTAGTTAAAGAAACACAATGGTTTATCTAAGAGTAGAGTATCTGCTACAAATATCTAGAAAGTTATTATGAGGAAATACAGATTTGATACTTTTCTGGTACCTCAAAGAAATTAAACAGAGGATGAATGGGATCAATATAAGGAAATGCTTGGGGGTGGGAGGAAGAACTGCCTTAAGACTGCGTATTTCCAACGAGACAGAACTTACTATCATTAGAGGTTTAAAGTCATTAAAAATCAGGTAGAAAAAAATAAAAGCTTCATGAGTTATACCAGAAGGGCTTTTTGGTAATTGTAAAATCTGGATTTTATATAATTTTATAGCTTTTAAGTAGTAAAGAAAATGGAATGCAGAAAATAAATTACTCCTCCCTTCCTTTTTACTTTTTTCTTGTTCAAATCCTATAGAGAATTATAAAACCCTAAATTGAAAATATACAAACGGTGGGCCATTGTATATATAAAAACGTGGAGTAAGGTTCACCTGTATTTCAAAATCCCAACATTTCAGCTCTATCACTATGTCAAATGCTCTAAGATAAAGAGCATACAGCAGGGGAGAAGGAAAAGCTAAGCAGTAGCAGTTACAGGGCTGATCCTACAAAAAGTTATGTTACAGAACATCTGACCCAGATCAGTTAGTGGCAAGACAGCGCAGTTTCCCAAAATGAATGAATGAATGAAACAAACAAATAGCTAACATCACACCCCTCTGACACTTTGATCTTGTTTTGCCCTGTGTCAAGTTGGGGAAGCACGCTACCCAACTCCCATTTGCACACCCCATCAACTTACCTTAGACTTTCTATTCTGTTTTGGAATGGGACAGAAACTCATTCTCAATAGGAACCATGTCTTTTCTATGCATTCTGAATGCAGTTAAGACATTATAATAAAATAAAGTAACACATATTAACTATTCTCTCAGACTAACTTGTGATTTTAAGTACACAAATATTTGTATACCTTAGATTTAGACATAGTTTTTCTCTTGGGGAAACTACCAATACAAATATTGTAACTACCCTCCATACCCAAGTAATGATATGTCAATATCAAAGTCAGTTTGGATTATTTCTTACCTTTTCAACATCTGCCTTGGTTGCATTAGTATCATTATCCAATCTTTCGTAACTCTGTTGTGCCTTTTCTGCCTCTCTACATTCTCTTTCAAATTTCTTTTTACTCTGTTTAAAAAATTAAAATATCACAGAGAAATAAAATTATCTCATTAAAAAATAAATTTAAAATTCTGCCACTACTGTATAGAATTACACACTAAATATTTTTTTTCTAAATTAGAAAAGAGGGGCGCCTGGGTGGCTCAGTCGTTAAGCATCTGCCTTCGGCTCTGGGTGTGATGCTGGCGTTCTGGGATCGAGCCCCACATCAAGCTCCTCTGCTGGGAGCCTGCTTCTTCCTCTCCCAATCCCCCTGGCTTGTCTCTCTCTCACTGGCTCTCTCTCTCACTGGCTGTCTCTGTGTCAAATAAATAAATAAAACCTTTAAAAAATAAATAAATAAATTAGAAAAGAATGTGTTACAATCAATCCACATGACTTAAATATCAAACATTATAGATTGTGAATGAAAAAATCATAGGCAAGACTGAGTTAATATTTATAATATACCTCATCATTTGCTAATAAGAAAAAAAATCACATGTATTTTGTAATTTTTTATTATAAGTTCACCTTNTCAGCAGGACTTTTTTGGTTTGTTTGATGTTTTGTGTTTGGTTTTGTAGGTTTGTTTGGTTCGTTGGTTTTGGTGTTTGCTTGTTTTCATTTTTTGTGGTGGAGTGTGGAAATGTCCCTTCAAAGTGGCTTCATATTGTTTCTTCCAGGTGTCCCAGGAATACCTTTACCCCAGAACCAGGCCTTAAAATTTTTACTTAGTTCAAATTACTATGACTTTGTAAAAGCTATCCACAACAGAGCCATGCAATATGTACCATTATCTCCTTTCTGGCATACTTCTTTTTTTTTATTCCTGGACTTAATTTCTTTTTTTATCTTTGCTTAGTTTTCAGCATATTTTTTTCTAATTCAACCCAGTGTGCACAGTTCTTTAAAAATTTCTCCTCAGTTAATTCAAACATATTCAGAATTCTATCCATTTTATTTTCTTAATGAAATCTCTTCCAAAGGCTTTGACCTACTGAAATTTGGACTGCTTATACAAACTAGACCTATTGCATAGCTGTGTCCTTAAAAATTCCCTTCATCATCATTGCAGAGATTCTTTTCACCTTCCCTTTGATTTGAATCTCTTATTTCCCAATTCCACACTTTCCCCTTTCTTGGTTCATTTCCTTATTTTGCTAGAACGCATTCAGCAATAGCTTCCTAAAAGGTTTGCAGGAGATAACTATTCACATCTCCATGGCTGAAAATACCTTTACCATCACTTTTAATTGAAAAAATTTGGCTGGGTAAGATGCTGCTGGAAATTGTCTTCCTTCAGAAATGTAAAAGTACTAGCTAATCCACTATCTTCTGGCTTCCTGATCCCATTCTGATTCTTGATCCTTTGCATAAAACATGTTTGTTTTGTTTTCCTCTCTGGAGGCTGGTAGGGATCTTCTCTCTCTCTCCTAACTGTTCTGAAATTTCATGCAGATTGTCTTGCTGTGCAAGACAATCCACTGTGCTGAGCACCTAGAAAATCCTTTCCATCTGGAAACTCATGTCTTTCTGTTCTGGGAAAATTTTCTTGAATAATTTTTGTCCATTTTCAATGTTTTCTCTTTTTCAGAATGCTTATTATTTTGAAAATGAACCTACAGGACGAACCCTCTACTTTTCTCGTATTTTCAATTTCTACCGTTCTGCTCTACTTTGAGAGATTTCTTCAATTTTATTTTTTCTAGTGAGTTTTTCATTTCTGCTATCCTAAAGTTCTTGTTTTTTTGTGTGTTCCTTCTTCGACAGCCTCTTATTCCTATTTCACAGACGTAGTATCTGCTCTATTCCCTTTCAGAATATTAATAGTGTTGCAAATGTTTTGCTTGTTTTTGATCTTTCAGTCACTGTCTCTTCAAAGCTGCTTCCACACACACACACACCCCATATTAGTTTTGGTCTTTAGTATTTACATTAGTTGTTTTCTCTATATGTTTGGGGATCCTTGCCTATCTGTTCTAATTTTAAAAGCCAACTGAAAGTTCTGCAGGTGGGACTTGTGGATTATTGTCTCTTCCTCTAGGGTAATATGGCCAGTCAGTTTCCTTGGAGAAACCCTACTATTGTTATCTATAAGTCTTTTCTCTCAAGCTAGTTACTAGATTTCCCAGAGGAGACTCCTCAATTCCTTACCTGAAAAAAAATATCCCTTGCTACCTGTATTCTGAGAATCACTCAGAAGAAAGCAGAGGATGTCAACATTTTCTATACAACCAACCCCCTTATTAGAACAAGTTAGATGTCAACTTTTTATCTTGGGGATTACAAAACTATACGTGGGACAAATTTGGGTTCCAAACCTCGTAATTACAAGGTCAAGGTTTAAATGTTCCACAATTTTTTTCTCGCCTTTGACCTTCAGATAGAGACAAGTTTCTTTGCTGTCTCCCTTGACCAGTGGGCAGAGTTCTTACAGTCCATCTTTTACTAAAGGGTTAGTCCTTTGAAGGTTCAAAAGTTTATACAGGGGTTTCAGTTCCAACTCGCTACAACATATAGAGCTAAAACATCATCTCTGTCCCTCTATATTACAACTTAAGCCCTTAGCAAGGTCCAATAAACCACCACACTCCAATATCTCTGCCTTCATTCTTCAAATGCTACTATATCAGCTCATACACCTACTGCTCTGGCTTCTAGTTTACCCTTAGTTTCTAGCAGTTACAGATCTCCCTTTCTCTCAGCTCTAAGAACTTAAAATACAATAAAAAATATTTTAGCTATTATATCTAAGTATTTGTAGCCAAGAGGTTTCTGAGTTAGCTCAGATTGTCATATAGCTAGAACCAGACACACCCTCACAATTTACATCAAATAAATGTGCTCAGAAAATTTTATAAAATTATTTAAATGTACTATTTTGATTAGTATAAAACATCAAATGAGATGTACAATTTATTCAAAGCACATAAATATATCTGAATGCACATAATATTCAGAATGTCACTTTCCTATTAAGACTAAATTTCCACATTAAAAATAAACTTCCACATTTACTTCTCTGAAACAGTTCAGAGTGGTGCTTTCAAACTGAGTAGCTACAGGCTACTAATTTTGTTGCAATGTGGAGCTACTATATAAAAAAGTACTTCTAAATTATGTACCTTATTATTTGTGGGAAAAAAAACTATTAATTTCAGAACAACAGCAGAAGAATCACTAGTACAATATTAAAAATACTACTAGTACAGTGGTATCAAAAATACTCCTTCCCTGAAAGATATCACTATACAATACAGGAATATACTCCAGAGAAGACTCTCCTTCCTTTATCCTTTGCGCGACAGACTAATCAACAGCCACTTCTACTCCCCCACCCCTTCTTAGAAGAGCCCACCTCCCAGTGTAAAGGCTGAAAATAGCTCATACTTGCTTTACCAGCCTCCCCACAGCTGCAGCATGGTCAAGTAATCTAATCCTGTCAAAGGCACCCATTAGGAAGTCTGCTGGGGATTTTCTGAAAGTTTTCCCTCCCTGATAAAAAGGAACAGTTAGAAGAGAAATGCCCTCTTTTTCCTGCTTCTGCAGGCAGCTGAATGAGGATGTGGTGCGTGGCAGCTTAAGCTGACTGTTGACCATAAGGGGACAAGCCTGAGGAAAAAAGCCAACATGGTCAAGACGTAAAAAGTGGACAGAGAAAGCAGAAGCAGCTTTAGTGACATCACTGAGCTACTGACCAACTCTGAAACTGCTCCATTTCTGTGCTCTGTTCTCATAAATCTGCACGCTCTGTTACCTGAGCCGCCTGACAGACCTGGCATCTTTGATACTTCTATCTTGGTAATCTCTCACCATTCCTTCAACATCTTCTTTGCAGGCTACTCTATTTTGCCCTCATCTTAAATGCCAGTGTGGCCTATTTTCATTATCCTGGCAACCCCAGGATAACTGTCTTTTTAAACTGTTTTCCTCAATTTTTAATACTCCGTCACTAATTCAGCCTGTCTCTCCCACTTCTTTAAATCTTTCAATTATTTAAAAAATGTTAGGAATTTTGCAATTTCATTTTCTTGATTAAACAGGAAGATACAGAACTAAGAAACAGGATCCTGCCCATATTTCTACATATTCCACAAAAAGTTATATTTATCTGTCTCTCTCACTAGACTGCAGGCTCCACAAAAACAAGGACTATGTCACTGTTCACTTTTTTTTTTTCACTGTTCACTTTCATACCGGGACTTAGTATATGTTAAGGATGCCTTCAATAAACATGAGGTGAGCTGAACTCACCTTTAATGGTATTGTTAATGCCTTAAAGAAATCATTCCCATATTTTTTTTCGATGCTTCTTTCTTACGACCCCTCTAACTTCTGCTTAGTAACTACCAACCGTTCTAAAGGCAAGTCAGCACATATTAACAGGAATAATTTGTGGCAACACAAGTTTTTAAAGGGACAAATGACTCACGAGTGTAGGAGTCTGTTATTATGTGTAAATGAAAACACACACACACATACACACTCATTAGGTGGCAGATACTAAGAATGCTAGTTGAGGTAATTTAAAATTTAATAAATGTAAACACTCCCTAAAAGTCTTGTTAAAACCAATTAGAATGAAAATGAAAACTCCCCTAAAAGTCTTATTAAAACCAATTAGAATGAAAATGAAAACAAAAATGAAAGAGACTATTAATATAATTCTCAATCAGCACTAGTGCCTAGAATCTTATATCAATGACATTTATATAGCAGAATTTTATTCTTAGAATATGTAATTTTAAGCTCTGAATATGTGATTTTAAAAAAAGAAAAAAAGGCCAAAACACATATATACATGAGGTTTTTTAATTTCAAACTTAAAAGTTCTTTTCCCAAACTAAATTAATTTAACACAAACTAAATTAATTTAACATGGAAAAACTCCCTTTAGCATAATTTTCAAGGAATACAGTGTCCATAATAAAAATATACAAGTAAAAGAGTAAAGAGTAAGCTGCTTGCTAACCTGAGAGTTCGGAAAGAATATATTTTTTTAAGATTTTATTCATGTATTAGAGAGAGAGCGAGCCTGTGAGAGTAGGGAAGGGCAGGAGGGAGGCGGAGGGAGGGGGAGAAAGAATCTGAAGAAGACTCTGCGCTCAGTGGGGAGCCCGACACAGCCGAAATCTCACAACCTGAGCCGAAACCAAGAGTTGGACACTCACAACTGAGCCACCCTGGTGCCCCCAGAAAGAATATTAATCTTATACTACAGAATATCATTTGGTAGAGGATTTTAAGGAAAGCAGACAACAATGTTCCATGCAGACATCTTGTTTTTCAAATGACTGTATGCCAGAATATTTAAGAGAAAGCACATTAGCAAACACCCATGGAAGTTTGGGGGTTTCTTTTGAAGATTTTTTTATTTAAGAGAGAGAAAGAGCAGGGGAAGGGCAAAGGAAGAGGGAGAGAAATTCTCAAGCAGGCTCCCCGCTCAGCTCGATCCCAGGACCCTGAGATCACAACCTGAGCTGAAATTAAGAGTCAGCCACTCAACCAACTGAGCCACCCACACGTCCTTACCCTTGGAAAGTTTTTATAGTAAATCATTATACTTTTATAATTTTACCTATAAATAAATACTTCCAAGTATTTTCTTTCCTACAATTTGAATAGTCTATGACCAGGAGCCTAGTTTTAGGAACATGTATGTTATTACAGAATCACTGAACTGGAAGAAACATTTCATATAATCTAGTCCACTGTCTTCATTTTTCATATGCTAAAGATGAAATCTGGAGAAATCACAAAACGGCAGAACAAGAATCTAGGTCCTCTCAGTCTCTGTCAAATGGTCTTCTGACATACATCACTATTAATATTCCCATCACCTCTACCCTCTATCAATATTTTATAGTAATTATTGCAAAATCAAAAAGTATATTCCTAAACTTTGAGAGTTATCTGAAGATTATGGAGTTGGTACAAGTATAAAGCCATATGGGAAAAAAAAAAAGAAAAATGACAAAATGATCTCATATTCTTTACACCAATGTGAATATGAATAAATATGAATAAATATGAATAAATACACTGAGAAATATTAAACTCAAAAGATGTGAAGTACAGGAGAATTTGGGGCTAAAGTAGTCTACAAAACTTTGTAAGCATGAAAACACTGTAACTCACATTATCCATCTGTTTCCAGCACATGTCAAGGTATTGTTGAGCTTTCCGTCCCTCCTGAAGATGCTGAAGATCATAACCAAAAAACAAATAAAACAAAAAATTACATTTAAATACTAAAAGTCTAAAAACCCCCAAAAAACCTTTATTTTTCATTTTATTTTTCAAGGTACTATTATAAAACTTTATCAAGACTTATGAAGAGACTATAAAACTCTATAAAATGCATTTAGTATGTATTATCTGAATACTTTATATCCTTTAAGAAGATATAATCTCTAGAAAAATACTTGACTGCCTTGAATAGAGGCTGACAAATGTCTTCTATAAAGGGTCAGATAAATACCTTACGTTTTGCAAGCCATGTGGTCTTGGTTACAAATATTCAACTTTGCTGATATAATACAAAAGCAGCCACAGGAAATACATAAGTAAATGAGTGTGGGTCTGTTTCAATAAAACTTTAATTAAGTCACTGAAATGTGAATTTCAAACAATTTTCACATGCCATGAAATATTCTTTTAATTTTCTTTTCAACTATCCAAAATATACAAACCATTCTTAGCTCATGGGAACTAAGAAAAACA
Source organism: Ursus maritimus (assembly GCF_017311325.1). NCBI lineage: Eukaryota > Metazoa > Chordata > Mammalia > Carnivora > Ursidae > Ursus > Ursus maritimus. Next base: position 27,031,657 of record NW_024423564.1, read on the forward strand.
GGCAGTAAGCTAGATCTGGCCCACGCGCTGTAGGTTACCAAAATCTTGGTCTTAAATCCAAAAGGATCAAAAATTAGCAAGAGTATCTTAAGAGAATTTTAGCTAAAAGAAACTGAAATAGAAAATCAGTTTATACTGTACATTACTTCAAACAGCAAAGTAATTATGTGAAAATATTTCTTATACTATATAACTGGAGGAAAACAATAATTACCATTTTTCTTTCAGTTTTCAGATCATGAGCATATCTCATTAATTCACCATAAACTCTGTGCGCCATTTCTTCTGCTACTACTTCTCGCTGTCCTGCATAGTCATTTAACTCGTTAAGGATGTTAAAAAAGGCTATACACGAGGTAAACCTGACAAAAACATATTAAAAAATGGTGAAATTTATGTATTTTTTCTTTACAAATGTTTTCTGTGAGGTATGGATTGAGCCTGACACTTGACAAATTTTAACATACTCAACCTAACTCTCCGCTAGTAGCTCCAAATTAACTTTGTATGAAAAGAATACCACATTTAGCTCAAGATGTATATGTTTGTATATCTTCAAGTAGTCTTAATTTATAAATAAAGAGATATACGGGGTCAAAAAATAGTAAGAATACTACCTGCAGGCTCTTTTGGCATACTGGAATCTCTTAAGTAGCCAACTGACTGGCCTGAGCTGGGGAATGAGCTTGGATTCCTAGGACTGGCAGCTGAACCTGTTGCAGAGATGACGTGCTTTGCTCTCGAGGACAGAACCTGCCAATCATACCACTCAAATGCATCTTGATGGCTGATCTACAGAACAATTTTGCTATCAGCTCTGGACACAGCTGCTTGAATGCCTGCCCACATCCTGAATGGAAGTAAAGTGCCATTATGGTTGGCACCAAAGAGGGATAAGAAGGGGCAATAAGGGTAAAAAATGTGTGTGGAGGGAAGGAAAGAAACAAAGAGAATTTCTGTATTAAAATGTACAGATCTACTCTAAATACACTGCCCGAACACTCTTTTAGTGGAAGGCAAGTAACTCGGAGAGTACTCCATTAACACTAAATTTAAGAATCCTAACAACTAACAATTACACACAAAGTTGTTTTAAGTCTAGTCTCTTTGTTTCTGTATTTTAGAGCCATCCACATATCCCTGTTTAAGACTACCAAAAAGCTCATAAACAATTCCTAAACTTTTATTCAGAGTTCCAAGGTTACCCTGAAAAGCTCATTCCTTTTCATTATCCCTTTAAACTAACCAGCCAAACTGTTTTAATACCTGTTAAGAGTAAAAGCAAGAATCTAACAAGCTAATAACTGTAACATAAAGTATGGGGAAAAGACCCTTTTCTTTTGAAGACTAAATCACTCAAGTAAAGTCCCAGTCCGCATTTTACTTGGAAACCCACATTTCCAATTATATCAGAAAACTGAGCCCACTGAAATAGTCATTCTTATTAGAATAAATAGTTCCTTATTCAAAAACCTGTGATTTTTTAATTAAAACTTTTAAAAAATCATTATAAAGAGCTAACAGCATATTTAATTTACTAAATAACAAAAATAAAAGTTTTTTATTTTAATATGCAATAATAAACAGGTATATAGTTTACCGTGGTTCTTCATCTTTGGAGGAACGTTTGGGACAGTACTTCTTAACCAGATTTCTACAGGAAGAAAGAAAGTTTTTTAATGTATAAAAAATACTACTGTTAAAACTGAAATATTCTAAAAGTTGCCCATTTCATGATATCAAGAATTTAATGACATAAAACAAGACAGCAACATAATCCTCTATTACCATTAACATCATATGATCCTTACATTTTGTTCTTGAAATACTGATACCTGTAAAAAGAAATGTTATTTCTGTGTTTGTATGAGTGTAATCACAACAATCTGGATGATTATGCTATCAAATAAGAGAAGAAACAAAGTACAAAGAACAGAAGAAACAATTTCCGTATATGAAACTGAGTCACAGCAAAAAGATATGTATTTCAAAGAAATACCATCACTATTTTCTTTTGCAAATCAGGAATTTTAATATGAATAAGGTAAAATGTAAACAGATGCTGACTCAGTAACAAGATAAAAGAACAGCATCCTCCATAACTCTGCTTTTATATGACCCTTAACATTCTCTCTTTTAGACAAATTAATTATATTTATACGTGTAACTTTCTTTGCCTGCATCCATGTTCATTCTACACAGTCTCAGCCTAAGATGCTACCTCATCTCACCATTGCAAACTCAGAAGGAGACTAGAACATGGACTCTGAAGTCAAACTGGACTACTTGGGTTTGAATCCTAACTGTTTTGTGGGGCACCTATGAGTCCTTGGGTAATTTACTTGCCTGGTTGCCTATCAATGGCTATTAACAGTACCTATACCCTATAGGGTTATGAAAATTAAAGTGGATAATGTTTGTAAAGCATTTACCAGTACTTTGTACAATTCTCAAAATAGGGTCAATGGACAAGTGAAGGTCCACAGACTCTTGGTTACCAAACCACAAAAAGCTAAGTACAGAACTGGAGAGTAAATTTTGTCTGTTGAACCTAATAATAAAAAAAAGGTGCGTATATTTTATGTCTCCTTTTATGTCATTTTCCTAGCATTAAATTTTTACTGTATTTTACGAAAGTATTAATACACAATGAGTTGGAAACTTAAAAACAAACTAGACCATTAACACAAATAATGAGATACACTGCTTTAACCTGTAGGCATTTAAAAAGTAAATGGCCCTATGGTCTTTCAAATAAATACTTCAAAAGAATCACTGTTAATTATTCTCAAATCATTGATTCATTCCACTTAATTCAGCTTATTCTTTCTATAATTACCTACTATGTGCTAGGTACTGTGCAAGCTACTGGGAACATTAGAAATGAGAGAGTACCCATGCTTAAGAGATTTATACTCTATTGAAAGGAGATAAGCATATACCAATAATAACAATATACAGCATAATAAATGCACTGATAAAGGTATACAAAGGGTGCTATATTAACACCCCAAACAATGGGGAAAGAACAGGCAAGACACTGAGAAGGGTTAATATTTACCGAATTAATCCAAAAACTCATAGTCAGGGCACCCGGGTGGTTCAGTCAATAAAGCATCCAACTCTTGATTTCGGCTCAGGTCATGATCTCAGGGTCATGAGAATGAGCCCCAAGTCAGGCTCTGTCCTCAGCACGGAGTCTGCTTGAGATTCTCACTCTCCCTCCCCCCGGCCCCTCCCCCTGCTTGCTCACTCTCTCTCTCTAAAATAAATAAATAAATAGATAGATAGATAGATAAATAAATAAATAAAATCTCGTTTAATAAAAAAAAAACACCAAAAACAAAAAAATCTCACAGTCATCATTGGTTGTAAAGTAAGGTACAGGATGAAAGCCTTAGTCCTTACATATATATACTTCTTTATCAAAAGTTGTACTAGAAAGGAGGGAAAGATGGAGAAGAAAAAATCCTGAGCTTCTCTCTTCCCATAACACTCAAAGCTGTAACTACATACAGTGCAACTCATTCTGGGAATATCCTGAACACTAGCAGAACACCTACTATACAACTAAAGATATACAGAAAAAGCCACATCAAAAAGGATAGTAGGAGCAGAGACACAGTCAGGAACCAAAACCCCTTCATGACAACTCACAAGTAGAGATATCACAGGTGCAGAAGTCTTCCCTGAGGAGCAAAGGGATGAAGCCCATAAAATACCCTCCCACTCTGGGGATCTGCAGAGGAAAACAAGACCCTGTAACATTTGGCTTTGAAGATCAGCAGGACTTAACTATGGGAGAGCAAGAAGTCTATAGGAAACCGAAACTCTTCAAAGAGACAGTGAATATCATTCACTGGGAGATACAACACAGAGGCAGCAGTTTGAAAAGTGCCTGGGCCATACGTGAAGGACATTTATTGACTAACTTTAGGAGGCAGAGATTCATAGAAACTTTCTCCAGGAATGGAAGTGCTGGCAGGTACCATTTTTCTTGCACTCCTTCAGCCTACTTGGTCCTCAGCTGGCAGGCACCAGTTTTGAAACTCTCCATCTACTCTGGTAGCTGTGCTCACCCAGCCCCGTGTTCCCTTGGAGACCCACCACATTCAACCTAACTGCTCTGGCAGGTACCCCTCCAAAGCAACTACCACCTCACCACACCCAGTGGGCAACCCTAGCCAGAAGAGTACCCCTCCAAAGCAACTTCTGCCCTGGGAACAGTTTGGAGCCCAGCCACCCAGGCTCCCACTCCTCAGCATGCCTAAAACAGTAACAGCTGGGACTGGCAGCCAGCTATACCAGGAGCTAACCCCGTCTACCAGCACACTCACAGCAAGCCAGCTAGACCAACTAGGCCTCTCAGCCAGCAGTGCTGCAGCCCAGTCACAACAGGAAGCTGCACAAAACACACACAGGCAATATTCCTGGAGTGTACGGTTCTGTGACCAGGGGAAATTGCACTACTGTGTCCCACAGAATGCTTTCTACTTAAGGCCACAGCTCAAGACCAGGAGCCATAGCTGACCTACCTCATATGTGGAAACAAACACAGAGAGACAGACAAAAACAAGGAAATAGAGGAGTATGATCCAAATGAAAGAACAAGACAAAATCTCAGAAAAAGGACTAAATGGAAAAGAAAGAGACAATCTACTGGATAAAGAGTTAAAAATAAGGGTCATAAAGAAGCTCACCAGACTTGAGAGAAGAGTAGATGAACTCAGAATTTGAACAAAGATACTGTATAGTGACTAACATAATAAAAAAAATATTTTAAAAAATAGATAAATGAAGGGGAAAAAAAGAATTTGAACAAAGAGTTAGAAAATATAAAAAAGAATCAATGAGACCTGAAAAATACAAAAAATGAAATGAAAAATACACTAGAGGAAGCAGAAGAATGAATCAGCAATCTAGAAGACAGAATAGTGGAAATCAACCAAGCTGAAGAGCAAAAAGAATTTTTAAAAGAACAGGTTGGGGCACCTGGGTGGCTCAGTCAGTTAGGCATCCTACTCTTGGTTTCAGCTCAGATCACAATCTCAGGGTCCTGGGATCAAGCCTGGCATCGGGCACCACACTCAGTGGGGAGTCTGTTTGAGGTCTTCTCCCTCTCCCTCTCCCTAACTCTCTCTCAAATAAATAAAATCTTTTTAAAAAATAAATAAAAATAAAAGAATAGGTTAAGGGACCTCTGGGCAACGTCAAGCATACCAACATTTGCATTTTCAAGATCCCAGATGGAAAAGAGAAGGGGGGGGGGGAACTATCTGACGAAATAATAGCTGAAAAATTCCCTAACTTGGATATGCAGGTCAAGGGAAGGAAAGAAAACCCAAAGAAGATAAACCCAAAGAGGTCCACACCAAAGCACATAATAATTAAAATGTCAAAAATTAGAGAATCTTAAAGCAGCAAGACAAAAAAGTAAATATTATGTACAAGGGAACAACCACCTAAGTCTATTGTTTGATTTTTCAGCAGAAACTCTGCAGCCCACATCATGATATATTCAAAGTGCCAAAAGGAAAAAAAACCCTACAACCAAGAATACTCTACTCAGTAAGGTTATCATTCAGAATTGAAGTAGAGATAGTTCCCCAGACAAACAAAAGTTAAAGGACTTCATCACCACTAAACTGACTTTATAAGAAGTGTTGAAGGGACTTCTTAAAGCAGAAAAGGCCACAACAAGAAGAAAATTATGAAAGAAAAAATTTCACTGGTAAAAGCAAATATATGGTAAAAGTGGCAGATCACTCATAAAAGTAGTATGATGGTTAGAAGACAAAAGCAGTAAAATCAATTTTATCTACAATAATTAAAGGATACACGACATAAATAGATGTAAAATGTGTCAAATACATGAAACAAAGAGAGGGGAAGAATGTAGTGTTTTTAGAATGTGTTCAAACTTAAATGACCATCAATTTAAAATAGACTGCTATATACATAGCATGTTATATATGAACCTCACGGTAACCACAAACCAAAAACCAGTAACACATACACAAAAAATAAAGAGAAAAGAATCCACCAAAACACTAAAAAAATCATCAGATCACAAGGGTTTTAAGCAAGAATAAAAGAACCAAGAAGAACTACAAAACAACTAGAAAACTATTAACAAAACAACAATCAGTGTATACATATCAATAATTATCTTAAATGTAAATAAACTAAATGTTCCAATCAAAAGACATAAGGTGACTGAATAGATTAAAAAACAAGACCCATCTATATGCCCCCTACAAGAGGCTCACTTCAGGCCTAAAGATACATAGAGACTGAAAGTAAAGGGATGGAAAAACATATTCCAGGCAAATGGAAACAAACAAGAAAAGCTGAGGTAGCAATACCTATATCAGACAAAACAGCCTTTAAAACAAAGACTGTAACAAGAGACAAAGATACCCATTACATAATGATAAAGAGATTAATCCAACAAGAGAATATAACAGCTATGAATATCTATGCACCCAACACAGAAGTACCTAAACATATAAGCCAAACATTAATAGACATAAAGGGAGAAATCGACAGTAACACAGTAAACAGTAGGGGACTTTAGCACAACACTTACATCAATGGATACATCATGTATACAAAAAATTTGTGGAAACACTGGCTTTGAACAACACATCAGAAAAGATGCACTTAAAAGATACATACAGCATTCCACCCAAAAAGAACAGAATAAATTCTTTTCAAGTACACATGGAACATTCTCCAGGACAGATCACATTTAGGCCACACGACAAGTCTCAATAAATTTAAAAACACTGACATCATATCAAGCATCTTTTCTGACCACAACAGTATGAAACTAAAAATCAATCACAAGAAAAAAACTGGAAAAAACAAAAAGACGTGGAGGCTAAACAATATGCAACTAAATAACCAATGGGTCAACAAAGAAATCAAACAGAAAATAAAAAATACCTTGAGACAAATGAAAATGTAAACTCGATACTGAAAATCTTTGGGACACAGCAAAGGCAGTTCTTGAAGAGGAAAGTTTATAGTGACATAAGAAAAATCTCAAACAATCCAACCTTACATCTAAAGGAACTAGAAAAAGAACAAAACCCAAAGTTAACAGAAGGAAGGAAATAATAAAGATCACAGCAGAAATAAGCAAAATAGAGACTAAAAACAAAAGAGAAAATATCAATGAAACTAATAGCTGGTTCTTCAAAAAAATAAACAATTAATAAATCTTTAGCCAAACTCATCAAGAAAAAAAGAGAGGACTCAAATAAAATCAGAAATGAAAGAGGAGAGAAGCTACAACCAACACCACAGAAATACAAAGGATCATGAGACTACTATGAAAAAGTATACACCAACAAACTGGACGCTGCAGAAGTAATGGACAAGTTCCCAAAAAAATACAATCTTTCAAGAATGAATCAGGAAGGAAAAAAGTTTTAACACACTGATTGCTTGTAATTTAACTGACTCAGTAACAAAAACAAGAAAAACTCACAACAAAAAAAGCATATGACCAGATGGCTTCACAGGTGAATTCTACCAAACATTTAAAAAAGAATTAATACCCATCCTTCTCAAACTATTCCAAAAAATTAGAGAAAGAGAAATTAAATAAAGGCTTCCAAATTCATTCTATGTAGCCAGCATTACCCTGATGCCAAAACCAGACAAAGACACTAAAAAAAAAAAAAAAAAAAAAAAATAGAGGCCAATTTCCCTGATGAACATAATGCAAAATCCTCAATAAAATATGAGTAAACTATATTCAACAATAAATGTTTAAAAATCATTCAACACAATTAAGTGGGATTTATAGCACGGATGCAAGAATGGCTCAACTCCATAAATCAATCAAAGTGATATATCACATAACAAAACGAAGGCTAAAAATCATATGATAAAAGAATTCAACATCCATTCATGATAAAAACTCTCAACAAAGTAGATATACAGGGAACATAACATAATAAAATCCATATATAATACGCCCACAGCTAACATCACACTCAATGGTGAAAAGCAGCTTTTCCTCTAAAATCAGCAAGACAAGGATGACCACCCTTGACACTTTTATTCAATATAATACTAGAAGTTCTAGCTAGAGTAATCAGACAAGAAAAAGAAATAAAAAGCAAAGCATCCATATTTGTAAGGAATCAGTAAAACTGTCACTATTGACAGATGACACAATACAGAGTAAAGTCCTAAAGATTCTACCAAAAACTGTGAATGAGCTAAGAATAAATGAATTCGGTAAAGCTGCAGGATACAAAATTAGCATACTGTTGTGTTTCTATAAACTAATAACAGAGTAGCAAGAAGAGAAATTAATCCTATTTGCAACCCCATCAAAAAGAATAAAATATCTAGGAATAAAGTTAACCAAAGCAGTGAAAGACCTGTACTTCAAAAATTATAAAACAATGATGAAAGAAATTAAAGAGGATACAAATAAATGGAAAGATATTTCAGGCTCGTGGGTTGGAAGAATTAATATTGTTAAAATGACCATACTACCCAAAGCAATCTACACATTCAATGCAATCCCTATCAAAATACCAATTTTTCACAGAACTAAACAAATAATCCTAAAATTTGTATGGAACCACTAAAGACCCTAAATAGCCAAAGCAAACTTGAAAAAACAAAGCTGGAGATCTCACAATCCCAGATTTCAAGATATACCATAAAGCTATAGTGCTCAAAACAGTATGGTACTGTTAGATACCATAGATCCACAGATACATGGATCAAGAGAATAGAAGAGAGAGCCCAGAAATAAACCTGTGTTTATATGGTCAACTAATCCTTGACAAAGAAGGCAAGAATATACAATATAGGAAAGCCAGTCTCTTCAATAAATGCTGCTGGGAAAAATGGACAGCTATGTGAGAAAGAATGAAACTGGACCACTTATTTGCACCATACATAAAAATAAACTTAAAATGGATGAAACCATAAAACTCCCAAAAGAAAACACAGGCAATAAACTCTTGGGACATGGGTCTTAGCATTTTATTTTTGGATCTGTCTTCTCAGGCAAAGGCAACAAAAGCAACCATCAACAAAATAAAAAGGCAACCTATTGAAAGAAATGTGCAAATGATATATCCAATAGGGATTAATATCTAAAATATAAAAAGAACCCATACAACTCAACACCAAAAAAAACAAAAACAAAAACAAATAATTTGATTAAAAATGGACAGAGGATCTAAATAGACTTTTTTTCTAAAGAAGACACAGATGACCAACAAACACATGAAAAGATAGATGCTCAACTTTACTAATCATCAAGGAAATGAAAATCCAAACACTGACAAATCACCTCACATCTGTCAGAATGGCTAGTATCAAAAAGACAAGAAATAAGTGTTGGTGAGGATGTGGGGAAAAGCGCACCTTTGTGCCCTATTGGTGGACATGTAAATTGGTGCAGCCACTGTGGAAAATAGTATGGAAGTTCCTCCAAAGTTTAAAAATAGAAACACCACATGATCCAGTAATTCCACTTCTGGATATTTACCCCAAGAAAATGAAAATACTAATTCAAGAAGATCTATGTACGCCCTTGTTTATTGCAGAATTATTTACGATAGTCGAGATATGGAAGCAACCTACCTAAATGCCCATCGATAGATGAATGTATAAAGAAGATGTGGGACGTGTGCACACTCACTCACGCACACACACACACACACAGGAATATCACTCAGCCATATAAAAGCATCAAATCTTGCCATGTGTGACAACATGAATGGACCTAAAGGATATTATGCTAAGTGAAATAAGTCAAAGACAAATGCCAAATGATTTCACTTATGTGTGAAATCTGAAAGAAAGAAAGAAAGAAAGAAAGAAAGAAAGAAAGAAAGAAAGAAAGAAAGAAAGAAAGAAAGAAAGAAAAGTGAACGAACAAAACAGAAACATAGTTATAAAGAACAAACTGATGGTTGCCAGAGAGGAGGGAGTGGAGGAGATGGGCGAAATAGGTAAAGGGGGTTAAGAGGTACAAACTTCCAGTTAAAAAATAAGTCAGCCACAGGGATTTAAAGTACAGCATTGGCAATAGAGTCAATTATATTGCAATAACTGTATGGTGACAGATGGTAACTACACTTACCAGAGTAAGCATTATATAATGTATATAAATGTTTAAATCACTATGTTGTACATCTGAAACTAATAACATGTCAACTATACTACAATTAAAAATAAATTTTAGGGGTGTCTGGGTGGCTCAGTTGGTTAAGTGTCTGCCTCTGCCTTCAGCTCAGATCATGAGCCCAGGATCCTGTGATGGAATCCGGCATGGGGCTCCCTGTTCAGTGAGGAACTGGTTTCTCCTTCTCCTCCCCACTCATGCTCTCTCTTGCTAACTCTGTAGCTATCTCTGTCTCTCTCAAATATATTAATAAAATCTTTTAAAAGAAATGAATTTTAAAAGTTTTATTAATATTTAACACATAACTACACTGGTACATGCACATTTATAAAAAATTGTGCATGCACTGTTCAGTTTTTATAGATAAGCAATAAAAAGTTCAGAGATCCCTGGCCTAGAGAAATCAAATATATAAAACACTTTTACATAACATAATATGGTAAGAACAACAGAGGGCTCTATAGAGGGGCTTCCCCAGAGGAGAAAGTCTGAAATTTCTGATTCCCTGACACACCCTGAAGAGGTGAACAAGAACTAGACAACTGGAAAGCCCTGGGAGGATTCTAAATAGATAAGATCTAGAAAGCACAGGCACAGAAGAGAAAAATTACAGCATTTATGAAGAACTATGAATGGGTTCATGTTGCTGGAACATCAACCGTGAACCAAACAATGGTAATCAGTGAGGCTGGAAAGGTATATGGGGGGCAGCAGAGGCCCTTCTATGTCATATTAAGGAAGTCTAACCAAATACCCTTTACCTGTGGTTTTTAGTCATGGTTATCTGAAACACCACCAAAAATCATTTTTGTGGATGAATTAATTTATTAATTCAAACATGAGCAAATCTATGGACTACACATTAATAACATCAGGTATTATATCAACAAAAAGAAAGACAAAAAACTCGGTTAATTAGAACAGGGAAATACACAAAGACAGGAAGTAGATTAGTGGTTGCCAGGGCTTGAGGGAGGGGTGAATGGGGAATGACTGATATTAGGTACATGGGTTTCTTTTTACAATGATAAAACGTTCTAATATTAAATAATGGTGACAGTTCAAAAACCAAGTATACTAGAAACCACTGAATTGTATAATTTAAAAGGGTGAATTTTATAGTATGTAAATGATACCTCAATAAAGCTGTTATACAAGGAGGACTGGGTACAGGATAGCAGTCCATCTGCCACAGGTACATCAAATATAAGTCTAAAATGGAATTTATCCTCTTTATAAACCTTATTCTTTTCTTATATTAACGGTACTACCATCAACCTAGACACTTCAGCCAGAAGTCTGGGAATCACCCTACACTTGATATCAAGTCTCTCCCACCTTAAGGTGTTCAAGTCCTAGAGATTCTATTTCCTAACTAACTTTTTTAACTTTTTTTTTTTTTATAATAAAAAGGAAAAAATTACCACAGAAGTCCCTTCTTCACACTTTGCTACTGCTCTGTGTGAGGATAGGGTGACTGAAGCTACTACCACATCTTGCAACCAAGATCAAGAAACCCACAATGCCCGTGACATCACTATGTTCTAGAATCCCATTTCCAAACTTCTTGTTATATGGAAAGACTCTTACTTGAAGAGGAATGCTTCTTAACTGACACTACAGAAGAGCTGAATAAAAATGTCTAACAGGGAAATGTAGTAAGAACTGGAATGCTGAAGAAATTTCTGGGATTTAGATACAGATGTGAGAGTTAACACATAAGAGGACAATAACAAAAACAAGAGCTACCATTTGTCACCCATATATTATTTACCAATCTCCACATTAAGCACTCTATAATCTCTTACTTACAGCAAACCTATAAGCAGGTATTAGTCCTATTCTACAGGACACTGACATGGTCAAATGGCTAATAAAGTACAACGCTAGAGGCGCCTGGGTGGCTCTGACAGCGTCTGACTCTTGATTTGGCTCAGATCAACCCTAACCCTAACCCTATACTCTGGATACAGAGGAATTAACATTGTTCATTGTTCCTTCAGAGGTCAGAGAAAGCTTCTAAATTTAATGGGCATCTCCAAAAATTACAGTATCCCATATATATACCAGTTATATATATGATATTAAATATATCAATTATCATACTACTTAATCCAAATTTAAATTGCTGATTTTAATCTTTTTTTATCCATTCTAGTTTGTCACTTTTTATTTTTGGTTTTAGGGGAAATTATAAAATATCTCAATTTCTCAAAACTTTAATTCACTTTTATTAAAACCACATATTACAGTTAAATAATGGAATATAACATATCTCAAAGATTTTTAAAGGCTGAAAATCACCTCTATACATTTTCAATCTTTCAACATTTGAGAAGCTGACTGAGTTCTAATGCCTATTTAACAGGTGATCAAAATCACACTTATTTGCAACATGGGATACAAATCATACTGTTTCTCCTGGCAGAAGGGTAGTATTAGATACCCGAGACTGATCAGCATCCCTCTTCTTAACTGCCCCTTCCCCCACATCTAACAGTTAACATGCTTGGGAGTTGCCAGATTAATACAAGTGGCCCTATTTGTGGGTCTAAGTTAAGTGATCCAGAGATAGAAAACTGAATCTCACTGGGCGAAGGAGTTTTTCTTCCTGGATTTTTTAAGTCTTGGGACCTGATACAGCTTTGAGGCCAGTATGAGAGTTTAATATCTGAGACATAAAACTTGACCGTCGGTGACTGTATTTCCTGCTATACAGAGAAATCCAGTCTGCACCAAAAGAATAAAGGCAACCCACCAAAAGAAGCACCCCCCCCCAAAAAAAATTTTATTTATCTAGAAAAAGAAAAAACAATGGGCTTTGGCTGTGTTCAGGTACTGACTCTTTTTTCCCCTGTGACCTAGCTGCATCCCAGGCCTTCAATTAAAAAGTGAAATAAATAAAAGATATCAGCAAATAAACCAATAAATTTCTCTTGTCAATAAATTTCCCGTTATACTTATCATTCAAACTGGGTATTCCATCACTTACAGCCACGAATCTTTTCTCATATAGTGTAAAATTAAAAAGAGATCCATGTACAGAAGAATAAAGTTGCATACCCTTACCTTCTACCACATACAAAGACTAACTCAAAATGGATCAAAGACCTAAACGTAAGCCCTAACACCACAAAACTCTTAAGAAAAAATAGGGGGAAAGCTTATTTGGCAATGATTTCTTGGATATTACACCAAAAGCACAGGCAATGAAAGAGAAAGTAAAGGGGCCATCAAATGGAAAACTTGTGCATCCAAAGTCAACATGAACAGGATGAAAAGACAACCAACCAATGGAATGGGAGAAAGAATTTACAACTCATGTATCTGATAAGGGGTTAAAATCCAGAGAATATATTCAAAACACCTAAAATTCGGTAACAAAAAAACCCAAATAATTTCATTTAAAAATTGGACAAAGAACTCGAATAGCATTTCTTCAAAGATACACAAATGGCCTTCAAGCATACGAAAAAATACTCAATATCACTAATTAGAGAAACGCAAATCAGAACCACAATGAGATCTCCTGCCCCTATTAAGAGGGCTGCTATCAAAATCAAAAACAAAGGGCCCCTGGGTGGCTCAGTTGGTTAAGTACCTGACTCTTGATTTCAGCAGCTCAGGTCTTGATCTCAGGGGTCGTGAGTTCAAGCCCTGCACTGGTCTGATGCTGGGCAAGGAGACCACTTAAAAAAAAAACAACACAAAAATAAAAAGTGTTGGCAAGAAGGTGAAGAAATTGGAAACCTTGGGCATTGCTGGTGGGAATGTAAAACAGTTCACAGCCACTGAGGAAAACAGTATGATGGTTCTTCAAAACATTACACAGATTTACCATATGATCCAGCAATTCCTATTCTAGGTATACACTCAAAAGAATTAAAAGCAGGAACTCAAATATTTGTACATACATGTTCATAGCATCATTATTCATAATAACTAAAATGTCCATTAACAGATAAACAAAATGTGGCATATGCATACAATGGAATAATATTTAGCCTTAAAAGGAAGGAAATTCTGAACATGTTCCAACATGTATAACCCTTATATTATGCTAAGTGAAACAAGCCAGTCGCAAAAAAAGAAATACTCTATTTTACTTTTGAGGTACCTAGAGTAGTCAAATTCACAGAAACATAAACTAGAATTGTAGAGGCTGGGAGGAGAAAATGGGGGAGTTGTTTAACAGGTACAGAATTTTAGTTTTTCAAGATGAGTAAGTTCTGGAGATTGGTTGCATAATGGTATAAATATACTTAGGCACCTAAAATGTACACTTAGAAATGACTGAGGTAATTTCTGTTCCCCTTCTAATAATTAGATTTTTTTTTTTAAAGATTTTATTTATTTATTTGACAGAGATAGAGACAGCCAGCGAGAGAGGGAACACAAGCAGGAGGAGTGGGAGAGAAAGAAGCAGGCTCATAGCGGAGGAGCCTGATGTGGGGCTCGATCCCATAACGCCTGGACCACGCCCTGAGCCGAAGGCAGACGCTTAACCGCTGTGCCACCCAGGCGCCTCTAATAATTAGATTCTTAAAAGACAACTATATAACATCTTCAAAGTCCAGATTCAAATAAGCAGCTAAATCTGTCTGAATTACCTATATTTTATAAATACAGGATAATGAAATAAACATTTTACCTCATTTTAATCACTGCTACACAATTAATATGGTACAAAAAATAATTTGGAAATAAAACTACTCAAGAAATAATGAAAGAGCCAAGAGATTAATGAAGTGATCTACACAGCCAACACTATTAACACTCAAGTTATTTTTGTAGTTGTTTAAACAATAATGAGGTCTTTAAATCCTTTTCATTAGAAAGTTTACTATCAAAATATTTAATACAACTGATTTGAACTTTCTTTCCTAAGAGCTCTGTGTTTTACTTGCTAGGTTCTGCTTCATCATTTAATTAAAAAAAAAGTCTAAAACATTTTAATACAAAAATCAGGAACAGGGTTTGTGATTCTCATTAAGGTGATGAGCCTGAGTTACTTTACTAGTTAAACGAATCATTCCACATTGAATCATTCCTCAACAGTTTACTGTTGGATGCTTGCTATAAAGAAAATACTTTAAAAGGTCTTAAAAATACAATGGTAACAAATATCATCAAACTCTTGTGAAGATTAAATAAGACAGCAGCATATATAAACTGAAATGGACACTCAAAAACAATCCAGTTGTTAAAAATGGAGAATAGTAGTTTGGTGTTACAATAATTAAGTTAGGAGGGCTGGGAACAGGCAGCAGCATTTTAGGTATAACAGCATGAAATGAGATAAAAATAGAGCTCTATGGCTCACAAAAAGTACAAAGGAAGATAGGAGAAGAATGCCAATGATCAAAAAACAAAATATCGAAAAACTAAAATATGCTAATAATAACTACATGAAGTCCAATCCAAACATATCAAGAAACTCTAGTTACGTGACATTAAAGAAAAGGTTGTTGAGCTGTCATAGTGTTTGCTCTCTAAGTCATCAGGAGAAAAGAGCTAAGACAGTTAAGGAAAATATTAAAGGCAAGAATCAGAGAGAAATAAAATAACATTATGCTATCCCTCACACCAATTTATAATAGGTTATAGGAACAATAAAAGTAAAAAGTATTTATCTTAAATTCTCATAATTAAAAAAACACTTTCAATATAAAGTTTAAAAAATACCCAGAAGTATTCTTTTCTTTAAAGATTTTTATTTATTTGAGAGAGAGAGAGAGAGAGAGAGAAAGCACAACTGGGGAGAGGGGCAGAGGGAGAGGGAGAAGCAGACTCCCTGGTGAGCAGGGAGCCCAGCAGAAAGGCTCGATCCCAGGACCCTTAACTGACTGAGCCACCCAGGTGCCCCCAAAAGTATTCTTAACGTCTCAAGAAGGAAATGAAAATAAACAGGGCTTCTTGAAAGGTTTTCTTTCCTTAATGAAAAAAAATTTCTTAAAAGGAAGAAGGACTTCCAAGGTGTTAACCTTTTTTCCTCCCCAACCTATTCTTATCTTTATGGAAAACATACAACCAGACCTAAATCTATGAAGTACATAATTTACATTTTAATTTCTGTTAACTGTAACATTAAAAACAGATGTGTTAGTTGTAAAGACTATGTTATATAGTTTTTAAATAATTTATTATTGTCTCTAGTGAAATATTCGAGACCCAAAGATATCTCAGTGGTACTAGATACTAGTGATAGGGGAAAAAAAAATCCTCAACAGAGAATTATTCATTCTTCCTATGCTGAAGCAGCATGATGTACTATCAAGAGGCCAGACTCTGCAGCTACTTTGAATCCAGCTAACTTTCTTCACCTCTCTGTAACTCAGTTTCCTAATCTTTAAAATAATACTGACATCTCACTGGGTTTTTATGAAAACAAAACATATTATCATGTATAAAAGCACCAGAACAATGCCGATACATTAAATGCCATATAAATGTCCAGTAAATACAAAAAAAGTGCTTGTTCTGTGCCAGGCACTGTTCTAGAAGATAGGAATAAGCAGTATACAGAACAAACAAAAAATCTCTTTCCTTTGTGAAGTTTACATTTATTTTTTTTAAAGATTTTATTTATTTATTTGAGAGAGAGAGAGAGAGCATGGGCAGGAGGGAGCAGCAGAGGGAAAGGGAGAAGCAGGGTCCCCACTGAGTGGGGAGCTGAGGCTGGGCTCGATCCCAGGACCCCAGGATCATGACCTGAGTCAAAAGCAGACACTTAACCAACTGAGCCACCCAGGTGCCCCTCCTCTCCACCCGCCTTGCACACTTTCTTTCTAAAATAAATAAATCCAAAAAAATAATAAAAATTAAATAATCTCCACTTTCATCAAATCGGTACTAAGATGAGCTCCCTGGGTTCCTGTGAGACTAAATAAAGTGACAAAGAAACAGAAAATTCTGATAAAGAGGCATGAGAAAGTAAAGACTAAATAGAAAATAAAAACTGGTTTTATTTCGATCATTCGGTATCTAAGTCTACCCTAAGTATTTAGGACAGCTCTTAGTAGAACAACCTCATCACAATGATGTACATGACAAAAACTCTAGTATGGATAGAAAGCAGTACTTTGTCAAAGGTTCATCATATGACCAGAGATCCTAATTTCCTTTTATTTTTTTTAAGATTTTATTTATTAATTTGACACAGACAAAGCTCACTGCCAGGGGAAGCAGTAGAAGGAGAGGGAGAAGACGACTCCCGGCTGAGCAGGGAGCCCAACGTGGGGCTCAATCCGAGAACCCTGGGATTATAACCTGAGCTGAAGGCAGCCGCTTAACCGACTTAGCCACCCAGGCGCCCCCAAAGATCCTAAGTTCTCAACTAAACTGAAATACAGATCAATTATTTATTCATTCAAACTTATAGTCACTCAGCTCTAGAAGTACCAGCTATATTGGCCAGGCTTAGCATTGGTACGGAATATAAGATCAAATGGAATTTGGAGATTTCCGTTCTGGTTAAAATAAAAGCAGCTATTAGGCTTCTGTTGTCCAACCTATTTCTCTTCTGGTATACCACACTGCCACATTTGAACCAAAAGGGAATGGTCTGTGGTGGAAGTAGGGGAATATAATTTCATAGAGCAATCTCTAGATGGAACTTAATACTGTAATTATCTTTACTAGAAAAAAAATAAAATGGGGCACCTGGGTGACACAGTCAGTTAAGCATCCAACTCTTGGTTTCGGCTCAGGTCGTGATCTCAGGGTTCTGGAATCAAGCTCTGCATCAGGCTCTACACTCGGTGTGGAGTCTGTTTGGGACTGTCTCCCTCTGCCCCTGCCCCCGCCCCTGTGCCCATGCCCTCTCTCTCTCTCAAATAAGTAAATCTTTAAAAAAAAAAATAAATGATATAAAATGGTACATACCTATCACATTTCAGCTTCTTTTACTAAACAAATTTTAATCTCTGCCATACAAATAGTGTGAGTTTATTAAAAGAATGACCAATTTCAGTTTTTTATTCCTACAAACCCAAAAGCATCTTACCAAATAATATGAAATCATATATCAACAATTAAAATGGACATGATTCAATTATCTCTGTCTCCATACATGACTGGATAGATGCTTTATTTTCTATTTATTCCCATCCTCAAACCACTACCAAAATCAATCAATACCAAAAATCAAAATAAAGTTAAACCAGAACCATCAAAACTGACAAAAGGGGAAAAAGAAAATAAACTGAACGTACTAAAGACTGACAAATTTTAATCTTACAACATATCTAAAATGTAAATGTGTAACATTCTGAATAAAGTTACTATTTAGGAGGAAAAAAAGGCTGCCTCACTATGAAAGATATTGTTTTCCATAGTAGCAAAAACAAGAGGGAGTTAACCAAAAGAATTTTTCCCATTAAAGAAGAGGAAATAAACAAGGCAAACTTCTTCCCTTTGGACAAACAGATACAAAGAGCAGCTGATAATTCAATCATTTACTAAGTATTCAGCCAAAGGAGCAAATCTCAATGTAGAGGGAGGGAAGGGAGTAGTGGTTTCTAGTTAAATATGCCTCCTCCCAATTCTTCCTTACTGGAATTCCTCACCACCTTCCAATAATCCTGCCTTCGTTGAAAATCACTACATCGGAGAGCGACTGTTAAAATGGAAATATGCCAAATTTCTTTAGTGTGCTGGGACAGAAGAAAGATGCAGATCACTGATCTAGAGCATCTATACATAAGAAAGCCTACTTTCTCACTACAAAATTGTATTTTCCATATCATGTAATTGTGGGCTCTAGCCACCCTTGCTTCAATGAAGTGGTGTTCAAATCAATTTTGAGAAGTAAGTGAAAATTATAATGGTTATTATCAGTCATAAAACAGAAAGGCAAAAAAAATCAAATCTGTGATTTGATTAGTCCTGTTACTCTAGTTCAACCTTGGCCTTCCTGAAACCCTTGAGTCCAGAGATACTCTAGATAGTTAAAATACTCCAGATTGCTCAATTTTACCTTATAAACTACCAATTTTTATAATTTGTGGCAGAATTTTCTTTTGAAGTATATCATCTTCTTTGCTTAAGAACAAGTGTTTTAAACTATAAAAATAATATACAATCATTGAAAAACCTTCAGTGTAATTCAAAAGTCTAAGTAAAAAGTGTTTTACGTTCCTTCCCTTACCAACCTCCCACTCCCATTTCCCAGGGATAACCACTGTAAAACAATTTGGGGTGTAATCTAAATCTCTTCAGAATACATACAATTTTTATAAATAACTGTATACACAAACTTGAGTGAACAAGAAGATCTTGCTGTACATTCAGTTCTACAACTTGCTTTTTACACTGATATACTGAATAGCCTTTTAAGTTTATCCTGCTACACCTGATGTGTTTAAACTGCATATTCCATAGTATTTTTCATCATTCCCTTACTGACAAGGTATTTTTAGGTTGGAAACATTGTTTTCACCCGTTTTTTATAATATGTTAAACTTTTCCTTTACTGTCACTTCATACTGCTGATAGGTTGGAAACATTGTTTTCACCCGTTTTTTATAATATGTTAAACTTTTCCTTTACTGTCACTTCATACTGCTTCATACCTGATGTGTTTAAACTGCATATTCCATAGTATTTTTCATCATTCCCTTACTGACAAGGTATTTTTAGGTTGGAAACATTGTTTTCACCCGTTTTTTATAATATGTTAAACTTTTCCTTTACTGTCACTTCATACTGCTGATAGGTTGGAAACATTGTTTTCACCCGTTTTTTATAATATGTTAAACTTTTCCTTTACTGTCACTTCATACTGCCATCACTGCATTGCTTCTATTTCTTCTCCTCACTTCCATTGAAAAACTTGGAAACTTGGGGCGCCTAGGTGGCACACTTGGTTAAGTCACAACTCTTAGTTTCGGCTTAAGCCCTGATCTCAGGGTTGTGTGATCGAGTCCTGTGTCGGGCTCCGCACTCAGTGCTGAATCAGCTTGAGATTCTTTCTCCCTCTGCCCCTTCTGCTATGCTCTCTCTCTCTCAAATAAATAAATCTTAAAAAAAGAAAAAAGAGAAAAGTAAAAAGAAAAACTTGAAACCAGAGAACTAATATGCTAGAAATGAGATCAAATTAAAAATTAAATGAGGGAAATTTTTCATTGTTCACATGTGGATACATTTTTTTATTGCTATTTTAACTTATCGAAAGTCCTTAACATTTCTAGATTCCTGAGGGGTAAAGTTTCCAGATCATAACTTTTAGACAGGTGAACTATCATTATCATTATTATTAATATACTAGTAGGTTCGCTGGTTCATATTTTCATATAGAAAATACCTTGCTTAAAAAAAAAAGAGGAAGTAAATGGATCAGGAAATTAGCATGAAGCCACTTTGTCAGTAAATGTCATGATAACAGTATATATATCATTATAAAAATATTGTTTAAGTAATCTATTCATCACATTAGTCTATTCCATCCCTACACCCAGTCAACAGTGACATATACTACTACTACTGCAGTAAATATATGTGGCTTATCACTCAAATATCCCCCTACCTTCTGCCACCCGCTACCTTAAATTTCTTTAGGGTAACTAACTATCCTCCCCCCTCATTAGCTATAAGTTAACCTAATATTCTCACCTCTGAATTGTTCAGTAGAAGCATATAACCCAACCAGGTTTAACATAACAAAGGAAACCTTCACTGGAGCTTCTGGAAAACAAAAGACAGTGCAGCTTGCAC
Organism: Ursus maritimus; assembly: GCF_017311325.1. NCBI lineage: Eukaryota > Metazoa > Chordata > Mammalia > Carnivora > Ursidae > Ursus > Ursus maritimus. The sequence goes on from NW_024423564.1 coordinate 27,052,535, forward strand.
TCTGCTTTCCTTCCATCCCCCACCTCTCCCTTCTTCTAATTCCTTCTTTCCCCTTTTCCTTTCTCTCTCCTCCCCCAAAGGCACAACAGAAAAGACCATCATTCTTCCCTGGAATGTGGAGGTATGATGATAAGAAATCTAGAGCTAAGGGGGTGGAAAGGGTAGTACTGAATGGAACCTAAGGATAAAGACAACAAGGGGAAGCAGAGCCAAGAAATGGTGCCTGGAAACATTTGACCCCTGAATCAAAATATACCTGAATTTTTTAGTTATGTGTGCCCGTTTTAGGTTGGATTTTTCTGTCACCTGCAATATAAGGAATCTTAACCCTGCTAGCCAGAACTTTATACTGGTGTCTAGTCTTTAAGGCTTCAAGCACCTTTTTTTTTTTTTTTTTAAGAGAGAGAGGGAGCAGGGGGGAGGGGCAGAGGGAGAAAGAGAATCCACACTGGGCGTGGAGCCCAATGTGGGGCTTGATCTCAGGACCCTGAGATCATGACAGAGCCGAAACCAAGAGTCAGACGCTTAACTGAATGAGCCACCCAGGCTCCCCCCAAGCACAATTTTTATTAAGTTCTAGCAAAAACTGTCAAATTGTAGTCTAACAATGATTCTCCACTTGAACAAAATCTTAAGATAAATTCCATTTGTTTTAAAGATAAATTTTCCCTTTAAAACTATTATCTTCTAACACCTACTCCAACATCACTTTCATCAGTAATATATATCTGATTTTTGACAGAAACACAGCTCAACATACTTGGATTTCCAAGCTATAGAAACTCTGAAGATCTGAGAAACTGAAGAAGTCTTCAGTGCTTTCAAAAGATTACTAAAGCAAAATGTTACAGGGAAAAACTGTATTACTCAGGTATTTTTCCTAGCATTTTACTTTCTGATTTTAAGATGTTTCTGGAATGATGTCTGTTTATGATCTAGCTAGCCAATATTCCTTGTGGTACCAGCAATGATTTAATTAAATTGATCATTTAAAAAATCAGTTACCTAATTCAATCTAATTCTGACCCAAAAAACCCCACAGAATTTACATTTATCTAATACTCAACTACTTAAGATGTAATTTCATTTCTGAGAACTGAAAAACTTTAACTCACCTCAGTTGTTTCGCATAGTTCTGTTCAATTTCTATCCTCTCTTTAACAAATTTGGCATATCTTTCCAAGAAGTCAATTCCCCATTGTGTATGCTTGTCTAAGCTGTCGAACTGATCCTAGAAAAGAAAGGTAAAAACACATTGAAACGTCTAAAATTTAATCCACAAATATTTTAATCAGCTTCTGATATTTATTCAGAGAGGCAATGAGGTATAAAAGGAAAAAAATCTAGGCTCTTCTGGTCTCTACCCACTTCGTCCTTTAATATCTATAGAGAAATAGGTTATAAATGCTAAATTTCTTAGAATGCTAAACTTCTTAGCATAATTTACACTAGTTTATGTCTAAACGCCTTTACATATGTGGTTTCCACTGGATGCAACACCCTCCCCTGGTCACCTTTTTACAATTTACTCTTACTCCTCCTTTGAGATTTGGTTCAGGCACTATGGCTTCCAGAAAAATGGCCCTAAATTCTCAGACTGGGTATGTTGGTCTTTCTCTGGGTCTCCAAGGCGCCCAGAAGTTACTATTTTTTAAGTTTTTATTTAAATTCCAATTAGTTAACACACACTGTAATCATTAGTTTCAGGTATACAGTATAGTGATTCAACACTTCATACATCACTCAGTGCTCATCACAAGTGCACTCCTTAATCCCCATCACCCACTCACCTCCCTTCTGGTACACATCAGTTTGTTTTCTATGTTTAAGAGTCTGTTCCTAGGTTTGCCTCTCTCTCTCTGCTTTTTCTCTTCTGCTTTTGTTTCTTAAATTCCACATATGAGTGAAATCAAATGGTATCTGTCTTTCTCTGACTGACTTATTTCACTTAGGATACTCTCTAGCTCCATCCATGTTGTTGCAAATGGCAAGACTTCATTCTTTTTTATGGCGCATATATGTATATACGCTATATATATATATATATATACACACACACACACACTATATATATATATATATACACAAATATATATACACTTATATATAAATATATATATATATACACACACACACACACACCCCACATCTTCTTTATGCATTTATCAATGGACACTTGGGCTATTTCCATACTTTGGTTATTGTAGATAATGCTGCTATAAACATCAGGTTGCATGTATCCTTTTGAATTAGTATTTTTGTAATCTTTGGGTAAACACCTACTGGTGCGATTGCTGGATCATAGGATAGTTCTATTTTTAACTTTTTGAGGAACTCCATACTTTTTTCCACAGTGGCTGCACCAGTTTGCATTCCCACCAACACTGCAAGAGGGTTCCGGGTTCCCTTTTCTCCACATCCTTGCCAATACCTGTTGTTTCTTCTGTTGTTGATTTTAGCCATTCTGACAGGTGTGAGGTGATAACTGTAGTTTTGATTTGCATTTCCCTGATGATCAATGATTTTAAGCATCTTTCCATGTGTCTATTAGCCATCCATAGTTCTTCTTTGGAAAAATGTCTATTCACATCTTCTGCCCATTTTTTCATTGGATTATTAATTTTGGGAGTGTTGAGATTTGTAAATTCTTCATGTTTTGGATACAAACCATTTATGGGATATGTCATTTACAAATATCTTCTCCCATTCCGTAGGTTGTGTTTTAGTTTTGTTGTTTCCTTTGCTGTGCAGATGTTTAAAAATTACTATCTTATTTACTTGCCATACTCTGTTGAGGGCAGAAGCCACGTATTATTCAACTCTGAACTCCGAAGGCATAAGCAGCATGCCTGGCACCATAGTAGGCACCCAATGAAGCTAAATAAAATCAAATATACCTGAGTTCAAATTCTGGGCTCTGCATTTACCAGATGTTTGACCTTGGGCAAGTTACCAAGGTTCTCTGAACTCTGTCCATCTTAAAATGGGAGTCCCATTGCACACCTCACTGGGGTTATGATGATGTTATTAAGTGTTCTACAATGCAGTAAACATGATACTAATACACAAAGTATCATTGTCCTGCAGAACTCTTTCAATCCCCAAAAGATACTCCCTTCTACCTGTTGCCTAAGAAACCATCATTTCCTATTCTTCAAGAATAATCTCCAGATAGACCAATAACTTGGTGCTTTCTCCCTCTCCCATATCAAGTCTGTAATGTTGATAAGATGTTCAAAAATCATTCCTTTCTATTATCTCTAATTGTTCTTTTCTAAATCACCCATAGTTTAACAGGATTCATTATTTACAAATAAGTCATCTCCAAGTGTTTGCCTTCTGTCTCTTTCCCTACCTTAAATCATTTTAAAATTCTACTTGTAAAAGAAAATTCTACCTAAACAGCAGAGATAGAATTCATCTGGCATCACAGTTTGGTATTGCTACTCTAATTCTATTCTTTCATGCAGCTTTTTCATTAACATTTGGCTTCCAAAGTAGACTTGAAAAGAACAAGAGAATGCACTGCCTGGTGAACTTAACTGGAATATTATTAATATTTCCTATTACAAATTAAATTCCCTTCCAAACTAAAAAACTCTCAACAAAAAACATTCCCCCAAAAAGGAACAGTCTGAAGCTAAAGCAATCACCCTTCATTTTTCCAAAATGCTTCAAAGGCTTCTTCATCAAATTTTACATTAACACTTCATTATTTTCTAGATAAAATCTTCAATTTTTTTAAAATTACAAACTCTTATCACTGATAGGAAAAATCTAAACAAATACCCCTATTATATGTGGTTATTTATAAATTATATAAACTATACTATTTTTTTAAAAAGATTTATTTATTTGACAGAGTGAGAGAGACAGCCAGCAAGAAACGGAACACAAGCAGGGGGAGTGGGAGAGGAAGAAGCAGGCTCATAGCGGAGGAGCCTGATGTGGGGCTCGATCCCAGAACACCGGGATCACACCCTGACTTGAAGGTAGACGCTTAATGACTGAGAGACCCAGGCGCCCCTAAACTATACTATTAAATTATGTAATTGTGAAATCCACAAAAGCAAAAATCTTAAAAAATGAAAATTATTAGCTTTAAACAGTTTTTTTAAACTTATTTAACAAACAAAAGTCTTTGGGCCATGACTTTTTAAAATGTTAACAACAATTTTAGTGAGATCAATGAATTAAATATGTTTCATTATTTCTAAAATCTTGGCATAATACTTAATGGCAGAGCACCTGTGTGTCTCAGCTGGACTCTTGATTTCAACTCAGGTCATGAGATCATGACCTGAGTGGAGCTCTGAGCTCAGTGTGGAGTCTGCTTGTCCCTCTCGCTCCCCCTTTGCCCTCCCCTGGCTTGCCCACACACGCACTCACGTGCACTCACTCTCTTAAATAAATAGATAAAATCTTAAAAAATATATATATATATAATGGCAAAAAAATCTAAAGCCTTGGTTCCAAACTGTGACATTTAGTTTTTAGTGGTTGTCATAGTTGGGGAAACACAAAACACCTCACAAAGATCTAAAGATCTAAGTGGAAAAAAATCACTACTGACAATACTTTCCAAATCCTTTTTCAACCTCATTCACCAATACGCAACAGTTTGTGTTAAAATTTGGCTAAAAAAGGTCCTTAATGTTAGTCTGTTATTTTTATGAACTAATCAGAAAGCACTGCATCTTTATATTTTTAACACATAAGTTCAAACTCCACTGAAACTGTGATGTAATTTTGTGTGTCAATTTGGCTAGGCCATGTTGCCCATAATTTGGTCAAATATTATCCTGGGTATTTCTGTGAAGGCATTTTTTTAGATGAGATTAATATTTAAATTGGTGAATTTATAATAAAAGAGATTACCCTCAGTGATATGGGTGGGCCTCATCCAATCAGTTGAAAGCCTTAACAGAACAAAGACTGACCTTCACCCTGAAAGTAAAAAAGTCTATCTACTGCATTGTAAAGACATTATTTTTATAAATAAATGACCATTTTTATAAATGAGCATAATAAAAATATGCTGTAATATTCTGTGAACTTTTGGCTTCACTTTTTCTTTTTTTTTTTTGCTTACTAATAAATGACGAAGTGAATAAACTACAACCATATCCCAATTTCCTTTTTAAAATTCCAGTCAATGCACTGCTGTATCACTGGTTATATGATTTCGTCATAAAACACTGTTCAAATCATTTACTATTAAGAATAAATCTTCAACACATCTTTCCTTTAGTGGTTCATTAAAAAAAAGTAGTTCTAAATACACTTTATTATTGAAATAATCTAAAAACATACACTGAAATATCAGAAACATCTACACCTTAAACTGTATAACCATGTTTTCAGCATATAATTTTTTCTAAAATATTTCTTTAGGAGTATTTTCTATGAGCCTTCTAACAGTATTTGTTGAGATTATTAGTCTGTCACCATGTTGTTTTACATATATTATATCACTATTTTTACCACAAAAGGAAGAGCAAGTATATTTCTAAATAACATGCTTTTACCCACTACGTCTGAAATCTGAAGAGAATTCCAATACATTCATGTTCATAGCAGCATTATTCACAAAAACCAAAAGGTGAAAACAACCCACATGTCCATTAATGGATAATGAATAAACAAATCATGGTGTATACCCATGGTAGAATATTACTCAGCCCTTAAAAGGATATTCTGACACTATAACATGGATGAGCCTTGAAGACATTATGATAAGTGAAATACTCCATCAGAACAAATACTGTGATTCTGTTCACATGAAGTGCATAGAGTAGTCAAACACATAGAGAAAGTAGAAATGTGGTTACCACGGGCTGAGGGGACCATGGGGAATTCCTGTTTAATGAGTAGAGTTTCGTTTGGGAAGATGAAAAAAGTTCTGGAGATTGAGGGTGGTGATGACTGTACAACACCGTGAATATACTTGATGTCAATAGATTGTGCACTTAAAACAGTAAATGTTATCTGTATTTTACCACCATAAAAGGAGGGAGGCTTTCAAACATCAGCAAATTCAGTGAAATTCAGTATACTCTTGATCATGTGACTTTAAATATCACTAAGAATGACAAAAATTGACAAGGCAGGAAACAACAAATGTTGGAGAGGATGTGGAGAAAGGGGATCCCTCCTACATTGTTGGTGGGAATGCAAGTTGGTACAGCCACTTTGAAAAACAGTGTGGAGGTCCCTTAAGAAGTTAAAAATAGAGCTACCCTATGATCCAGCAATTGCACTAGTGGGTATTTACCCCAAAGATACAGACGTAGTGAAGAGAAGGGCCATATGCACCCCACTGCTCATAGCAGCATTGTCCACAATAGCTAAATCGCGGAAGGAGCCGAGATGCCCTTCAACAGATGACTGGATTAAGAAGATGTGGTCCATATATACAATGGAATATTACTCAGCCATCAAAAAGAATGATTTCACAACATTTGCAGCAACATGTACGGGACTGGAGGAGATAATGCTAAGCGAGATAAGTCAAACAGAGAAAGACAATTATCATATGGTTTCACTCATTTATGGAACATAAGAAGTAGGAAGATCAGTAAGAAAAGAAAGGGAAGAAGAAAGGGGGGGTAAACAGAAGGGGGAATGAACCATGAGAGACTGTGGACTCTGGGAAACAAACTGAGGGCTTCAGAGGGGAGGGAGGTGGGGGAATGGGATAGGCCAGTGATGGGTATTAAGGAGGGCACATATTGCATGGTGCACTGGGTGTTATACGCAAGTAATGAATCATGGAACTTTACATCAAGAACTAGGGATGTACTGTATGGTGACTAACATAATATAATAAAAAATCATTATAAAAATAAATAAATAAATATCACTAAGAAACTGCAGAGGTCACAATCTGCATTCTTACTTTTCAAACTCTTGCTTATTTTGATGGCTTCATATTATTATCTGACTATCGTAAGACACAAAATACATTCAGGGCAAGCTTCATTACTAACAGTAACAGATCAGTAGTCGTATTTCAAATAATCTCCTTATGGGAAACCACATCTAGTTCATATGATCATGATACAGCCATTGTATCTTTTTTCTTTAATAAACATTGTTAATAACCATTGTTTATATTTTTTCTCAAATGTATTAGGAAGAGAAGCATCAGCCTTGCCATTTCTTATTGTTTGCCTATGATCACATAGTATTATATTTAATCACAATTTCTTTATACGAAACTTTAAGTCAAAGACAAGACTCCGATATCAATTCATATTTAAAATACTAGTAAAGCATCACAGGTTTTCTTTTTTAGATAACATATATAAATAGAAATTCTAAGTTCTTTTCTCCTTATCTCAGTGGATCATCTTGTGTGCTCTACTTTGAAGACCCTAGCTTAAGTTATGCATTATCATCTGATCTATATTAAGTCCTCCCTAATCTACTATATGGTCTTACTGCTTTTTGTTATCTTTACCTTCTCTTGTATCCACATAGAATTCTAGTTTTCTATTTTAGTTAATCACCTTCCAAATTAAATTAAGAATACTGGTCCAAATTTACATATCCCCCAGGTCTCTTTCAAGCTCTTTCAGGATTCCCAAAGAAAAATCAAATCATCTAAAGAACTTCATATCTAAGACCTATATCAAACTGTATTAAAAAGTTAAATGTCATTCCTATTTCCTGCAATACACAGAATCATTTATGTTATAATTCCACTGAACAGAACCTTGGACTATATATATTAACTCACCAAAAGGTATTTTTAGAGTCGGTCGCCAGAACCAACCAATTAGAATATTAAGTATAGTAAAACTTTATTTTTCAGCCACTGAAGGTTAAGTCACAACCTATAAAATCTCTTTTGATAAAATTTTTAATTTCTGATTTTTTTATATATTTGAAAATATCACTGGATAACTGTACAAGTAGAAAATCAGACATCCAAATAATTGAGTTAAATATATTTAAGATTTTCATATACCTATTAAGTAAATAGGTCCAAATAAAGGCCAGCTATAAAACATACCAATCAGCATTAAAAGGCAGGATAAGGCAAGATATACACATCTGAAAGTGAAACAAAGTTCTCTGTTTTTTAACCACTTTGGGGGAAAAAATCTGAATTGAAAAAAAGTACCTCTGAAAGGCATAAGTCTTAAAGTAGAAAATTTTAAATACTATTACATATATACCCATATTATAAATGATTTTTTTGCCTCAGTCAATCCATAAACTGTAAATAAGAATTTATGTCAAATATAGATTTAATGTTATGACATTTAAAATGCAGAAGAAACACTTAAAGATAAATTTTATTTAATCCACTGAATAACATATCTGGGTTTTCAACTAGACATATTAATTACACTACATTAAGAAACAGTATAAATACCATAGACTCTAAACATTCGAAAATGAGTGATTTAAATTCTGAAAGTGAGCAGAGAAAGTAATTTAGTAATATTCATACAAATAATAAAGAGGCAAAGTAAATAGCAGAGATCCAAACAGGATTCATGGTTGAAATGTTAAAATATTCAGTGAACAAATGTTCATTTTAAATTCTGTAATTTTACCAGACATTTTGCTTTTTCTCTAAGCAGAACTCAACAAAAAACCAATTATAAAACCGCAAAAGAACTTCGCCATAAAGTTGTCTCATTACTCTGAATCCAAGAGACAAAGTATAAGTTTATTTTTCATTTTTATATGCCAGTTTTCAAACAATTATTTCAATCACTTCCTTTGTTAACAAAGAATTTAGTATTTTTTATGGGATTCAATGACTTAAGAAAGTTAAAACCAGGGGTTGATAACAAAATTAACCTTATCAGACAGCCTAGAACATACACAGGCACTTACTTGCTGATTGAATAACCATTCTATTTACATAGTACTTCTGAATTTACAAAGTGTTTTCACATACATTACCCAATGTTATGTACAAAACCCTCTTGGACAAGGCATTTTATAAACAAGGAAACCAAGTTTCTGAAATCAAGGAATTCAATCACTTTGACTCCAAACCTCGTTTTCTTTCTACTATAACACACCACTGTTTGGTAAGTAAGTTTAGTAATTAATGTTTATTAGTAAATAATGGTCCCAAACCCTTGGTTTTACAAATGTTTATTTGGGGGGGGGGGAGAGAAAGCACAAGTAGGCAGAGCAGCAGGCAGAGGGAGAGGAAGAAGCAGACTCCATGCTGAGCAGAGAGCCTGATGTGGGGCTTGATCCCAGAACCCCGAGATCATGACCTAAGCAAAAGGCAGAAGCTTAACCAACTGAGCCACCCAGCTGCCCACCAGTCTTATATTCTTAATAACCAAATGAGTAACTGTTCTGAATACTGTTACTAAAAATGCTGCATTTCTTTTACCAGGAGAGAAATACATGGTTTGAAAAAAATTCTGGGTTACTGGGGAGCTTTGAGCACCATGAAAGGAACAAACGAAAAAATCTCAGTTAAAAACTGCCTAACACAAACACACATTGAATATTTACACCCTCTTTACAAGATCCCTGGTAAGTTGTTCAGCCTTTTTGAGTAGCCATACCATTAGTGGTCAGAACAACTCCAAAAGCATGAGAGAACATGGCTGGACATCAAGGAATGCTTTTTACTAACACAAAATAAAGTAGAAAACTCTTAAATCAAAAAATAAGAATCAATCATAAAGCCTTATGTGTTCATAGGTAATACCCTCTAATCCCTTTAGTTTCAAAGCCTGAGATCACATTTCTCCCCAGTTCATGCCAGCAAATACCTTGGACTATATAGTGGAAAATGTCAGGAAATGCTCAAGACAAACTAAAGAAGTAAAATTAAGCTGTATTCTGAAACCACCTATGGATTATTATTTTTTAAGATTTTATTTATTTATTTGACAGAGAGAGAGACAGCCAGCAAGAGAGGGAACACAAGCAGGGGGAGTGGGAGAGGAAGAAGTAGGCTTCCCAGCAGAGCAGGAGCCCCATGCAAGGCTCGATCCTAGGACCCTGGGATCACAGCCTGAGCTGAAGGCAGACGCTTAGCGACTGAGCCACCCAGGCACCCCCTGAAACCACCTATGGATTATAAATAATATTAAGTTATCAAAATAGGCAATTTATCTTTACTCCCCCATTCTACCTTTAGCATTGCTCTTATTTCTATGTATTTACTCTAGATTACTAGCAGAGTCCAACTTCTTCTTTTCCTTGCCTTCATTAACCCCTCACTTCCTTTTCCCACACATTCCTTCTTACACAGCTTCTGTGAAATGTGCTCTCTTCCCTCAGTGGTATGCCCTAATTAAATGTTACCTCATATTTGAATTCAAGAAAGCTATTACTTTGTTTCCTTCAGGTACTGTTTTTTAATTCTGTAAAACGTTTAAGGTTATTTTACCTTATTCATTTGGGAACACAAGGAAAACATTCTAAATTAAAGTTGGCATCAACATCAACTAAATGTCCACACTATTCAGCATAAATCAAATGAATTCCATGCTGCTCCAAGGTTCTACTATATAGTGGTGTGTGGTAATAAATACTAAATTTATTCAGTCATCTTACTTTTATCTATAAAATTATATCTTTAATGCAATTTAATTAAAAATAAGTACTTTATGTATCACGAAATGTTATAATTTTTTTCAGAAGTCACTATTTTATATTCAATTCTTGTTTTTCTAATTACTTTGACACAGCCTTGCATCCAAATGAAGTCCCAATAAAGTACTTTTGGTAAAGCACCAAGGGTCACAACTATTTAAAAAAAAAAACTTTCTTCACTAAAAAGCAGAATAATGACTTTGCTGTCCTAGTTTGGGCTTACTCTATAGCTCTGATTTTCTGCCAAAGTTCCTCCAGCACTTCTGAATACCAAAGTACTACCAAAAACATTTTTAAGATCTAACACAACTGACTTTTCTCATTCTTGGATTCATATGAAACTGGAAACTTTTTTTTTTAAGTCTCATGGAGCTAAAAAATCAATTTGTAATTCAGGTCAACAATATCTACCCCCAAAGTAAACAGGAATATTTTAATTTTAAATAAACAACTTAACTATTTGGATTTGTTTCCCTGTGGTTTTATTTGGTGTTTTTTTTTTTTTTTAAAGATTTACTTATTTGAATGAGAGAGAGCAAGTTGGGGGAGGGGGAGAGACAGAAAATCCTCAAGCAGACTCCCCACTGAACAAGGAGCCTGATGCAGGGCTCAATCCCAGGACCCAAGGTCATGACCTGAACTGAAATCAAGAGTAGCCACTCAACTGACTGAGCCACTCAGGTTCCCCGTTCTTAAAAAATAGATGCAAACTTCTGTATTTGGAAAATTTACCTATTACCTTTTAATTTTCAATTAAATTTTAAATTAAGCTTTCAGTGACTTCAAAATCTATACATATAATCCTTCCAATACCCTACTGCATATTATTTTACTTCTCTTCCCATGACTTTCTCTTCCACTGTATCTCAGCAACTCATTCAAATGGTCATCACCATTGTTACTAGCAATAACTACAACATCTCCTCCTCCAATAAATTTTAAGACTCTCATTCTTAGATGGCTAACCCTGTCTGCCAACTCACAAACTCCAGTACCCCAAGCAAGGCCAGTAACTTTTGTTTTGTTTTTTTAAGTAAGCTCTACACCCAACATGGGGCTTAAACTCAAGACCCGGATATCAAGAATCACATGTTCTACTGACTGAGCCAGCCAGGTGCCCAAGGGCCAGTAATTTTTGACCCCACAGAGGCCTCAATCCACTGATCCTAACAAATTATTTCTATTGCTCATCCCCTCCTGTCTGCATTTCCATCTTGACACAGCTTGAATTCCATAAGCCATCACTGTAATCACTCCATGCAAATAGCCTCAACTGTCTTTGCCCTCTCTTGCTTTGTCAAATTTCAGCCCTGGTTTTATACTTAACTCTTTACCAACCCTTCCTCATGCTGCTGGAAAAAGGTATAGTGGGAAGAAGGAAGGACAGACACGCAGGGGAACCAACCAACCAACCAACCACACTAACTGGTCATACTTAGAAATGTGTGCTTAGTAACCCAAAAAGGCTTAAATACTACTTAGCCTGAAACCCATTCACCATCCCATTATCCCAGCCAACTATTTTAGACCTTCTTTAAGTTTAAATTTATACCACTTCCTCTCCATTTCACTCTCAGCCAATAACCTTGCTTTCTACCTGATTAAAAGACACAATCAGAAGATAATTCCTCATTCTCCAACACTATTTTTACCACGCACACCTATGTGCTTTTATTCTGCCCTCCTGCTTATTACTTTGGATACACTATTCACAACCTTAGTGCTTCTGCCTACCGGAAGAATGAGTGCGATTTCAGGTTTAATTGTTAAAATGTTTAAGACCCTGAGCCTGCATATGCGTGATGTATTCCAGGAAGATTAAGAAGCTGAATAAGCAAGCTACAAATGAATGAACAGAGGGAAGAGTAGAAGTTAAAACGGGAAGTGTATGGGGTCCGAATGCAGATATCTTCCACCATAAGGACACTGGTTGGCTTTAACACTGATTGAAACGAAAACACATTGGAGGTTTTTTAGCATAAGCCTGGCACTACCAGACTCAGAATATTAAACAGATCACTCTGGCTTCTAAGTTGGTTTAAAAAAAAAAAAAAAAGATTCAGGGCAAGGGAGACCTTTGCGGAAGGCTACTACAATAATCCAGACCAGAGATCAGGTTAGCTTGGACCAGGGTGGAAGAGCAGAGTCTAAAGTGGTAAGATTCTGGATATATTCTGAAGGCAGTGGCAACAAAAATTTCTGATGTTTTCAGGGTGGATTGTGAAAGACAGACATCAATTTTGAGCACCATGACCTAGAAGGATAAATTTGCTTTGAACTAAAGAGGCAATTAAGTAAACAAGTCCGGTCAAGGGGAAGACAGAGTTTTGGTTTTAGACAGTTAAGTCTGTGATATCTTTAGACATCTAAAATATGCTGAGGAGGCAGTTAGATACCTATATCTGGAATTCAACAGAAGTGGTCCCCATGAAGATATATGATAAGACATGATCTTAAACTCAAAAAGAATGAAGTCATACCATCCATCTTTTCCAACCACAAGCTATGAAACTAGGTATCAACCATAAGAAAGAATCTGGAAAGAATACAAATATAGGGAGGCTGAATAACATGCTACTAAATAATGAATGGGTCAACCAAGATATCAGGAAGAAATAAAAAAATACATGGAGACAAATGAAAATGAAAACATTCCAAATCTTTGGGATGCATCAAAAGCTGTTCTAAGAGGAAAGTTTACAGCAATACAGGCTTACCTCAAGAAGAAAAATCTCAAAAACCTAACCTTACACCTAAAGGAGCTAGACAAAGAAGAACAAACAAAACCTAAAACCAGTACAAGGAAAGAAATAATAAAGATTAGAAAAGCAATAAATGATATAGTAACTGAAAGAACAAATAGATCAATGATGAGGAGCTGGTTCTCTGAAAAGACCAACAAAACTGAAAAAACCATATGGGGTGCCTGGGTGGCTCAGTCATTAAGCATCTGCCTTTGGCTCAGGGCGTGATCCCAGGACCCTGGGATCGAGCCCTGCATTGGGCTCCTCTGCTGGGAGCCTGCTTCTTCCTCTCCCACTCCCTGCTTGTGTTCCCTCTCTCGCTGGCTGTCTCTCTGTCAAATAAATAAATAAAATCTTTAAAAAAAAAAAAAAAAAAAAAACCATAGCCAGACTCATCAAAGAAAAAAAAAAAAGAACAAACTCAAATTATACACAACACAAAATCAGAAAAGAAAGAGAAGAAATAACAACCAACTACACAAAGTATTATAAGAGAATATTATGAAAAATTTATGCCAACAAATTAGACAAGTTAGAAAAAAAAAAAAGGATAAATTCCTAGAAACATATAACCTCCCAAAACTAATCAGGAAGAAACAGAAAATTTGAACAGAATTACCACCAATGAAATTGGATCGGTAATCAAAAAACTCCCAACAAACAAAAGTCCAGGACCAGACGGTTTCACAGGTAAATCCTAACGAACATTTAAAGAAGAGTTAATACCTGTTCTTCTCTAACTATTCCAAAAAATAGAAGAGGAAGGAAACCTTCCAAATTTATTCTATGAAGACAGCATTACCCTGATAGTAAAACCAGATAAAGACACTACCAAAAAAAAAAAAAGAACTACGGGCCAATATATCTGATGAACATAGATGCAAAAAACCTGAACTACTACCGAGCCAAATCCAACAAATATATTTAAAAAATCATTCACCACGATCAAATGCAATTTATTTCCTGAGCTGCAAGGGTGGTTCAATATTTGCAAACCAATCAACATGATACATTCACATCAGAATAAAGAATAAAAAAATAAAAAAAATCTCAGTAGATGCAGAAAATGGATTTGACAAAGTACAATACCCATGCATGATAAAAACCTCAACAAAGTCAGCTTAGAGAGAACATATCTCAACATAATAAAGGCCATATATGAAAAATCCACAGCTAACATCATACTCCATGGTTTGAAAAACTGAGGATATTTCCCCTAAGATCAGGAACAAGGCATAGATGTCCACTCTCACCACTTTTATTCAACATAGTACTGGAAGTCCTAGCCACAGCAATCAGACAAGAAGAAGGAATAAAAGACATCCAAATTGGTAAGGGAGAAGTAAAACTGTCAACCTTAACGGATGACAGGATACCATATATAAGAAACCCTAAAGATTCCACCAAAACCCTACTAGAACTGAAAAATGAATTCGTTAAGGTCGCAGTATACAAAGTCAATATACACAAATCCGTAACATTTCTATACACTAACAATGAAGCAGCAGAGGGGGAAAAACACCTCCATTTACAGTTGCACCAAAAATAACAAAAAACCTAGGAATAAGCTTAACCAAGGAGGTGAAAGACCTGTACTCTGGAAATTATAAAACGCTGATGAAAGAAACTGAAGAGGACACAAATAGAAAGATATTTCATGCTTTATAGTAATTAAAATGTCCATACTACCCAAAGCAATCTACAGATTTACTGCAATCCCTATCAAAATACCAACAGCTTTTTTCACAAAACTGTAACAAATAATTCTAAAATTTGTATGGAACCACAAAAAACCCTGAATAGCCAAAGCAATTTTGAAAAAGAACAAAACTAAAGTATCACAATTTCAGATTTCAAGTTATATTACAAAGCTGTAGTAATCAAGCAGTATGTACTGGCACAAAAACAGACCCACAGATCAACAGAACAGAGAGCCCAGAAATACACTCACAATTATATAGTCAATTAATCTTTAGAGGTGGCACAATATGCAACAAGAAAAAGACAGTCTCTTCAACAAATGTTGTTGGGAAATCTGGTCAGCTACATGCAGAAGAATGAAACTGGACCACTTACACCATACACAAATATAAACTCAAAATGTATTAAAGACCTAAATGTGAGACCTGAAACTGTAAAAATCCTTGAAGAGAGCACAAGGAAAAATTTCTGACACTGGCAGAAAACATCTTTCTAGCTATGTCTCCTGAGGCAAGGGAAACAAAATTAAAAATATACTATTGGGACTATATCAAAATAAAAAGCTTCTGCAAAGTGAAGGAAACAATCAAGGAAACTAAAAGGCAACCAACTGAAGATATCTGCAAATCATGTACCTGACAAAGAGTTATTATCCAAAATACATGAAGAACTTACGCAACACCAAAAAATCAAATACTCCAATTAAAAACAGGCATTTCTCCAAAGAAGACGTCCAGGTGGCCAAGAGACCCATGAAAAGATGCTCAATGGCACTCATCATCAGGGAAATAAATGCAAATCATAGCCACAAATGAGGTATCACCTCACACTTCCCAAAATGGCTAAAATCAAAACACAAGAAAAACAAGTGTTGGTGAGGACATGGTGCGAAAGGAATTCTCATGCACTGCTGGTGGGAATGCAAACTTGTACAGCCACTATGGAAAACCATATGGAGGTTCCTCAAAAAATTAAAAATAGAATTACTGTATGACCCAGTAATATTACTTCGGGTATTTACCCAAAGAATACAAAAACACTAATTTGAAAAGATATATGCACTCTTATGTTTATTGCAGCATTATTTGCAATAGCCAAATTATGGAAGCAGCCCAACTGTCCATTGATAGATGAATGGATAAAGAAGATGTGGTGTATATACACACACACAAAATGGAGTATTATTCAGTTTTTAAAAAGAATGAAATTTTGCCATCTGCAACAACATGGATGGATCTAGAGGGTATAATGCTAAATGAAGTAAGTCAGTGAAAGACAAATACTATATGATTTCGCTTCTATGTGGAATTTAAGAAACAAAACAAATGAACAAAGAAAAAGAGACACAAACAAAAAACCAGACTCTTTAATAAAGAGAACTGATGGTTACCAGAGGGGAGACAGGTGGAGGGAATACAGGAAATAAGTGAAGCTCCCTGATAATGAGCTTATCGTGATGAGCACTGAGTAATGTATAGAATTGCTAAATCACTATACTGTATACCTGAAAATAATACAGCACTGCATGTTAATTAAACCAGAATTAAAATTTTAAAAATTAAAAGTGGCCATTAGAATAATACACGATGGGCACAAAGGAAGCAAATGATGTGATTCTTTGGTAAGTCACACTAGAAGGGTTTTTTTAAGCTACAAATTTCGAAAGAACAGAGCACATACAAAGCCTGATCCAAAATATTTTCAGAAAAGTGACAAAATTTTAAAACCCTTATTTTATATACTTCTAAAATAACCGAATTCAGAAGAGCATGTGACTCTTGATCTCAGGGTCGTGAGTTTGAGCCCCACACTGGGTAGAGAGATGACAAAAAAATTATAATAATAATAAGCTTTAAAAAAAAAAGAAATGAAAAAATAAAATAAAATAACCAATACACAAAATTTCTCTTTTCTCTGAATACCCAAATCTAAGGTACAGCTTATGCAGTACATTTCTTTCAATTATATATTTTTCTTTTTATTGCAAAATATACCCACATGCAAAAGAATGAATGCAATGAATACATAGTTTCTACTACAAAAGTATTTTCAGAATTTACTTAATACTAAAATACTAATTTTAATACCAATATTTATTTATTTTGGCATTTACTTCATTTACCATAGAAACATTAGTTTAATACCAGTATTTTGAAGTGTTCACCATTTAGTAACTCCTTAAAAAAAAAAAAAAGGTGAAAAAAAGATCATTGAAACTAAAGCATTTAAAATATAGACTATGGGAGCACCTGGGTAGCTCAGTTGGGTAAAGGTGGTGAAATCGAGGCCCACGTTCTGTTCTGTGCATTGTCTGCTTGAGATTCTTTCCCTCTACCTCTCTCCCCTGCATGCACATGCCCTCTCTAAAATAAAATCTTTAAAAAAAAATTTAAATATAGACTACAAATACATTTTTATAAATACAACACTAAACTTCACAAAATGGCAACTTTCATAAATATACATCTACAAAACAGAATGTAAAACACACATGGTTATTTTTAACATAACCCTGAATATTTAATAAAAATATTCTAAAATAAACTCAACAGTATATACAGTGATATTCACTTAATTATGACACCTGAAAATAAAATTTCATTTGACTTTTTTAAAGTAATCTTTCATTGAAAGAGCCAACAGCAATTTTTGTTGCGCATATTTTTATGAAATTTTCCAGCTGCTGATACACTTCCTGCCTGAAGAGAGCAGTGAGGAGATAGCTACAAGCTACCACCACTATTTTCCTATGATGCTTTAATCTTCAAGTAACCTCATCTCTTGAATAGCTTTCAAGAAAATCTTTTGAACTGTCTTTTGTTTTAACAGGAACTAAAATCGTTTTTACTGTTAGAAAGCTCTAGGTTTTACTTCAAAAAAACATTTGTAGATTGGTCTTTACCTCCTTTAGTTTCATCATGTAGAGATGGAGTTTCCAACACATTTATCTATACATCATTTTTAGTACTTTCATGCTCATATTCTCTGAATTAAATTACAATTATCCTTGCTACAGAGTTACGCTTTATCAATTATTTTCGTCTTTCTCTTGAAAATTATGTAATTATAGAAGACTGAACTTTGTTTAATCTGAAGTTCTAATGTGGAGTACATATATAACTACCTGGTTACATCTCAAGATGCAAATGATTCAGATATTTTAGATTCCAAAATAACTGTTTTATACTAACAGAAATAGTGGCACATCAATGCTTTAAAATAGCACACGATGGGTGGGGGAATGGGATAGACCGGTGATGGGTAGTAGGGAGGGCACGTGTTGCATGGTGCACTGGGTGTTATGCGCAACTAATGAATCATCAAGCCTTACATCGGAAACCGAGGATGTACTGTATGGTGACTAACATAATAAAAAATCATTAAAAAAAATAAAAAAATAAAATAGCACATGATGTATCAGAGCAAACATCAATACTTCAGTAACTATACACAAAGAGACTACTACTGTTTCCTGTGTTCACTTAAAGAATTTATTCAACTTTCAGTAGACTACAAGCTCTAAGTGCAGGATCTAGCTATAATTTTTTCTTTTTAAGATTTTATTTATTTATTTGACAGAGAGACAGCCAGTGAGAAAGGGAACACAAGCAGGGGGAGTGGGAGAGGAAGAAGCAGGCTTCCAGCGGAGGAGCCTGACGTGGGGCTCGATCCCATAACGCCGGGATCACGCCCTGAGCAGAAGGCAGACGCTTAACGACTGAGCTACCCAGGCGCCCCTAGCTATAATTTTTGTATCTCCCACCTAGACTAGTATTTTTTTTTAAAAGATTTTACCGATTTGAGAGACAGAGCAAGTGCACACGAGTGGGGGGGGGGGGGGGGGGGGGGGGGGAGAGGGACAAGCAGGCTCCCGGATGACTGAGGAGCCCAATGCGGGGCTCCACACAGGGTTGGATCCCAAGACCCCAAAATCATGACCTGAGCTGAAGTCAGACGCTTAACCGGCTGAGCCACCCAGGTGCCCCCCACCTAGACTAGTATTATTTAGTAGCTCTTGACCTCTGAGCCTCAGGTTCCACAACTGTAAAACTGGTGTAATTACAGGACTCCAAAGTGAGAACAATAAATGATATAAAGCATTCAACACGGTGCTTGGCAATGGTGTCTATTATTATTCATTTATTTAATTCAACAAGTGAAAGAGTGCTAAGCTTGGCAGTAGGGACACAATGTGAGCAAAAATATACTTAGTGGGAAGGAGAGTTAATTAAATAATCACAACTTCTCTTTAACTTCACTGGCTAGTATTCTCAGAATAATACAATTAAATACTGCAGTGATGGTTAATTTTTAGTGGTCAGATTCGTATATCTAAACATACATCAACATAGGGGTTTTAGGTCTTTAAGCAAACTCAACATATGAATGCTGTATTTACGAGACACTTAAATTACAAGATAACTTTTCTGTAGACCTTTAAAATGAATTTTTAAAATACCTTTACAATGATTCTACTGATCCAAAATAAATTCACATACTATCAGAACATATCTGTTCTATGAAACAATGTTCGAAGCAAGGACTACACCTGTAAATTATCTAACATCTTCCTTAATTCTACAATTTCTGACAACACCATAGCATCCATATTGATGATTCATCTTCCCACCTGTCCCTCATTTCATATTTCTTTTTAATTTGAGGATCCTACTGATTTTCACTTGCTTCAAATTAGCCTCTTGTTTAGCACTGCCCTGCTTCCCAAATCTCAAACTTGAGCCCAGGTCACTCAGTGGTTACTTAAGGGTAAAGCTGAGACCACAGAATAGGATTAACTATTTCAAATCTAGTTTTATGTTATACTCTTGCCCTGGCTCAGATTCTCTGGTCACCAACTTTCATCCTTGTCCTTGCTGCTTACTATCCTGGACAACTTCCTGCCACCGTTCCTCTACCTTCACACCAATAATATACAGTATCATTCCCCTGGAGCAGACACTTTCTCCTCTGAGACCAAAGAACATAATTAACAAAAGGCAGAGTCAAGAGCAGAACCAGTCCCCACGTATATGCACTCAAATTTTTAGTATGAACATTCTCTAGAACAGTACTAAGCATCCCTTTGCATAATCTCTCTTTGATTTCTTGGCTTTCTTCCCCTGGAGCTCATTTTTCTTTTTATCCTAGCTTCTTTCCCTTTCCCCCATTTCAGACTCTTAGATCTAAAATTGTGAGCACAATTTAAGTATGAAATCTAATCACAGATCATATGTCTAGAAGGAATATCAAAGGTCAGCCTCTCTACGGATGAGAAAACCGAAGCCAAGACTACGCTATTTGCCCAAGGTAACAGAGCTGAGTAACAGCTGAATTAAGGATAGACATGTCTTAGTTGTTCCTGTTTCGTTCCTTCAAATCAGTACACTTAGGGGGAACCTGGATGGCTCAGTCCATCGAGTGACTGATTCTTGATTTCGGCTCAGGTCATGATCTGGGGTCATGAGATCAAGCCCCCTGTAAGCTCCGTGTAGGGCACCTCACTCAGCAGATTGTCTGCTTGAGATTCTCTCTCCCTCTCCCTTTGCCCTCACCCCCTCACTCTCTCTAAAATAAATAAATCTTTATGGGGTGCCTGGGTGACTTGGTTGGTTAAGTGACTGCCTTCAGCTCAGGTGATGACTCTGGAGTCCCAGGATCAAGGCCCATGTTGGGCTCCCAGCTCAGCGGAGAGTCAGCTTCTCCCTCTGACCCTCCCCCTCCCATGCTCTCTCTCTAATAAATAAAATCTTTAAGAAATATTTAAGAAATATATAATTGTATTTAAGAAATATATAAATAAAATAAATCAATCTTTTAAAAAAATTAGTACTCTTAATTAAGTTAGTGCTCTCAAAGATTACACTTATTATTTAGAGAGCAAATGGGCTTCCTGGCCCTAAGCTAATCTGAAGAATCACTTAGTTGTTGGTATATTCATGGGAATAACGTTGAAGAGTGACCTCATACTATTCTTAGCATATAATTATGGTTTAAGTACTGAGATAATTTAGCTATACCTATATGTGCTCTATTATATTTGGAAGAAGCAGAACTGGACCAAACTGAACTTTTATGGTTTATTTTATAAATGGTATTGGAAAATCTTAATCCATAGAATCAAGAAATTATAACTGTTAATATTAAATTTTTGTATGATACAAAAGTATTGTACATTAATCTACTCAGAAGAGTCTCTAAGATCCAAAAGCAGGAATATTCAGAAAACATATATTATAACTTAACTATTCTTTATTCTTTCCTGTATGCTGTATGTAATGAAATTATATTATTGGTAGTAGGCACTGAGTAAAAGGGAATGGCCAAGTAAATGAATTCTCTTGCATGTCAACATAAAATAGGCACTATTAATACCACTTTAAATTTACATGGCCATCTTGCCCTTTTCATATTGATTCTATAGGATTCTTACTTCAACCTCAAAAACTGGCCTGTGAGCAGGTGGGGTAGCTAATACTAGCTTTCATTTCCATATACTATCTCTGTGCATAGTACTCTGAGTAATACATGACTTCGGACTTTTTAAAAAACTTCCTGTTTAGATTTGCTCCTTTTTTTACTCCTAAAACAGCACTGGAGTAAACCTTATACTGCACATGAAGATGTACTAACAAGTATTGTATCTATGAGATAAGTTTAAAGAGAGACTGTTAAAATTCTTACCTAAGCCTTTAATGTCTACAGCAAAATGACTGTCAACAGAAAAGGAATGACTTGTACTTGTTAATGTAAATTACATCATATATTTAGAGTAACAATTAAAAGAGGGTTAGCAGCTAAGAAAAGGTGGAAATAAGGCAAACAAAAAATTTTCAGGTTAGCACTATGTTTTTCTGATAGATCTGTATTCAAATGGAACAGACAGAAATTTTACACACAAATACTTTCCCCTTTTTTTCTCTCAATTTATTTCTGTACTTCTGAAAAGGATTGAGGAAAATGACCAATATTATTCAGAATTAGACAGTTTATTCACAGGTGGCAAGGAAAATACAATAAAGTGCTAAAAAGATACTATAAATGGACAGCAGTCTTTTTGTTGTATTCCCAGCTTAAAGGTAAAATCTGTTTCGAATCTCAATTTCTCTTGGGTTTTACTATGCCTTCATTTAAGCACAGAAAACAATTAATTATAGGCTTGTGTGACTTAATAGATTAAACATTTTTGAGAACTGTTATTTTATCCCATAATTAATGGCCATTAGTTTCCTGAATTTTTCCTCTTAAAAATTCTTAATCATTTCAGCCACCAATACTGTCTTCCCTTCTGATAGTATTAATACCAAATGACTATTGACAGGCTGGTAGTGCTAAAGACTGGATCTAAAGTGTGCTTTCACTAAAAGATTCAGAGAGTAGTATTCAATAAGTGACTGAGATTTTTAGCCAAAATCTCTCATATAGGCCTATTTAAACTGAGGCCTGTCTAACTGCTTATACAAAAATTAAGAAGTCTGTTCTACAATATGGAGAGACACCTGCAACAAAAGAGGGGAAGCTTCAGCTACTTAATGGTTATGTATTTCTTCTACTGTAGCATTTATTTGGAGTGATTCTATTGTAACACAGCTAAGATTATTAATAACACACATCAGAAGAAGTGATCAGGATCATCGATTTTTTTTCCACAGTTCTACCTTAAACCATTATTTGGTCTTGTGCTAACTGGAAGACGTGAAATGTAGTCTGGAAACTTTATTATGTAGAAACCTGTTTTAGAGATTTAATAAGTTGCTTCTTTAAATTAGGAGGACTTAGAATTAAAAGATCCTGAGAGACCCAACTTGTAGGGCCCCCAGGGTTGATGAGTGTGAATGTATAAAGATACTTGAAGGATATACTTTCCAATGCCCCCAAAGCATGGAGGAACTTTATGTGCATTATCTCATTTAATCCTCACCCACAACCCTATGAAGTCAGTGTTATTATCCATATTTTGTATAGAGAGAAATGGGTTCTCAGAGGTTGAGTGGTTTGTGAGGGGTACAAAGTTGGGAGTCTTTCCATTTGACACTGCAGGAAAGACAAAAGCATTAATAATTTGTATTTGTATTTAGACTCAGGCTGGTATTATGTGCATGGAGCACGTGGCTAATAGAGGTTTACACATTTCCCCTTGCTAAATGGTCCCGAGTTGAGTAAAATCATAAACTGTGAAGAACTGCAGTACTTTAGGGAAGTGTGAAATAAAGAGATTTAGAAGAGTTACAAATCTTGATGTGTGATTCAATGGCTGTCTTTTGGAAAGCAAACCTCAGTATGTGTCTGAATCATCAAGTATCTTTCCTGTCAATGTGACTGTATGAAATAAAGAAAACCTGAGTCAAAATTAAACTTTCCATAAAGAAGAAATATTATTTCTGGGAGTTTTCTAAATTGCTATATAAATCTCAGCACTCCCCAGGAATTTCTGAATGGCTAAATTCTGTGTAATGTTTGTGTCCGCCTGACTTGGGAAGTTCATTCTCCTTCACAAAATTGCTAAAAGCTGAAAGATATAATATCCAAATCTTAGTCTGGATTGGGGCCCTAAACCTAATAATGTAATTCTTGGTAACAGTCAACTCTATAAAAGTATTCTCTCTCTCTCTTTTCTATGAATATAGTTGATTGCATTTTTGCCACTTTTAAATTTAAATTTTTTAATTACTAAAAATTCATTTATTTCACAGTCTAATGATCATCACTGTTATCGATTTAAAAATGTAAGGACCTATTCATATTTAATTTCTTAACATGAGGTTCCCCCTGTAGAGACATTTCCAAGTTTTCAAGTCATAAAAAAAGGGGCATAGCTCTGAGGCTATCTGGAGTGCAAAGCAGGAAGACTGAACAGCCAAGGCAAACTGGGGGAAATGGCCCCTGGAAAAACTGCCTGGGTTTGTTACTTGTCCAGGCAGTTGAGTAGTCTAAGACATGGGGTTTCTGGACTTTTGAATTTCATGGACCACTACAATTTCAGATTAGATTTGGGAAATGACAAAAGATTGTCAACCCTGTGTGTGTTTTACATTTTTACTTTAAAAAATAAAATTCAAAAATTACTGCCTCCATTTACCATCATTTTATAAAAGAAATAATACAACCCCCCCAAAAAACATAATTTCAGAATAAGACAGTTCTTTAAATCAGTATTAACAACTTATATTTTAAAAAATCACCATGTAGTATATTTGTGAAATGTTTGTTGTGAGACCAGCATTTCAGAATCAACAGTCCAAAGCAAAGATTCCCAAATATTGATCGTTAGTTAAGAAGCACCTAGGGGATTTTAAAAATAATGAATCCTAGGACTCAACCCCAGAACTACTGAATCAATCTCTGGAGTTAGGTACCCAGGAATTTTGTTGGGTTTGGGAACATTGGTCCAAAATATATATAAATAAGTACAATTTTTTTTAAGATTTTATTTTTACTCCAGAAAACGAATACTGAACTGTATGGTAAGTAAAATTTAAATTGAAAAAAAAAATTTATTTTTAAGTAATCTCAAAACCCAACTTGGGACTCAAACCTACAACCCAGAGATCAAGGTACACATGCTCCATCAACTGAGCCAGCCAAGTGCCTCATAAACGAGTATAATTTAGGCAGTTTTTCATAACAGTTATGTCCAATCCGGTTAATGCAGGCAACAAAAGCTCCAGGAAGAAAGCCTTTGTGAAATCAGTGGAAGTCGTGCTTGGAGTTCAGTTATGTTTATATGGCAGATATACTAAGAAGAGTACATCTATCTTACCTCAGTGGGTAAGGTGTACTAAAAACAATAATATGCCAGGAGCCAGAGTGTTGGCAGGAACTAGGAAAGGTTAGTAGGGCCATAGTTCTCCAGCCCGATTAAAGTACTCAACACAGGCAAAATAACCAAGAAGAAACTAAGACAAAAATACAGATTTTTCACTGGGATGTCCATGGCATACAGTATTGTTACTTAGAGTTACCATCTCAGCAAATTCCAAGTTTGGGATTTGGAAATGTCATTTGTTTTAAACCCTGTGATTTTAAGCTCCCTAAGGATTAGCTAACAAAGTGCTTGACACAGTGTTCATGCATAGTAAATGTTCAATATATATGCGCTGAGTAAAGTCAATTTTTACTTTAAGACATTTTTTTAAACTGTATTTTTCTTCCACACTTGGAAAAGGTTTTGAGATTCTGGAAAATGTACATAATTTAAAATAGGATAGGGTTAACAGGTTTAATATATCACATTCATGAGTTCAGAACAAGGACCTTTTCCTTGCAGAAAAAAACATTCACAACAAAAGTAATTAATACACAGATCTTAGTTATCAAGAGTTGTAGAAAAGAACAAAAGTGTTTATAATTTTGTTAAGGCCCTAATATTTGACTCTGCAACACCGTTAACATTAAGTTTTTTTATTAGGTTTACGTTCCAAACATTTTTCTTCAACTGTTATCTACATTAATGTGCTTTTCAGTATATACCAGTTCATTTTGGGAGACCTGGTTGGCAGATGAAAGTTAACCCAAGATTGAACATTTACCACCAGCAGTATATGTAAGGACATAGAATAGCAGAGCAGTCTAGAATTCAGGTCCTGAAGCCAGACCATCCGGATTTGAGTCCCAATCCCACCTCTTACTGGCTCTTGCACATTGCTCAAACTACTGAGTCTCTGTGTCTCATTTTCCTTATCCATAAAGTAGGGAATAATAATAATACCTACCTCATAGGGTTTTTTATTAAAAGTAAATGAGTATGTGTAAAACATATATGGTAAGTGTTCAATATATTGCTTCAACTAATTTGGAACAAGTACTGACTCCAGTTTTACAGACCTTTCTGACTTCTTTTTTAAAAATTATTTATTTATTTATTTATTTATTTATTTATTTATTTGAGAGAAAGAGTATGCAAGCCAGGAGAAGGGGCAGAGGGAGAGAAAGGGGAAGCAGGCTCCCTGCTGAGCCCAGAGCCAGATGCAATGTGGGGGCTCCATCTCACAACCCTAAGATCATGACCTGAGCTAAAAAAACCAAGAGTCGGATGCTTATACAACTGAGCCACCCAGGCATCCCTGTATATGCAATTTCTTTGAAGAAATTCAGAGTTTTTTAAACTACAAAAACTAAATGGACAAACTGAGTTCAAGCCCCACAGTGGGCTCCACGCTGGGCATGAAGGTACTTAAAAAAAGAAAAAAAGTTCAACAGTCCACAATATGGTTCTCAGCTAGGGTCAATTCTGACCCCTCCCCACCCAGGCGACATCTGACAATATCTGGAGACATTTTTGTTTAAGTAGGCTCCACACCCAGCATGGAGCCCAACACGGGGCTTGAACTCACAACCCTGAGATCAAGACCTCAGCTGATATCAAGAGTCCAATGCTTAACCTACTGAGCCACCAGGTGCCCCTGGAGACATTTTTGGATGTCCCAACGGTGAGAGGAGGGAAGGGGGATTGCTACTGGTTTCTTGTGGGTGGAGGCCAGGGACGCTGTTAAATCTCTTATGGTACAGAGGACAGCTCCTATTCTGCCTCAACAAAAAATTATCTAGCTCAAATGTCAATACAGCCAAGTTTGAGAAACCTAGTCTATGCTTCTTCTAGAAGATACACTGGTAATCTTAAGACTGGAAACCGAGATATTATACGAAAACTGCATAAGAGAACAGGAATGCTCTGAAGTGACCTGGGTGCAAAGGACACATGAGAGAAGCAGGGTGTCCCCTTTATGAGCCCTCACAGGTTTAAAAGATACATAAATGAGACAAAGCCAAGAGAGTTTTAAGTTAATCTTTAAAGAATGGAAAATGAGGGTGATGAGATTCTGGGTCAGATGTTAAAGAGAAGATGACAGCAGCCAAAACTTGGAATTGGAAATGTGTGGTAAGTACTGAAAACCAGTAGTAAGGGAGGTGTTTGGTCTCCATGATAAACATTTTTAGCACAAAGAAATAGAATTTGAGAATCAAGGATTTCAAAATTGTAATATAACCAGAGATACACCATTTAATGTTTCTGCCTCAAGATAAAGGCAACAGGGATGTTAAAAACAAGACAACTAGCTCAAAATGGATTCACTTATGCTAAGTCCCACATAACCAAACTGAGACTTAATTACAGTTTTGGCTCTCCCAGAAATGAAATCTTAAACTGGTCAATCAGGAATCACTTGATCAACATTAGATAATCTGCCTGATAGACCCCTGTCAATTCCCTAAAGGAAAGTAAACTTGCAATAACCAATATGCTACTTTGACTAGTGTAACTTCCTTGTTCCTGCTCCCTTCTGCCTATAAAAGTCTCATTTTGTGCAACTATCTGCTAGATTGGATCTTGCCTGACTCATGAACTGTCGAAAAACGCCAGTAAAATGTGAGCACTGTGGAGGAAGTCAGTTAGTTACTGCTGGAGAGAACCCAACTACTTACCTCTTTTCATAAATCTTACAGGTAAGCAAGCCAATGTAAAGTAAGTCCCCACTTCCGATAAAACATCAAGGCGGAGAGGGTCAGTGTTAAGTAGTCTCATTCGGTCTATCACAATAATCATTTCCTTGTAAGCATCCTCAACTCCTTTCCCCTTCTCTTGCTTTGTTGTACTTCTGAAAAAATCCAACCCTGGTTATATACAAATGTCTAACTCCTCCATAGGCCTGTATTGAGTCAGCTGAACAGAGTTGGAGAAATACAGCCATCCATATTACTTGGTCTCACTTTTAAATTTTTGACCACAAAACTAAGGAGGGCCTTCAGGATTGCCCTTTAATCCTACTACATTTTCCTGATCTGTTCACTCTCCCACTCTTCACAATTTGCCACCTCCTCTTGTTCATGAAACCTCCAGTGCCATCTTTCCTCATTTTTAACCAGTAATGTAGATTCTAGTTTCACTAGGAAAATTGAAGCAATCTATAATTACCTCATCTTCACATTATTAAACTATCAGCCTGCGCTCTACCTTCTCTCTCCTCTTTTGGTCCCCGCTCCTAAAGTCCGTTTCTTCATTTGTGCACTGACCCCATGCCATTTCTTACTTAAGTACATTCTAAAATTGTACCCTCTTCCACATTATCAATTTCTCAATCCTCTAGATCTTTCCTATTCATAAACATACATCCCATTAATATCACCCGTTAAAAAAAAAAAACAAAAAACAAGAAAGTCCCTTACTCCACTACCCCACCTAGTCCCATTTTATGTTTCCTTTCTTAGCAAATTCCTCCAAAGAGCTGTTTGCATACTTGCTGTTTCTACTTCTCGCACCTCCCATTTACTTTTTTATCCTCACCCTCAAATTCTTTACTACGTATTTTCTACAAACATGGAAATTCTCCTGCATGAAAATATAACCATCAAAGCCAGAAAACTAACAATGATGCAATACTGCCATCTAATTCTCAGACCTCATTCAAGTTTTGTCAATTGTTCCAACAATGTCCTTTAAAACAATAGGACCAGGCCTAGAATGATAGGTGACAATACTGTCATGTTTCTTTAGTGTCCTTCAATCTTTAACAGTTCCCCAGTCTTTCCTTATCTTTAATGACCTTGACACTTTTCAAAGTTTCAAGCCAGTTATTTTGTATAATGACCATTAATTTTGAGTTTTTTGATCTTTCCCCATGATTCAGATTAAGCATCTTTGGTAGGAAATGATGCAGTCTCCTCATTGCCTTCCGTCAGGTGGCACCTGACTTCAATTAGTCCCATTACTGGTGATGCTAACTGATCACTTAAGGTGATAACTACCAAGCCTCACCACTGTACTCTTTTTCCCTTTGTGATTAACTGTGAAACTATGAATTACCTTTTTTATCAAACATTCAATTTATTTATTTATTTTTGTCAGTATGGACTCATGGGTTCCTATTTTATTCCATGGATTATCATTCATAACGTCATTATTTTGATGCTTAAACTATCCCACATTTGGCCAGTGGGAGCCCCTTCAAGCTGGCATCTGTTTGACATGTCCTCACCATTCTTTGAGCATCTCCTTACCTGTAGAACAAGATAGTTCAGGCTCATCTTGTACTTTCCCTGCCCTACCTCCGGAATTAGCTATTTCTCCAGGGAGCTCTGGTCGCTTTTAATGGTGAAAGATGTATCAGATTCTGATCAAGGAGGTGAGAGTAGAGCTTGGGAGTTTGTTTTACTGTTACTGCCTTTAAATTCCCAAGAGGATTCTAATGGTCACCCAGTTAGTTTTAAGGTCAGCTAATTAACAACGATGTTTCTCAGCCAGGGGTAGGAACCACAATCTCCAGCAAAGTTTTATAAAACTCCAGATGGCTGACCAACCAACACCCCCACAATTTAATGAATCAGAATCTCAAGCCAAACCGGCCAAATAATCAAAAGCTGAGTGAAACTAGAGAGGAGCTGTTGTTGTTCAAGGGTATGTAATCCACAAAATAAACAATATCCTCTGGACAATCAGAAGTTGCATGCAGAAACAGATCAACATTTTACCTAACCAAGAAATAATTAGGATAGAGGAAAAGAAAAAAGGAAAGAAAAAAACCCACATACCTTGGTATTAGACCTAGCTAATATAGTCAAAATACTAAAAATAACAAAAATGTGACTTCAGTTAACAACTAACATTCTATCTACAATAGAATAAGTAAAAAGTAAATAAACACTACTGAAGCATTTATTACCTCGCATCGCTAAAAAGGAATATTGCCATTAGTCTTTTTAGAACAGATCTGAAGAACAAAGTTATCTTAGTTCCAGACATTAACTAAATTCTGCAGTTAAAATTAAAAATTCAAAAGGTCATGTATGAATTATATTGAAGTTTTCATTACTTTTTTTTTTAAGATTTTATTTATTTGACAGAGAGAGAGACAGCCAGCAAGAGAGAAAACACAAGCAGGGGGAGTGGGAGAGGAAGAAGCAGGCTCCCAGCGGAGCAGGGATCCCTGATTCCTGGGATCACGCCCTGAGCCAAAGGCAGACGCTTAACGACTGAGCCACCCAGGCACCCCTGAAGTTTTCATTATTTTTAAATATCTCCTAGACTCCACCTTTCCTAGTCTTTCATAGCTGAAGCTACTGAGATCAAACAACACAAGGTTTCTACTTGAAAATGACAAGTGCCACCATCATGGTCAGAGCTAAGGGAAGAAAGCCAAGTGGGGTGCCACTTAGCTGAAAAGTTTCCTAAACAAAAAAGAGAGCATGGCTTAACATTTACACTTGGATTTTAAGTTTCTCAAATTAAATGCCAAAATCAAACATCTCTTAGTCTGAAAGAGTGGCTGACAAGTTCAATGAGAAATATCAAATATAAATACAGTATCTTCTTAGCATTGCAATTAAATTTTTTTTCTTAATACAGCACCACTGCCATCAACACTGGTTTTTATTTATATTTTACTAATACATACAACCACAGCAAATTAAGATGAACAATAACTGAAACTGAAAGATATTTCTCCAAAGAAGATATATAAATGCACATGAAAAGATGCTCAACATCATTTGTCAATAAAGTAAATGCAAATCAAAACGCAATGAGATATCACTTCATAGCCACTATGATGGCTATAATCAAAAAGTCAGATGATATGAAGTTTTGACAAGGATGTGAAGAAATCAGAATCCTCCTATTTTGCTGGTGGGAATGTAAAATGCACAGTTTGAGAGTTCCTCAAACAGTCAAACACAGAGTTACATATGACCCAGCAATTCCACTAAGTATATGCCCAAGAGAAATAAAAACTTATGTCCACACACAAACTTTTCCACCAGTGTTCATAGCAGCATTATTCATAATAGCCAAAAGCAGAAACAACCCCCATGTCCATAAACTGATGAACACGTTAATAAACTGTGGTATATGCATGTAACGGAATATTACTGAGTAATGAAGAAGGTGAATTTCAATGATACATGCTATAACATAGGTAAGCCTTAAAAACATTATGTTTATTGAAAAATTCCAGTTACAAATGACCATATATTATATGATTCCATCCATATTAAATGTCCAGAATAAGCAAATGCTTAGTGAAAGGGAGTAGATTAGTGGTTTTCTAAAGCTGAGGTTGAGGGCAAGAGAGAAATAGTTACCCCTAATGGGTACTGGCTTTAAGGTGATGAAAAGTCCAAAGAAAGATCAGTAGTCAGAGGTTAGAAAGAAGGGAGAATAGGTGGAGCACAAAGGATTTTTAGAGCAGTGGAAATACTCCGTATGATATCAGAATGGCGGCTATGTCATTATAATTTGCCTAAATCCATAGAATGTACAATATCAAGAATGAACCCTAATGTAAACTATGGATTTGGGTAATAATGATCTGTCAATGTAGGTCCATCAATTGTGACAAATGTACCACTCTGGTGGAAGATGCTGATAATGGGGGAACCTATGCATACCTGGGAGCAGGAGACATATGGGAAATCTCTACCTTTATTTGGCTGCGAACCTGAAACTGCTAATTTAAAAAGCCTATTTAAAAAAAAAATCAGTAGTTGGGTAGGGAGGGATGAACAGGAACAGCACAGGGTTGTTTTTTGTTTTTGTTTTGGTGGAGGGGAATAAAAATATACATAAGACAAAATTTACCATCTTAATCATTTTTAACTGTACAATTCAGTGTTAAGTACATTCATATTGTTGTGCAACCATCACTACCATCCATCAGCAGAATTCTTTTCATCTTCAAAACTAAAACTATACCCATTAAACAATAACTGCTCATTCCCTCCTCCCCTCTGCCCCAGTGACCACCATTCTATGTTCTGTCTCTATGACTGTAACTACTCTAGGTACCTCACGTATGTGGAATCATACAGTATTGTCTTTTTGTGGCTTATTTCACTTACCGTAATGTCCTCAAGGTTCATCCATTTTTGCAGCATAGGTCATCATTTCCTTCTTTTTTAAGCTTAATAACATTCCATTGTATCTACATACCATTTTGCTTATCTATTTATCTGTTGATCAATACCTGGACTGCTACCCTCTAGCTACTGTGAACAATGCTATAAAGGTAGTTGTAACAATCTCTTTCAAGACCCTGCTTTCAGACCACCTGACTTGCTCAGTAGGTAGAGCACGCAACTTGTGATCTCAGTGTCATGAGTTCAAGCCCCACTTTGGATGGAGAGCTTACTTTAAAACAAACAAGACCCTGCTTTCAATTCTTTTGGTAAATACTCGGAAACGGAATTGCTGGATTATATGGTAATTCCTTGGTTAATTTTTGAGCAACCACCATACTGTTTTTCACAGTAGCTGAACTATTTTACATTCCCACCTACAGTGCACAGGTTTCTAAGTTCTTCACATCCTCACCAACACTTGTTTTTTTTTCTGTTGTTTTCACAGTAGCTCTCCTAACAGGGGTGAGATAGGCCACAGGGGATTTTTAAGAGGTGAAACTATTATTTATGATCTTGAAATGCTGGATACATAACATTATACCTTTGTCAAAACCTACAGAACTTCACAGCACAAGGAACGAGCCTTAGTCTATGCAATTTTTTAATTTAAGTTTATTTATTTATTTTTTGAGAGAAACTACAAGCCGGGGGGGGGGGGGAGA
Source organism: Ursus maritimus (assembly GCF_017311325.1). Classification (NCBI taxonomy): domain Eukaryota; kingdom Metazoa; phylum Chordata; class Mammalia; order Carnivora; family Ursidae; genus Ursus; species Ursus maritimus. Next base: position 27,085,116 of record NW_024423564.1, read on the forward strand.
GAATATCTTAAGCAGGCTCCACACACAGCCTGGAGCCCCACATGGGGCTTGATCTCACAACCCTGAGATCATGGCCCGAGCCAAAATCAAGGATGGACACTTAACCAAGAGAGCAACCCAGATGCCCCATCTATGCAATTTTTTAAAAAATCATTGAGAAAGTAAGAGGATCCCAAGAAAGAATGCAGACTGAGATTAAAAAAAAAAAAAATTCTAACTGTATTATAAATGTATGAAAAAAGTTCACTGAAGGGGATGAGGGAAATAAATGGTGCTGACCTAAGTAACTGAAAATTAAGAGTCTGTAGAACTAGAGGGAAAAGGAACTGCATATAAATACTGTACTCTAGTTGATAAAGTTGTTTCCCAGAGGGCCACAGGTTAATAACACTGATATTGCTATACTACATCTATACTGAAACGGAACTATTGAGCAAATGGATGGCAGCCAAAGGGAGGTGTCCCAAGTGGGAATTTACAGATAAGCAAGAAGAGGCTAGAAGGATATATACAAATGGATTAGTGTTAGAGACATCATTAAATATTTAATTTAATATATAGACGGTTACATATAGAAATATTTATATATACAGTACACTTACACAGCTTAGTATATACACATATATTTCTTGGTTTTATCAGCTGAAAGAGACTAAAAGAATAAAACTGCAGTAGCAAGCACATCTACCTCCTATATCTTGGTCTCTAATACCATTCTCCAATAAAAGGAACCAGGGCTCTTTGGAGAAATGGCCGATTCAAAGACTGGGACAGAAAATATGCAAGATGAGCCTGGAAGTAAAGTTGTTCTTTAAAAAAAATCTTTATTGGGGTGCCTGGGTGGCTCACTTGGTTGAGCATCTCCGACTCTTGGTTTCGGCTCAGATCATAATCTCAGGGTCCTGGGATCGAGCCTCGTGTTGGGCTTCCTGTCGGTGGCGAGTCTGCTTCCCCTCTCCCTCTGCCTCTCCCCCTGCTCAAGCACGCCCGCTCGCTCTCGCTTTCTCTCTCTCTCTCTAATAAATAAGTCCTTACTGATGGAGATGTGTTACAGTGCTGTTACGGCAGCCAACTGAAAGCACTCCCAATGGTCACAGCTAGAACAATCTGAGCAACAAAATAAATGAAGCAGCATTGCATTATATCCTTGAATCCATACTGCTATAAATGAATGAATAAATTAATAAATGGGGGAGAAGAGATAAATTTTCCATGCAAAAGAATTCCAAATAAATTATGTAGCTACTCCAACCATAAAAAAAGGGAGCATAACTCCTTTCTCTTTAAGTATGGGCTACGACAGTGACTTCCTTCCAGAGAGTACAGTATAGAAAGAGAGGGAAAAATAACTTTATAGTGAAGAAATCTGACAAACACTACTTCAGCCAAGTGAGCAAAAACAATATCGACAGTAATAAATCCTGTTGATGATATGTACCTTTGAAACGATGTGATAAAAATGGCACATCATCATCCTCCCCAAAACCGTAACCCCAGTCTGATCACAAATAAAAACATCAAACAAATTCCAGTAGAGGCACCCTGCAATATACCTGACCAATACTCCTCTAAATTCTCAAGGTCATCAACAAGGAAAGTCTGAAAAAATGGCAGACAAGAAGTACCTAAGGAGACATGACAACTAAATGTAATGTAGAACAGAAAGACATTAGGTAAAAACTAAGGAAATCTGAGTAAACTATGGATTTTAGTTAACAAAAATATATTAATATTCATTATCTGTAAGAAATGTTCCACTCTAATGTATCAATTTAAAGAAAGAAAAAAGAAAAGAAAAGAAAAGCCAAGTGCCCGTAACTCCAAGCTGAGGGCCTCTTACTTCCTGGAGTCAATTTTATAGCTTGATATTATACCTACATGACTAAGAGACCCGGGTCACTACAGGAGATCTTTATTGTTTCCAACATCCAGGAAAACTTTCTCCCCACAAAATAAACTTCTGGACTTCTTCTTCAGTCCCTGCAGTGCCTTCCTTCACTCAGCCTGAGGTTAGGTAAACTTCAACAAGCCCTGACCATCAATTCTGACCATTATGCAAAACACCCATCTATTCTGGCAGGTGATGTCACCACGGCATGGTATGGCAAACGGAAGGTGGACTATAAACTCCAGGTAAAACACATAAGCCCTTCACCACCAAGCTCTTAAAATGGTGGTGGGCCATGTTAGACTCTGAAAGACCTCAACTCTAAAATATCTGCTTCATCACTTGTATTGCTGCCTCTTCTTAACCCCCTTGCTATTATTCAAATATCCATAAATAAATATGCATGTGTGTGTTTTGCCTCTATAAAGCAATCATTAATTCCCTGAGGACAAACACCATAAATTCTGTATTTTGGGGTACCTTATACTTATTCCCCTTTTCTAATAGAACCCTACTTTTGTTCAGGTGGCAATGTGCCCAGCTTTGGACAGTGAGACCTAAGGGGAAGTTTGTTGTAGAAACAGTGGGAAAACTTTTGCCTTCCGGACAAAGAGGCAGACATATTTGATTTTGTTCCTCTTTCTTTTTCTTACTTTTTTTTTTTTGGCCTTAAATACAGACCTGATTGTTGGAGCTGCAACTTGCAATTGAGGGAAAGTCCAAAACAGTCCTGAAAGTGCTAAGTTCATAAACCCAAGCCAGTGACTACCCCCAATATCTTGTTATATAAGTCAAATAAACTGTTTAAACACCTGTTTAAAAAAAATCAGGTTGTGGCCCCCAGCACCATAAACAGCAATGATAAATGTGACTTCAAAAGAAAGACTACAGTATACCTCCTTAGCTTTCAGAATAGGCTTGGAAAGGAGGTAGAAGATCTAATAACAATCCCAGGGGGAACTATTAAGCAAAAACCCTTAAAGGGATCAAAAACTTCAAACAGCCCAAACTCTAAACTTAAAGGTAGGGCATATCAGAACTCAGTATGCCCTAATCTTGACAGACATCTTTCCAGAATCCTGGGATCACAAAATATTTAAGGAAAGTCTCTAACATGAAAAACAAGAACCAAAACAAGCAAAAAGGGAAAAAAAGCAACTTAAAGGCTACAAATAGTATGCAAGGATAAGAAAACTAAACACAATAAAGCAAAAAACCTATTTTTGGTATACACGAAGAACTAAAAGAAGATAAGCAGAGGATGCTATGTTAAAAGTACACTGAGAAAACAGGGGCTCCTGGGTGGCTCAGTCGGTTAAGCATCCAGCTCTTGATTTCAGCTCAACTCTTGATCTCACGGTCATGAGTTCAAGCCACACACTGGGATCCACACTGGGCATGGAAACTACTTGAAAAAGTGGGGGAAAAAAAAAAAAGTACACTGAGAAAACAAACAAAAAACAACTCTTAGAAATTAAAAATGCAATAGCAAAATAATTAAAAATTCCATGTAACAATTTTCAGTTTCCAGTAGTAGCAGGCTAGGTTTTTTGATCACCTATCACTATACTACTGGATAAAAACTTTTAAATATGGATAAAATATATTCCAAAAATGTAAAGCGTCAAAGACAAGCCAAGATAACAAGGAATTACAAAGTCACAAGCAAAAAATGAGAATCCAAAAAGGGAAAAAAAAAAATAATAAGCATATAAGCTACTTTGGCCCTGAGGATGTTTGCCAATCCTGGAAATCAGGATCTTTGTTTTGATATCGTAGCACAAGATAGGGGGACGGAAATCAAAACCCAACAACCACACAAAGGAATTTCAAGCCCTGGTTTAAGGTGGTCCCAGACTAGGAGTGACCCCAGGCACACAGAAGAAAACACAAATCCTACAGATAAAATGAAATACCACAAACTAACCATAAAGGATGATTCTCACACACAACATGTTAAATGAAAGAAGACAGATGAAAAAAATATACATATATATTGCATGATATTATTCACGTGAAGTTTAAAAAAAAACCTACAAAAGTAGGGGCACCGGGGTGGCTCAGGTCATGATCCCAGCGTTCTGGGATCGGAACCCACATCGGGCTCCCTGCTCAGCGGGAAGCCTGCTTCTCCCTCTCCCGCTCCCGCTCCCCCTGCTTGTGTTCCCTCTCTCACTGCCTCTCTCTGTCAAATAAATAAATAAAATCTTTAAAAATAATAAAAATAAAATTAAAAAACCTACAAAAGTAATCAAAGGCAATACAAGACAGAATAGTGGTTACTTTTGGGCAGATATTTACTGGGAATGGCATGAAGGAAACTTCTGTATCTTGATCTTAGTGGTAATTACATGAATGTGTTCATTTTGTTTAAAAATCTTAATGTTGTACTCTAAGATTTGTACACTTTAATGTATGAATGTTATATCTTAATGAAACTTTAAAAGGATGAAGGTAAAAGAAGGTCATTTTCAGATTCAAAAAGTTAACAAATGTTGATTATATTCAGCCTTGGCAAACAGTAAAAGATGTTAATTTAGTTCATTATCTAAGTCTAGAAAATTGATTCAAAAGTTATAGTTTGTATTTATTAAAAAGCTGTTTGCCATAGCTGTTGCAATAATTTTGATTTTTATAATTTGTAATGGAAAAAAAAATCTCAACCACCACTAACATTTGCAAAAATCTCTCAGAATCAACACTTGTACTCACTAAAAACCAATCTTTTATGTCTTCCCAATTCATTAAGTCTCAGACAATTTACATTACTCTTACATGATCAAGAGAACGTTAACTGTTCTCATTTTTAGAATCCAAAGGCTTAGGGGCGCCTGGTTGGCTCAGTCAGTTAAGTGCCTGCCTTCGGCTCAGGTCATGATCTCAAAGTCCTGGGATGGAGCCCCACATCGGGCTCCCTGCTCAGTGGGGAGTCTGCTTCTCCCTCTGCCTCTCACTCGTTTTCCCTTTCTCTCGCTCTCTCTCTTTCTCGTGCCCTCCCTCACATAATAAAAAAATCTTCAGAATCCAAAGGGTCATAAAATAAGCTATCACTAAAAAATAATCATTTGTACTCAATCAAGGAAATGAGAATTCCAGACCTAAAAGAGAAAATTTTCATATGAAGAGGTACAATCAGTTTTATTTCCGGATTATAAAAAGGATCCCTAAAAGAGGCACCTGGCTGGCTTAGTCTTTAGAGCATTGACTCTTGATCTCAGAGTCATGAGTTCAAGTCCCATACTGGGTATGGAATCTACTTAAAAACAAACGAAGGATCCCTAAAGTTAAACAAAGATAAAAAACTTACATCCTGGGGGAAAAAACCTAAATACCCTTAGTATTAAAAACATAATCTGAGGATAGAGTTATAGCAATTCATTGATTTCCTCATTCAACAAATATTTCAGTGCCTATTATATGCCCATTACTTTTGTACAAATTAGGTATACAGCAGGGATACAGCAGAAACGAAACATAGGACTTTCACTCTGGAAACAACAAAATAATGGTGTGGGGAAAAACAGGAAAATCTGACTCTATATAAACATTTGTATTTTTTCAAACTACAATACATAATACTAATACTTCACATATTTCATGAGGCATTGTGAAAGTCTGATGATTAGTTTTCTACCAAGAACTTAAGGAAAAATTGCTAAGTTCCAAATATTAATAACTAATTTGGATTCAATAGGGACATTTTACAAAACTTTTATTCTTATTATTCTAGATTTCTTTCTCTTGGGCTCTATACAATTCTAAATGCTGAATCCCACGTTACAAAAAGCAATCAGACATCATCTTACAATGCCTTACAGCAGCTCTCTATTGTGTAAAAGAGGTGGTTTTAAAGAACTAGTCTATGAAAATCCTGTAAACATAATCACAGAATACAACTTACTATAGGGAAAAAAGGAAAATGCTTAAAAGCACAGGTGACAATATTAAAATTAACTATCAACAGATTATTTTTAAGTACAATCAAATTTTAGAGCACACCATCAATTAAAGGTGGTATTTCAAAATATTCCAAAATACTTTTGTTATGTGAGAAAATTAGTGCATAAATCAGCTCATGAAGCTATTTATCAGAGCAAAACTGGGAGGACCAAAACTTACTACATTTCCCAATGAACACCTCTCAGCCTCAGAAAAAGCACCGGAACTAAACTGATACAGAAGTAAAAATATTAACTCACAGATACGGGAGAGAAGGAAAAACAGTATTAACAAACAGCAGAAATAACATATATTTAAAAAATACAGCTGATATCAAGGCCAATAACACATTGTTAAAAGAACGAACACCCTTCAAATATTCTTGCAGAGGTGATAAAATCAATAAATTTTCATCTTTTAAAACCCAAGGGGATTCTTTCTCCTGCCACCAAAGCATTTAGAAGGAAGAAATAATCCCTTCTAACACAAAGTACAACTTTCTTCTGTGGATTTTTAAATGTTTTTAAATGGTCTAAAAATTGAGTTTATCATATGCTAATAAATAAGTAACACACCTCTCTCTCTCTCTCTCTTCCATGAATGTAAATCAAGCATTCAGCCAAATCAACCTCTTAGCCTGGTCCCACTCTACCCTGCATCACTACTTTCCAGCCATCCCATACTCAGATTCAAGCCAAACGTAACCACTACACTCAGGTCAATCCAGCAAACATTTACTAAAGATCTGAGTAGCAACAGGCTCTATGCCAGGCAGTGTGCTGACAGGGGAAAATATAGCAATGAATCAGACAACGATTAAGCAATGAATAAGACATGATCTCTGCCCTCTAGGAACTTAGGCACCTATATGCAAAACCCTCCTTAATTCCAAAGCCCATGCTAAGTATCTTTTTGTCATATCTGATATACATAGCCTGGACTAATACATGGAACAGCTTTTGTTTCCTATAAAACAAAACCTTTATATAATCTTTTCCCACTAGTTTTTAATAAACTGTAGGTATGACTATGTTCCCCAAAACAGAATTTTTTTTTGCTATTGAGCTAAAAATGTTTAAAGACTGAAGACTAATAAATAAGACAGCACTTGTAGGTGCCATAATTATGAATCATTACTATTCTCTTATTTTCTGCCGGCAAACAGGGGCTCATATATAGGAAAAAGTAGGTAAAATAGGTTTTTTTAAGAATTTTATTCATTTATATGAGAGAGAGCAAGCGAGCATGGGGGCAGGGGGAGCAGACTCTCCGCTGAGCAAGGAGCCTGTTCCCAGGACCCCAGGACCACAACCTGAGCCAAGGCAGATGCTCAACCGACTGAGCCACCCAGGTAAAATAGGTTTTTAAGTGTCCAGCCGAACTCACATTTATAGACTGGGGAAAGGAGAAAGAAAGTGAGTGTTCCAAAATAAAGGCAGGGAAGGGGAGTGGAACTGAGTGGTTTAAGGAAGCAGCAAATGCAGAGGAGAGGGATAATTGGTTAGAGGCCATTCTCCAGCTTCCACCTTAACACAGTCAGGACAGAATGGTGGCATAAATAGGTGTCTTGATTCACTCTCAGCCTCCTTAACTAAGAATAGCTGTAATACAATGTTGAACACAACAATTTCTATCAACAAAATGGAATATAATATACAAATATTTATACCATGACTATTTTTCCAAAGGTTTGAATGTACAAGAAATAACTATAACATAAGGTGGTAGTCCCATAAGAAAGATATTATCCAGAATGTGCACTCTGGAGAAAAGGGGGGTTCAGAAGAACTGGTCAACAGAAGACATTCTGCACAGTTATGCCAACATAGAGGAGTATTGTGGAGTTAGGAAAGTATCACCTCAAAATGACTCTAAGTTTCCTCACGGCAGGACCAATATTATGAGCCTTCATAAATTTCACCATACATTCACAGTGCTCCCCATAACAGACACTCAATAATCACTTTATTGTTTAAACTAAATTCCTATAGCAATTTCATGGCCTTTGAAAAAAGTAATACCATTAATTAACAAGGAGCTTTCGTTGTCAACCTCCTCTACTTGGGTGAACAGATTTTCCAAAAAATGTGAAGTAATGTTCAAGTCAGTATTACAGAGACAGTCTAACCACTATGGACTACCATGGAACTACACTGCTGTCTTCTAGACAAATCTATTAATGTGGTCTAAGATTTCTTCAGCTATTTCTGCAGTCACATCACAGACCTGTAAGTCAGATAAAGTCACAAGAACTACCTTTAGGTCAGTTTTTCCCCAACTGTAAAAAGTTTTTAAACCAAACACCTTAACTTCATAATCTTGGTTTCAACTTATTTAGACATTCTTAAACCGTTATCTAGACCACTTTCTATCACCAGCTACAAAGGCCTTCAGAACCATAAAGACTTCCTCCAGGATGCACTTTTCAATCAGTAATCAATGTTCTGGGTAAAGAACTATTAATCCAATTGGGCAAAATACGCATGATCACCTACAGGCATTGTTTTAGTCAGTGAAAACAGAGAGATTAATCCCATTCTACACTCCAAGACTCAAAAGTCTAATTCACTTACAGCACAGATATTAAATAAATTCTATAAGGACAAAAATAAAGAAGGATTAAGGGTTAAGACTGGGGTATCCAGGGGCGCCTGGGTGGCACAGCGGTCAAGCGTCTACCTTCGGCTCAGGGCGTGATCCCGGCATTATGGGATCGAGCCCCACATCAGGCTCCTCCGCTATGAGCCTGCTTCTTCCTCTCCCACTCCCCATGCTTGTGTTCCCTCTCTCGCTGGCTGTCTCTATCTCTGTCGAATAAATAAATAAAATCTTTAAAAAAAAAAAAAAAAGACTGGGGTATCCACTAAATCTATTATCCAATTCAAATTTTTAAATTTCTTCCAAAGAGTATGAGCGGGGTGCCTGAGTAGCTCACTCGGTTGAGCATCTGCCTTTGGCTCAAGTTGTGAGACTGGAGTCCAAGATCGAGCCCTGAGTAGGGCTCCCCACTCAGCAGGGAGTCTAGCCTGCTTCTCTCTCTGCCCCTCTCCCTGCTTGTACTCTATCTCTCAAATAAATAAATAAAACCTTGAAAATAAAAAAAGAGCATGAACTTTGTCAAACGCACTTAAGAATTTAATGAAAATAACAATGGCTTTTAAATTACACACTCTTAAAACTAAGGGCCAAAAATCACATAGAGGAAACTAAGGCATAAAAAAAGTTTATAAGACCCAATAAATTAAGTCAGATACTGGAAGCTACCTTCTAACTTACAGAAGAGTCACCTCACTTCCCTTGGGGAGCAAATTTCTGAATAAGTCATGATATGAATATAGTGTGCTCAGCCATACTTTTTTCATATCTATATACACACAATCCACGCACGATTTTTTTTTTCTGGCAAAATTTGGCTCCTCAAAACAGCAAAAATATCTCCTAATAAAAAAAACTTATTGATTAAACACAAAACTTTTCCAACTCTAATTTTCTTCCTTGTAAAAAGAGCTAATAATTACAAAATCTGATTTGTGAAATCATTGATTCATACTCGGACTCTTTTTGATCCAACCATTCTTCCCATGATGATAAAAAAAAAAATCAACACAATAAACACACTTAAGATGCTATCTTTTAATTATGTTGCACCCTGAAGAAATGAAGACACTGTCATCTCTTTGATATTACGCAGAACCCAGAACCCAGAACTAAGTCTCTAGCATATATTCAATGCTTACTTAAATGCTTATTTGGAACACATGAAATACCTTGAAGCACAGCTCAAATCAAGTACCAGCTAATTCATTTCCCCTCACAACCACACACAGCAAAGTCTGACATAACCCACTTAGCCTATCACTATTAGTTCTGTCCCCCAGAGTATTTAAGTGATTCTCTGTTTTATTACTTTATTCTCAAATTTAACATAAGACTTAAGAAGCATTAAAATAGCAATGAAACTCCAAAGAATATAAGAAAAAAACTTAAGTTTGAGTGCATAACTGCATTCATATTTTTGTAACATATTCCCAATAACTAAATCTTTGGGATAGTAATGTGATCCTAAACATGAAATAATAGAACTGGTTTCTAAATTCAGAATTTCAAGAGAATTCTCCTAACCTCAAATTCCTCAATGACAAGAGCACAGTATAGGTGTTTGTTACAATCCACTGGAAGCACAATATCCTTATTCAAAACAGAACAGTAAAAACAGAAAATCCAGTCAAATTTTTCTAAGGTCTTTTCTGGTCCCAACAACAGCCCTCTACACCAACTTCTATTTACCTAAGGTTTAAGCATCCAGATGATACTAGCTGATTCTCTATCATTTAGTTTCTAATAAATCTTTCCCTCAAATCCTAAAATCACTAAAAAGTTTAAAACATGGTGCATTAAACTTTAAGAGGAAACAATTTAAAATCTTTTTTTCATAATTTCCAAAAGGATACAAAACAATTTTTAGTTAACAGAAATTCCCATCTCTTCTACAGTTTACCTTTCCAAATTGCTGAGAAATTATTCAAATGCTTAAAGTAACTAACCAAATTAAATTGCTAATCACTTCTGAATGCATTATATTCTTTATATCTTTAAAAAAAACTTTTAAAAATCGCGTTTTAATCTTCACTAAAATACTCTTTCTCTTTACAACTGTTTTTCTGTAGTATGATAGAAAATGCTTTTTAAATCGAAAAGTTAAATCTAAATATTACTCCATTCTTCCTATGTGTACTTTAAAAAAGTATTCTGAGTACATTTTTGCTTCCTCTGAAACGTGGATCATTTAATGTGTAAAAATAAAAATATTTACTAATTATAAAAATGGAAAATAAAACTATATCCATCACTTTAATTTATGACGCACTATAGTCAATTATAAAATGTACAAAATCAAGGGAAAAGACCAATAATGCTTGAGAATCTAAAGGGTTAAATTTTACATAATTCATTTACTACATAATCCTCTCTAATATAAGAAAAATTAATGCTATCTAAGAAACGAATGTCTGAGGTATTTTCTCTTGGGTGGTGTGTTTACAGACTGGGCAAACACTTGTCTTGAATGTTGCAGGAGATTCCTGGGCTGGCTAAGTGTTCTACGAGATGAACTCTAAAGTCTCTTTCAGTTCTAAGATTCCCAATCCGTGAGTAAGAGATGAAAAACAACCGAAAAAAACATTTTGCCGTTCAATTAACCAATCTACCTTCATTCGCATCCTACATGCTCCTACCGAGACAAAAAAAGTTCTTTCTCCCCTCTCTCTGCAGTGGTTTCACAAGACCCTCGTTAACAAAAGGCACGGAAATGTACACAGGTGGGATAAAAAGGGGAGTGGCTGAAGCCAGGCGGCTCTCGGGACAGCGCCCCCACGCCCCGGGTCTCTCGGCTGCACCTGAGAAATCACTGCCCTCCACACCTCCACCCTTGCGAAGCGGCGTCGCGAGCGAATTCTCCGACCTATTACAGTCTACCCGCACCTTGGCCAGACACTGGGCATTGTCTGAAACCTTCAGCGCCCAAGAAAGGCAAGGAGGAAAGAAAGAAAACGGGGAGAACGAGTGAGAATAAAGAACAGCGGAAGGGGAAGTAAAGCATTCGGGAAGCCCTACGCTCCTTTTGGCAAAATTGGCTTCCCCGTCGATACATCAATTTAATTCAGATTCCGAAAGCCAACCCACCCCACCCCCCGCCCCCAGCCCCCAGCCCAAGGCAGCAACCGGGGATAACCCAGCCGGAGTCCCTGAAGCCACGCGCGGGTTCTGGGCGCGCACACACACACAGGGAGAGGGAAATGGGTTTGGGGGCTGGGCCTGGCTGGCCGGAGGCCGGGCTCGGAACAAAGCCGCCTGGCTCCCCCTACCTGGGGCGAGGGCGGTGGGCGGCGCCTCGAGGCTCCCCGCACCTTCCTGGCCCGGCGACGCCCTCGCCCCAGGGACCGTCGCCCGGGCTGGGGGCCGCAGCGGGCCCCCCTCCCCGCCCGCGAACAGCGCCCCTTCGGGACAATGGGCCCCCTCCCCCGCCTCGGGGCGGAGAGATACAAAGGGAGAGGAGCGCGGCCCGGCAACAAGCCAGGCGTCCGGAAAGTGAAGACGGAGGAGAGAGACAGGGAAACGGAGAGGATGGCGGCGGACGCGGGAGTCCGCGGGCCGCTCTTCCCGCCGTCCAAGGCGCTGCCCTCAGCCCCGCCGCGGCGGCAGAGGCGGGAGCGCAGACCAGCAGCCACTCAACCCCGGCCGAGAAGGAAGAGGGGTCTGCACACAAAGAAGAGTGGAGCCCCCACCCTCCGCTAACGCCAGAGGCAGGGATGGCCCAAAGCGCTCTGGCCGCCGACGGTCAGCGGCGCCCGCCCTGCCCGCGCCCCTCGCCGGCCGGAGTCCGCGCGGGGCGCCCCTCACCCAAACTCACCCACAGCTCTGTGCCCCAGCTCATGGCGGAACTTGAGGCGACTCGGGCCGTCTGGCTGCTCCGCTGTCCGTCCGTCTGTCGGATCTGCCCTTAGTCTGTCCGACCTCCCACTGGCTGGCCGACGGGCTCGCAGCTCCACCGCTCGAGCTCCGAAGGTGCCGCCACCGCCGGGCTCCCCAGTGAGTGAGAAAGACGCGACTGGAGAAGCCGCCGCCGACGCCGCGTCCCCGCCTCCCAGAGCCGGCAGGGAGGGGGCCCGGGCCGAGGGGAGGCGGGACGCGGAGAGGGGAGGGGGCAGGGCGCGGTGCACCCTGGGATCGCGGCGGACCCGCGCTCGCCGGGCCTCCGCGGGCCCAGTCCCCTCGCGGAAGGGTTTCCCACGCTGGTGGTTCGCCCGCTAGGTCTCTTCCCGCCTGCCCTTTGGCGCTCGGACAATCCCACCGCCGCCGCCCCTCGCATCTCTGTCTTCAAGGTGGAAAGGGAGAGAAGGGAAAGACGCGCACCACCCTTCTCTGCCCTGAGACCGCTTAGATGAGGCAATTCCAGTCACCATTCCTTCGTGCCTTTTGCGTCCTCCACCTGGAAGAAATCCTGACAAGATGCCTCTTACAAATCCTTGGGTTTACGTAGTCGGAGATTTTTATTTTTTTTAAAGTCTCGATTGGTAAGTTGATCTTGGGAATCACCAAAATGTGTAGAGGTTGAACGTCAAATGTGAATGCAACGTTCCACGATTCTATTTTTAATAAAACATTTTAATTTTATAAGTTCTGTCAGGAAATCATAAAAAGAGGCAGATCTTTTCAGCATTCATTTTGGGATGTTGCCATAACAAGAGATGAAAGACATGGACCAATGTGAGCCGAGCTGTCACCTGCAGGAAACGAGAACTGAGCTTGCCCCAGCTGCAGGTTGCCCCAGCGGAGGAATGGGCACGGAGGTATGGGCACCTCGTCTGTGGAGGCTGGACAGGAACCAGATTCCTCTCCGGTAGTGCAAGGAGCCTATTGGAACTTCAGACACCACTCGCTGAGGATATGGGAATCTTGGAGGCAGATCCACCATTTCCTTTTTCCTCTGTGGAGTTACTTCCCGGCCTTTCTGAGCGATCATTAACTGCAATCAGCCAGTTTGGCGGGTACTATTAGATACAAGATACACCTAGCAACTCCTAACATATGCTTTAGCATTAATTGCTTGTCTCCTAAACACACACACACTTCAGTCCAGTCACTAGCACAGTACTCCTCAGTGTTAAGACAGCTGAGTGTCTTAAGTTCTCCAAACCCGAGTGTCAGCATTTGAAACTCCTCCCCTTATACGGCCTGCTCAGGTGCCCCAATCTCTTCTGCTTTCAATCCTTGTCCCTGCCCCGCTGTGATCCCTTTTGGGGTTAAGGCAAATAACCTGTGCCTTACTGACAGGCCGCCATTCTTGCTGATTCTTTGCCTCCTTTCTCTGAGTTCCGCTTGAAATATACAAATACTCTCCTCCTATGGCCAATTTTTAAATGCTTAAGTATGCCATGCAGTGAAAAGTCTGTAAAGCACTGACTGAACACTTTCTCTTTCCAGTATTTTTCTATATTGCCTCTATTTCAAATAGAATTCCTTCAATGTTACTTGCATCACCTAACGCAGCTATCCATTTCTCCTCTCCCTCTTCCTGCCTATACATCATGAATGCATTTAGCAATTACAAGTAAGATTAGTAATGGAAAATATATTAAATGGATGTCTCATTATTCAGAACCATTCCAATACTAAGGTTTACCGTATCTAAGTATTGTCATAAAAGACACGTGGAGCATAATTTAAGCCAAAATTGCATGCTTTCCCTTTAAAAAGTAAAATAATCTATCTTTCACATGGAAGATTATCCTTAACCATACTGTTTTCACCATTTCCCAAATGAACATGAAGTCTTATCTCCTAGATGAACATTTTTCTTCTCCCAAAGTTTCTGAACAGAAACAGAACAATTCATTTCTCTTCAAAAAGTTAGATTTTTGGCCAACAAATTCAGGGAAAATTTCCGTTATCCTACATTGCTATAAAATTTAAATATAATTCATAAAACCAACTTAAGTTGATAATCTTTTAAATAATTATTTGTAATTTGCAAATTTTTATATTGAAATTCACTGTTTACTTCAACAAAGTCTTTAAGCAAAGATGATTAAAAGTGAAAACTATCACAACAAAAGAATAAGTATGTTTTGTGTTATATTTTGTTATAAAAATAATAAAGATTAATCAGCTTCCAAAGTATTCCTTTCTATAACCAATCTCTAAAATAGTATAGGCACATATTAGCTAACAAACATCCAGAGGTGTTTTACACACATATATAGTTACACACGAATATATATTATTAGCATGGCAGTACATAATTTTTTTTTTTTTCAAAGAGAGAGTGTGGGGGCAGGGTGGGCGGGAAAGCAGAGGGAGAGGAAGAGAGAGAAACTTAAGCAGGCACCATGCTCAGCACAGAGCCTGCTGCCTGGATCTCAGGACCCTGAGATCATGACCTGGGCTGAAATCAAGAGTCAGATACTTAACTGACTGAGCCACCCCAGCACCCCAAGAATGTTGATTTTTGACATAATCAGAATCCACTGGGTTTTAAATTATTCATATATGTAAGATTTATTCTTTATGGACCCATGACAAGGCACTTTGTGAGCAGTTCAAACACATCATTTTTGGGGTGCCTGGGTGGCTCAGTCATTAAGGGTCTGCCTTTGGCTCAGGTCCTGATCCCAGGGTCCTGGGATCGAGGCCCCTGTCGGGCTCCTTGCTCAGTGGGAAGCCTGCTTCTCCCTCTCCCACTCCCCCTGCTTGTGTTCCCTCTCTCGCTGTCTCTCTCTCTGTCAAATAAATAAATAAAATCTTAAAAAAAACCCACATCATTTTTCTCTCTAAAAAAAGATAAAACATAACTTTGCATCTTGATAGCAAAATCACTTTAGTATAACAGCAATCTATTATTTTATTTCAGATGCTACTACCCCCAAGTCATATTATGCATCATTAAGGGATACAAAATTCCATCAAACCAATTATCTTACACCTTTTTGTTATTTGACCTATTTTGGTAATCCATTACCACAGAGTTTCTGTTTCTTTTACATATTTTGTAAGGTAATCAACACTAAGAAGGAAATGAGGAAATAATATTATTTTAGCTTTCTCCACATATTTTTACAATGCAGCCACTCTATTGAGTAAACTTGAAAGAGCTCAAGTTACACAGACTCATTAGCAATTTAAAAAATTATTACACTGTATCTTTTTATTAATTATGGAAAATAATGTTTATTGAATCCATTTTCTCTTCAGGCATATGTTTGAACACTGCTATATGATAAGCCATTGAAGTGTTACATTTTCTTTTGCACATCTTTATCTTGTATTAATTCAAATGTAAGTTCCTTTTACAGTTTCTTGGTTATAAACATTTAGCTAATGCCCTTTCCAGTTTCAAATTTTCCCTGCATGAATTCCCTTATTAAGTCAGATTGTAAAAGATAATTGTTCACTGCTGCATTCTGGAATATAGAATAATGTACTAGCCCAAATACATTAACCTCCAACCATAAACCAATCTCTTGTCTTAGAACTAAATGTTTGTAAAAGTTATTCCATATATAAAGTTAGTAATGTGAAGTATTTTCAAAGAAAAAAATAAAACTTTATATCAACACCTCGAATATGGAAAGCTTTTCTCAACATACATGTATCAATGTCCAATCATATAGAATTTCCACTATTGAAAGGAAGTCTCTAGTATAAACAATAGCAACTCCTTTCTTGCCATTTGTCTGAAGATTATGTCTTAAAATTATAGCAAGTGTCCACAAATAGAATCATTATCAACATAGGTAGGCCAGAACAATCAAGCTAAATCTATTTTAGGAAGAATATTAAGAAGATGTACTTGGCACCTCCATTTTAGTGCTTTGAATGGAGAGCCACCGCAGAAATGGGATCATGCCAGAGTGCAGATCCATGTCAGCCAAATGAAGAATGGCGCTGACGAGTTAATAGTCATCACTGCTTTCTGCACTGCCAATTTTCCTAACCAAGAGTTGGAAGAAATTCAAAACTTCAAGAGGATAGTTTAAAAGTGGCTTACTGAAGAAAAAGAAAGAAAGAAAACCACCTACTCTTTTGTCTTTGGGTGTTCTGCTGTCCATTACTGAATCTAGTTGAAGCATTTTATATAACTGCTCTAATGAAACTTGGCAAAAAGAAAAAAGTAAAAAAACAAAAGACAGAAAATTTTATGTAAATCAAATGAAATAGATTTGTTTAAAGAGGTAACTCATTTCCAATTTTCTATGATGATTGATTCTTTCCCACTGGTTATTATAGAACCAGGTGACTTTAAAAGCATTTAGGTATTTATTTAGAGCAATTTCTCTTCAGAGTCAGGAGACCTGGTAGAACAAAAGTTACACACAGGTCTCTTCAGGTGCTTATTGCACCTTCTCAAACCCATTCAAAATTTCCATTAATTAAACTCTTAAAGTATTCTTTTGTTTTTGTTTTTGTTTTTTGGTGGGGGTTTTTGCCTGTGTTGACAAATTTAAAAACACACACATCAATTAACAAAAAGAACACCTCGCTCTCTATTTTCTTTTTATAAAATACAATCGGGTGTATCATATGCACTTATAGAAATAAAACCAGCTTTTACAGGCTCACAAGAGCCAATTGTTAAGTTTTCAGGAGTTGTGCAAACAGGCTGTTGAAGATGTTAACTTGATATCAGTCATAGTGAAAGTATTCCACCATGGAATTAGCAAATGCTACAAATCAGGGCTGTCTTTTCTCTTGAAGAAGGAAACCTTAAACATCAGCACACTACTGTTGAAATCCTATACAGGTTAACATTGAAGGAAATGAAAATTTACCTTTAGCTACTAAGGAGAACAATTCTGAAATGCAATGATAAATTTTAATTTTATTGACTCCATTCAGATGCATTTGGGATACTAGGTTCTAGCATAATTTTTCCTTCATTTCCTGTGTAACAGAATCATACCTATCATGGTAATCCTTGTTTCTACTGTTTTCCTATTCAGATTCTCATGTTTGTCTTTGTCATTTGATATTTACGATAGCATGTTATTGATTTACTAAAAAGTCGTGCTCACTTCGGCAGCACATATACTAAAATTGATTTACTAAAAAGTCATAAGTAACAATTTTGCATCCTCCATGTCAGGATATTATGCTACCTACGAGTCAATGCTTAATATTATTTTTGTTGATAATAAAGATGACTTAAATAATCACTAATGAAAAGTTACCTCTAGCTGATTCTTTTCATCCTTCTCCAAACCCAACTAGCTAAAATTTTAGTGTTCATTTTAAGGACCAAAATAGCCCAGATTTTAGATATCTTAAGTTCTTTGAAAATAAAGTAAACTATTATATGTAAACTCGATGTAAGTTTTTGTTTTAATGACCACTGTACTGTAACAATACAGTTTTATCCCTTAAATGAAACAGCAAGTTAAATCCAATTGGCTTATTTTGAAATAAGCCAATAGATAACCAATTTCTGGTTAAACTATTAGAATTTGAGGTGCCTGGGTGGCTCGACTGTTAACTGTCTGCCTTCGGCTCAGGTCATGATCCCAACGTTCTGGGATGGAGCCCCACATCTGGCTCCCTGCTCAGCAGGAAGCCCACTTCTCCCTCCCCCACTTCCCACTTGTATTCCCTCTCTGGCTTCTGCTCTCTCTGTCCAATAAATAAAATAAAATCTTTGGAAAAAAACAAACTGTTGACTTTATCCTGAAGAGCCTGGTCGTATAGTTATCATCTAGGTCATCTCTAATACAGGGCATTCTAGAGAGAATTACTTGGAGTAGCTTCCTATAAATCAAAATTTTCCGTAGGGTTGCCAGATTTAGCACATAAAAATACAGGACTCCTAGTTAAACTTGAATTTCTGATATAGCCAATATTAAATGGGACATACTTATACTAAAAAATTATTTATTTGTTGTCTATCTGAAATTTGAAATTTGAATTCAACTGAACATTCTGTATTTTATCTGGCAACATTAAGTTATAATGGGTAATCTTAGATTAAACACCAGAAGTAAGGAACTCTTAACCATGAATTTTGCCCATGGATCTGAGGGAGTTGGTGAACACCTAAAATTGGTTGTAAAAGATGTTTAGGGATGCTCGGGTGGCTCAGTTGGTTAAGCATCTGCCTTTGGCTTGGGTCACCATCCCAGGGTCATGGGATCCAGTCCCACATCAGGCTCCTTGCTCAGTGGGGAGCCTGCTTCTGCCTTCTGCTCCTCCTGCTTGTGCTCTCTCTCTCTCTCACAAATAAATAAATAAAATCTTTAAAAATATATATTAATAGATGTGTCTGTAGCATTTCTTGAGAACAGAGACATAGCTTTTATCTGTGGCTTTTCATGAAGAATTTGCTTCTTAGAGAGTTTTGAAAAATTTGTGCCTGAGAAGGTTCAGAACAGTGGATAGAAGATGCTATCACTTTTGTTTAATAGAGAGAGGAACTTTTTGCTGTGTGTTTATATGCACAGAATACCTCTGAAAGGACACACAAGAAACTGGAAGGAGCAGTTACCTCCAGGGGGGATAAGGGGAGACTAGAGTGAAAGGTCTCACTTCTCACTACTCTTCTTTTGCACCATTTCCACTTAATTTTATTACATTGTCCATGTTTTACCTATTTGAAAAGAGTTTAGAATTAAAAAATAACAGTGGCTAGGCCTTACTTGAAGCCTATTAAGTCAGGATTTCTAAATTTCCAGTGGTTGGGCCATGATATTTGTATGTAGTTGTATCTGCTACTTTTAAATTCCACAGTATATTTTAATTATTCTTTTTTAAAAAGATTTTATTTATTTATTTGAAATAGAGCGTGAGAAAGAGAGCACGAGCCAATGCGGGTCTTGATCCCAGGACCCCAGATCATGACCTGAGCGGAAGGCCCACTCTTAACCAACTGAGCCACCCAGGAGCCCCTGATTATTCATCAAAATCACACACATACTGTTCTATGGCATCTGCCAAAAAAACAATAAACACAAACACACACATTCCACACTTACACAAATGCCATCCTTAATATCTCCCAGGAAAGACCCAGAAAATGAATGACTCACTTCAAGCAACACTGGAGAGATTCTGTTTAGAACTGATAGGGAGTAAGTCAAACCAGTCCACACTCAGGGGTGGGGAGACAGGAAACTGCTCAGTGTTTAAGTTGAAGGCTCAGGAAAATGGACCCCTAATTAATGTTTTTGGCCCGTAGAGTACGCAATGGGGGTAACTGAGCTGTTGCTTATATCTCTATTAAGTAACCTGCCTTTTCTGTACTTCCAGTGGGTGAGGCTACGAGTAACAAGGACCTGCTACTTCCGGAAACTTCCTGGATGGTAGGAGTTTGCGCAGCCTGGTGTAAAAAGACAGCCCACCTGTTCACAACATACCTCATCCTACCCACTACCCAGCAAGCGTCCTTCGGTGTTCACGGACTGACTACAGTTCTTCAGGATTCAATCCACTGCCCCAGCGGAGTGTGCTAGAGCACTGCCTGAGTTGTTCGCCGGAAGTCAACCTCAAGAAACGGTGTTTCTTCTCCACTCACGCTTCTCTCCATTTCAGCAAAATTGGTAGCAGAGAATTTTTTCATAAGCGAATATATAATCTGAGGGGAAAAAATTTACTCCCCTTTTTTTAGTGTTCTGTTCCTGGTCCATGTGTTCAGGGGAAAGGAATGCCACAAATTACGAGACTGCATCAAAATTTATGCAATGCATTTGATTTCATTCATAAAAACAACTCTAACCATTATTATGAACCCATATTGTAGAAAAGGGTGCCTGGTGTTCTTCCACTGATAGTAATCCTGGGGCTTCTTGGTGATTCTTCTTCAGCCTCCAAATTGGGTGATTTCTGAGGTCATTATGGCTATTTCACTTATTCTTTGGAAGAGGGCGATCCAAAATTTTCTTTGATGATACTAAATATTTTGTTGGTTACAAGGATCCAGATAATCACCCTAAAGCCCTTTTTTGATAAAAAGACATTTTTAATAAAAAGAAATATTACAGAACTGTGAATTTTGTCAACATTCAAGAACCTTCATGATATGGCCTTAGACTATCTCGTCCCCTGTCTCCTACCATCCTGCCATTACTCCTAGACTCTGGCCATATCCAAATACACTTAGTTCCACTACTGCCTGGGTACCCTATCATGCCTCTGTGCACGTGTTCCTCTCCATCTGGTTAACTCACATTCTCGAAGACTCACCTGACATGTGATGGGTCTGAGAAGGCTTTTGTGACTCTTCATTTCCCTCTCCTTTCCTCTCCTGACATTGTACTTGGTGCTCCTTGGTATCTTCTTAATTGTTGTCGGTATCTACATCTAAACAGATAATTCAAATAAGTCTTTCTACTTGTCTGTCTCCTCTGAGCTCAGGACTATTCCTATCACAGAATAGGTACTCAATTAATATTTAATAAATGACAATGAAAGGTTCTCAAATAATACAACAAAATTCACTTTCTACATAGCTTTAAAGTCGACAATAGATGTGAGTAAATCATATTTCTAGGATTGATTTTCAGATTCTTTCACATCAAATGCCTATATACATTCTTATCTGGTTCCAAATTGCCGATAAACTAGAATTAAAATCTGATTCAAAAGAAATCTTAAAATGAAAATTATTTATAAAACGTTGTTCTGAATTGTACTCTTATTTTGTACAGAAAAAGAATTGGCAGGAGGTAATTATTTCAGATTTGTAAAATGCACAGTAGTTTTTGTACATTTTTAAAAATGAATAAATTCTCCCAAACTCAAAAGTCATTTTAAAATTGCATGTAAAAGTGGTATCAGTTAGTTACCATTTTAAAACTTGTTCAGAAATACAGGTTAAAAGAAACTCTTTAAAAATTAATAAAAAGAATTCAGAAAAACCAAAGCAACCATGACAGCCACTTTCCTGGCAAAAGATCAGCAGAGGTGAATGAAGTGTTTTGTTTTTGTTTTTTAAGATTTTATTTATCTGACAGAGAGAGAGAGAGAGCACACAAGCAGGCAGAGGAAGAGGGAGAAGCAGACTCCCTGCTGAGCAGGGAGCCAGATGTGGGACTCAATTCCAGAACCCCGGGACCATGACCTGAGCCAAAGACAGACACTTAACTGCTTAACCGACTGAGCCAACCAGGCGCCCCTAAGTGTTTATTAAAGAATGAATAATCCACGAAAAGGAAGTGAGTTTAAGGCTTTTTTTTGAACTATGGAGAAAGTCAATTCGATTATGATTCCCAAACTTCTAAACATTTTATCTTTTTCTATTTGTTGTTTTCCTAAAGAATTATACTTGCAGATATATAATTAATCAAACAACACATTTTAATGTATTTAAGTACAAGAGATAATTTGGCAAGACTTAAATAGAAAGACAGCCAGATAAGGCCATCTGTGAAAATATATAATCATTAACTTCAAGAAGTAGTAAACAAGTTAATCTACATTCAAGTATAAAAGTTATAAAGTACAGAAATGATTTTAGAATACAACACCTCTTGTTTAAAACCACACAATCATATTTTTAAAATTACAATTCTTTTGAATTTCTGGGAACAGTATTCATGGTTTGTTTGTTTTTTTTTCATCTTTTACCAAGTCTATTATGAAGAGGTAAAAGACGAAACACCTGATTTTATATTATTGTGTTTGTTTTTAAACCGTTGAATGTGTTCATGTTTCCCCAGCTTGATGGTAACACCTTCTCAGGTTTGGATCAGATCAGTCACAAGGCAGATTAATAGCAGCTTTGAAGTTGATTAATTGATTTTAAAGTGTCATCGGGATCATCTCTAAGCCTATATAATCTGCTTCACTTCAAGCAAATTGTTTATCTTTTCCTTTAAATTCCCTCAAGAAAGGAGAGTTTTAAACTCCCAGAAAATGCAATACCTTTTGGATAATGATGAAATTATCCCCTATTATAATCAAATGTGTTTAGGTTTTGTCAAAACCATGCAACTGTCTACATATTAAAGGATTTTAATGGGCTTTTTAAATGACTTTCTTTTTCCAGAAAAACTGTACCAAGTGATGAACTTTGTGAAATATGCATATGTTCTACTTTATTTTTTTTAAAGATTTTATTTATTTATTTGACAGAGAGAGAGACAGCCAACAAGAGAGAGAGCGGGAGAGGAAGAAGCAGGCTCCCAGAGGAGCAGGGAGCCTGACGCGGGGCTGGATTCCAGGACCCTGGGATCACGCCCTGAGCTGAAGGCAGACGCTTAACGGCTGAGCCACCCAGGCGCCCCTCTGAGCCACCCAGGCGCCCTGGATATGTTCTACTTTAAACAAACTGGATACAGCTTAAAAAAATCTGAACACGAAACACCCATTTTGGCATTGAAGAGTAGGAAAGCTACAGCTTCTTTGTCAAACGGTGCTCAATCAACTGGATACCCATATGGAAAAAATAAATCTTGACCTCTACCTCATGTAATACATAAAATTCATTGCCAGGTAGATTTTAGCTCTAACTGTGAAAATTAATATACTGAAGCTTCTAGAACATATCATAAGAGATCATCTTCATGATGTGATATAGGCAGAAATGTGTTAAACGGGATACAAAAAAGCACTAACCATAAAGGAAAAAATTGGCAAATCAGGTTCATTAGTATATATAAAAAATGCTTTTGAGAGAATGAAAAAACAAGCCCAGAATCGGAGACTATATTAGAAATACATATATCCACCATAGGACTCATGTCAAGAATATGAGAACTACAAAACAATAAGATAAACCACATGATAGAAAATGGGCAAAATACACAAATCAGCACTTCACATAAGAAAATATTCAGGGGCACCTGACTGGCTCAGTTGATAGAGCATCTGACTCTTGATCTTGGGGTTTGAGTTTGAGCCCCATATTGGGTGTAGAGATTACTCAAGAAAAGAAAATATTCAAATAGTCTACAAACATATTAAAAAGTGTTTAGTCTTATTTGGTATCAGAGAATCCACATTAAAACCTCCATGAAACATTACTACATGTTTATCAGAATGGCTAAAATTTGAAAGATTGACAATACCAAGTGTCGGTGAAGACATGGAACAGTGGAAATCCTCACACATTGGTGGAAATGTGAATTGCTACAACTCTGAGGAATTATTTGGCAATATGACATACTATATGACACAAAAATTTTACTCCTAGATATATATTCAAAATGAATACATTCAGATGCACGCCAAAAGGCATGTACAAGGATGTTCATAGCAGCAATTATTCAGCTAAATGCTGGAAACACTCCAAATTTCCTTCAGTAGTAGAATGGATAAATTTAGATATATTCATATAATAAAATATATTACCACAAAGAAAAAGAATGAAATATACCTATAAACAAAAAATATTAAGTAAAAGAAGCCAGACACAAAGAATCTGTAATACATAATTTTACTCATAACATTTCTCAAAACAGGAAAACCTAATTGTAATGTCAGAAGTCAGGATAACGTTTATCTCCACGGAGAAGGAAGAGGGTGATGATTAGGAGGAAGCATGAGAAGTTCTTTTGAGATGCTGGTAATGTTCTTTCAGTTTAGAAGGGGGACGTTTATATAGGTGTTTTCACTTTGTGATGATCTTCAAACTGGAGGTACTTAGATTTGTGCATTTTGTATATGTTACACATCAATTTTTAGAAAAGTTAATATTTAAAAGAAAAAAGCTGATCTCTTTAAGGGGATACTTATTTACCTTGCAAAATCATTCTGCTTTCCAAAAGGAATGCTGGATCACTTACAGTGTCTTACAATTTTCACTGAATTTTTCAGAAATGTGTCCACTGAATAACGTTAACTCACACATATGCAAATCATTACTAAACATAAGGTAGGGGAGTTTAATCATTACATTAGTTTTGACTGCCATCTAACGGCGAGAATGCTGCATTGTATAGAGGCAAACGACCAGTCCCTGCAGCGAGCAAAAGAACCTTGCTGGCTACAGTTTGCAGGCCTGCTTTTCTGTACAACTTATTACCTGCAAATATGAGGCAAATATTTGTACATGATGAAAATATTTAGGTGTAATATTAGGACATGCAGGTATTAGGACATGATGTAAATTTTATGACATTCATTTAAGATGGTTAAATCTGAAATAAAACTGAATTTTCCATTTCTTTGTGTAAGAACTTCATGACCCTATTATAATTTTTATTCTGTCTCTTAACCAGACTGTATAGTCCTTACAGATTTTACAGCCCACTTAGTACAGCAAATATCAGACAACAACACAACATATATTTCTGTTACGATGAAAATCCAAAAGGAGAAATAGACTACGTATGAGTAATTCAGTTCTTTGAATTTAAGCATTCTACTTGGATGCTAGATTTTCAGTTGGATTTTGAAAGCAGAGGCCTGCGTGGAACGTTGCTATTCCTCTGACATGTACTGTGATAAAATCTAGGACTAAAAGAAAAAGGTAGAGAATGCTTAGCTGAGAATTCTAGGTGAGAGTAAGTACTTTTGAACCTCAAGTGTTAACTAGATATTTTTGAAAGCAAAGAATTTCCCTAGGCAGAGTCTTCTGAAAGAAGCTTTAAGAAAGCTATTACCCTTTGGGTGGATTTCGACAACTTCCATGGAAAACTGAAAAACAGAGAGAAATTGGAAAAGAGGATGTTTTGGTTATATTTCTTCGGCACCCTGCTCCTGATCAAATCCAGTTTGATTACTAAGAAATCAAGATGAATACAATTGCACCTCCGGCAAAATGCCCCAACCCCTCATACTATGTTTAATCCAAGCAGAAGTAAGAAATTGGTTTTTTGTTTGCTTATATATTTAACAGTTTTATTAAGGTAAATGGAATGTTATAAACCGCACATTTTAAAGGGTTGTAGATATAGATCACAACAATAAAGATAATAAATATATCCATCACCCCCAAAAGTTCCCTCATGACTCTTTGTAACCCAAACCCTTCTCCCTCTATTTTGCTCTGCCCTTAGGCAGCCACTCATTTGCTTCTGATCGTTATAATTAAATTTGTGCTTTCTAGAATTTTCCATAAACAGAATTATGATGTATGTACTCTTTACTGTCATACTCCTTTTACCCTGCAATTATTTTGAATTCATCTATATCGTTGCTATATAAATTGTTAATTCCTCTTTATTGTTGAGTAATGTTCCGTTGTGTGGGTATACTACAATTTGCTTATCCATTCATGTTGATTGACAGGCTTTTTGTTTTACAAATAAACTACTCGTAAATATTACCAATAAAGCTGCTATGAACATTTGTGTAAAAGTTTATGTGTGAATATATGCTTTCATATTTTTCTTTGCAGCAATTACCTAAAAGGTTTGGCAGGCTGAATAATGACTTGCCAACGATGTTCATGCCCTAATCCCCAGAACCTGTGAATATGTTACCTTATATGGCAAAAGTTACTTTGAAGTTGTGATTAAGTTAAAGAATTTAAAATGAGGAAATCATCCTGATTATCCAAGTAAGCCCAGTGTAATCACAAACATCTTTACCAGAGGGAAGCAGTAGAGTTACTCAGACAGAAGATGCAGTGATGATGGAACAGAGGACAGAGAGAGAGATTGGAAAAGAGTCTACGCTGTTGGCTTTGAGGATGGAGGATGGGATCATGAGCCAAGGAAAAGGCTAGAAGGCAAAGAAACTAATTCTCCCCTGGAGCCTCTAGAAGGAACCAGCCCTGCGAACAGCTTGAGTTAGCCCAATGAGAGTGACTTTGAACTTTTGACCTCCATGACTGTAAGATAATAAATGTATACAGTTTTAAGTTACTGAGTTTGTGATAAATTGTTACAGCAGCAATAGAAATAATGTGATAGAATGTAATTGCTAGATCATATAGTAGGCCTATGATAAACTTTTTAAGAAATTCCCAATTGTTTTCAAAAGAGATTGTACCATTTTAAGTTTCCACTGCCAGGTGCTTCACATGTTCACTGATACTTAGTACTATTGGTCTTCCTAAGTTTAACATTCTAGTGGCTATATGGTGGTATCTCATTGCATTTTAAGTTTGCATTTCCCTGATGAACAATGATGCTGAGCATTATGTCATGTACTTATTTGCCATCCACATATCTTCTTTGGTGAAGTAACTATTTAAATCTCTCTTGCCTGTTTAAAAAAAAATGGTTTATCTTCTTCTTATTGAGTTGTGTGAGTTCTTTATATATTTTGGATACCAATTCTTTATAGGATATATGTTTTGCAATTTTTTTCCCAGTCCATAAGAGTGTCTCTTGAAAAGCGAAATTTCTTAATTTTTATAACATCCAATTTGTTCTTTGTGATAGTCAGTTTCTGAAATGGCTTCTAATGATCTACACTTTCTGGCATTTGTGCCCTTGTGTAATCCCCTCCTCTTGAGTGTGAGCTGGGCCTAATGATTTATTTCTAATGAAAAGCTTGTGGGGACAGTGATGGAATGTCACTTCCAAGATTCTGCTACAAAAGTCCATGACTTCCTTCTCGTGTGTAGCCTCTCTCTGGCTTTTCTCTCATTCTTTGATGAAACAGGCTGCTCTGTTGTGGGCTGCCCTACTGAGAAGCCCGTGTGGCCTGAGGTTGGCCTCTGGCCAATAATCAGCAAGGAACTAAGACTTTTTCAACAACCCTTGAGAAACTGAATCCTGCCAACAACCTTATCAGTGAGTTTGAAAGTGAATCCTTGCCCAGATGAGCCTTCAGATGAGACCACAGCCACGTAGACAGCTTGATTGTGGTCTTATGAGAGACTCTAAAGCAGAAGGCTCAGCTAAGTCATGCCTGGATTCCTGAGTCACAAAAGTCATAAATGTGTATTGCTCTAAGTCACTAAGATTGGAGGTAATTCTTACACAATAGCAAATAATTAATACAGTAGGGTTTTTTCTTTTATGCTTTTTGTGCCCTATTTAAGAAACCTTTGCCAAAACCAGTCATGAAGATTTTCTCCTATGTTTGCTTTTAGAAATTTTAAAGTGTTAGCTATTTAAGGGCAAAGGGAGAGGGAGAGAGAATCCCACGCAGACTCCAAGCTGAACGGAGCCTGATGTGGGATTTGATCTCATGACCCTGACACCATGACCCATGCCAAAACCAAGAGTCAATGCTTAACTGACTGTGCCACTCAGGCATTCCTAAAGTGTTAGCTCTTATGTTTAAGTCTATGATTCATTTTGAGTTAATTTTTGTATGTAGTGTGTATACAGTATGAAGCAACAGTGTATAGCATGTGTATAGTGTGAGGCTCATTTTGTCACATATGGCTACCCAATTGTTTCAGCATCATTTGTTTGAAAGATTACCCTTTCCTCAGTGAATTGCATTAATCTTTTGTGAAAATCAATTGACCATATTATGTTTGGATCTAATTACAAACTCTCTACTCTGTTCTATTATCTATTTTTACACCAATACCATAGCAACTTGATTACTGTAGCTTTATAAATCTGGAAATTAAATAGTGCAAATCCTCCCCAACTTTTTCAAAGTTGTTTTGACTGTTTAAGATTCTTTTTATTTTCACATAGATTTTAGAATCAGCTTGTCAATTTCTACAAAAAATTCTGTTGGCCTTTTTTATTGGGATCGTATTGAATCTATAATGGGAGAATTGACATCTTAACAATTTTGAGTCTTTTGATCCATGAATACGCTATATCGCCCCATTTATTTAGGTCTTCCTTAATTTCTCCCAGCCGTGTTTTATCCTTATTAGCTTTCAACATCTTTCATTAGATTTATTTCTAAATACTTCATATTTTTAATGCTATTGAGACTAGTAGATATTTTTAAATTTTGAATCTTTACTGTGGCTAGTATTTTTATATTTTTTCTATATTGACCTTGTATACTTCAATAGTGATAACTCACTTCATAGGTATAGTAGCTTTTTAAAAATAGTTCCTTAAGATTTTCTTTTCTTTTTAATTTTATTTTTTTAAGTAATCTCTACTCAATGTGGGGCTTGAATTTACAATCCCAAGATCAAGAGTTGCATGTTCTACCAACTGAGCCAGCCAGGTGCTCCAGATCCTTAGGATTTTCTCAAAAGATTACTATGCTGTGTACAAATAGAGTTTACGTTCTTCTTCTACAATTTACATGGGTTTTGTTTCTTTTTATGGCCTTAATACAATGTTGAATTTTAAAAAAATGAGCATGGACATTTTTTGCCATGTTCGGAAACTTAAAGGGAAAATATTCAGTCTTTTATGATTAGCCATGAGGCTAGCTGTCATTTTGTTTGTTTGTTTGTTTTATATGGACTTTGTCAGGTTGAGGAAGCTCTCTTCTATTCCAACTTTGCTGGGAGCTTTCATGGAGAATGAATGTAAGGTTTGTCAAATGATTTCTATCTATTGGGATGAGTGTGTGAGTGTGTGTGTGGTTTTCGAATGTTACACCAGTCTTACTTTCCTAGGGAAACTGCTTTAATCATAATGTATTATCCTTTGTATCCATTATTGGATTTATTTTGCCAAAATTGTCTAAAGACATTTTGCCTTTACGTTTATGAGGAATATTAGAATGTACTTTTTTTTCTTCAATTGTTTTTGTCTGGTACAAGGTTAACTTTTCTCATACAATTAATTAAGAAGTATTCCTTCCTCTTCAATTATCTGAAGGAATTTTTATACAATTTTAATTATTTCACTTTTACATTTTGGTAGACTTCAACCATGAAGCGATCTGGGCCTAGAAATTTCTTTATGGGAAAGTTTTTGTTTTGTTTTGTTTATTTACTTATTTTTTTTAAAGATTTTATTTATTTATTTGACACAGAGAGAGACAGCCAGAGAGAGAGGGAACACAAGCAGGGGGAGTGGAAGAGGAAGAAGCAGGCTCCCAGCAGAGCAGCCTGATGTGGGGCTCGATCCCAGAACGCCGGGATCACGCCCTGAGCCGAAGGCAGATGCTTAACGACTGCGCCACCCAGGCGCCCCTGTTTTGTTTTTTTTTAAGATTTTATGTATTTATTTGACAGAGAGAGAGCGAGCAAGAGAGCAAAAGAGCACAAGCAGGGGGAGTGGCAGGCAGAGGGAGAAGCAGGAGCAAGGAACCCGAAGTGGGACTCCATCCCAGGACTCTGGGATCACGACCTGAGCAGATGCTTAACTGACTGAGCCACCCAGGCATCCCTGGAAGATCCCCTCCCCCCATTTGTTTATATTGTGGTAAAATACACATAACACAAAATTTACCATCTTAACCATTTTTAAGTGTACATTTCAGTGGTATTAAATACATTCCTAATGTTGTGCAACCATCACCACCATCCATTTCTATGACTCTTTTCATCCTGTGAAACTGAAACTCTGTACCTGTCACCAGGGACTCACTAACAAGCCCCAAACAAGCCACAATAACCCAGTTTTGTAGCACTGTTTACAGGTGCTGCTTGCCACCCAAAACTAAGGGTGGGATGCCAGAGGCTGCAGGCTCCAAACAAGCCCCTATGACCCGGTTTTCAACTGATTTGATCCATTTAGATGCTGTGCTAACCCTCCGGATGACCTTCGGATCATTACCATCTAATTTAATAATAAAAAAACATACCTATAGCACCATAGTAGATCTGACTCACCTGTTTAAGGGAAGAAAAGAGGTGGCACTCTGATTCTGAGAAGCCTCTTCCCCCTTCTCCAAAAAATCCCAATGTCAACTTGCTTACCAGCCCCTTAGTTACCCTAACCCCTTAAAACACTGACCATGAGACCTAATCAGGGAGGTCTCCTTTCCCTTTAGAACATGAGTTCCAAATACAGTTTGGTTATTTGGAGAACTGTATTGAGTAGGAAAAGAAACTGCCACTTTGGTAATATACCCATTAAACAACAACTCCCAGGCTCCCCTGGGAACCACCTTTCTTCTTTCTGTCTTTATGATTTTGATTACTCCAAGTACCTCATATAAATGGACTCTTATAGTGTTTGTCTTTTTTGTGACTGGCTTATTTCACTTAGCATAATGTCCTTAAGGTTCACCCATGTTATAGCATATGTCAGAATTTCCTTCCTTTTTAAGGCTGAATAATATTCCATTTTATATATATAACATATTTTACTTTTCCATTTATCTGTAAGATGGGCATCTGGGCTGTGCCCACATTTTAACTATTGCGAATAATGCTCCTATGAACGTGGGTATACAAATTAGCTGATCAAGTCTCTGCTTTCAATTCTTTTGGGTATATAGACAGAAGTGAAATTGCTGGATCATGTGGTAATTCTACGCTTAATTTTTTGAGGAATCACTATACTGCTTTCCACAGCAGTTGTACCATTCCTATCGACAGCGCACAAGGGTTTCAATTTCTCCTCATTCTCTCCAATACTTGTTATTTTCTGATTTTTTCTGATGATAGACATCCTAATGAGTGTAAAGTGGTCTCTCATTTTACTTAATTGATTAGCATTTTCCTAATGATTAGTGACTTTGAACATCTTTTCATGTGCTTATTGCCCTTTTATAGATCTTTGAAGAAATGTCTATTCAAGTCCTTTGCCCGTTTTTTAATAAAGTTGTTTATTTTTTTTATTGTTGAATTTTAGGAGTTCTCTATATATTCTGAATGTTAATCCCTTATCGTACATTTATTTTGCAAATACTTTCTCCCATTCTGTGGGTTGCTTTTTTATTCTGTTTATAGTGTCCTTTGATGTGCAAAATGTCTTAATTTTCATGAACTGTAATTAGTCTGTTTTTTCTTTTGTTGCCTCTGACTTTGGTGTCATAGCCAAGAAATCAGTGCCAAATACAATGTTGTGAAGCTTTTACCCTGTATTTTTTTCTAAGAGTTCTATAGTTTTAGGTCTTACATTTACGTCTTTGCTCCATTTTTAAAAAAGATTTATCTATTTAATTGAGAGAGAAAGTGCAAGAGTGAGGAAGGCAGAGTGAGAGGGAGAGACAGAATCCCAAGCAGACTCCATGCTGAGTGCAGAGCCTGACAGGGGGCTGGATCTCACAATCCTGAGATCGTGACCTGAGCCGAAACCAAGAGTCGGACATTTAAGTGATTGAGCCACCCAGGCGCCCCTGTCTTTCCTCCATTTTTACTTAATTTTTGTACTTGGTGTTGGGTAAGGGTCCACTTTCATTCTTTTCAATGTGGATATCCAGTATTCCCAGCATCATTTTTGAAAAGACTGTCCTTCCACCTTTGAATAGTCTTGGCATCCTTGTCAAAAATCATTTGCCCATATGTACTAGGGCTTATTTCTTAGCTCTCTATTCTATTCCATTGGTCTAGATGTCTGTTTTTATACCATTACCACACTGTTTTGATTACTGTAGCTTTGTAGTAAGCTTTGAAATTAGGAAGTGTAAGTCATCCAGCATTGTTCTTTTTCAGCATTGCTTCCACTATTAGAGTCCATTGAGATTCTGTATGAATTTTAAGATAGGCTTTTCTATTTCCTTTTTTTTTTTTTTTTAAGATTTTTAAGATTTAAGAGAGAGAGAGCATGAGTAGGGAGAGGGGCATAGGGAGAGGGAGAGGGGCATAGGGAGAGGGAGAAGCAAACTCCTCACTGAGTGAATAGCCCTACACGGGGTTCTCCCAGGACTCCAGGATCATGACCTGAGCTGAAGTCAGCCGCTTAACCGACTGAGCCACTCAGGTGCTCCAGGTTTTTCTATTTAAAAAAAAAAAAAAGTCATAGAAATTTTGATAAGGATTGCACTAAATCTGTAAATCACTTTGGGTAGTGATGATGTCTTAACAATTTAAGTCTTCCAATCCATCAGCACAGGTATCTTTGGCTTATTTATGTTTTCTTTAAATTCTTTCAGCAATGATTTGTAATTTTCATTATAAAATCTTTCACCTCCTTGCTTAAGTGAATTCTTAAGTATTTTTTATGTCATTGTAAATGGAATTGCTTTCTCAATCTCTGTTTCAGATTGTTGTTAGTGTATAGAAATGCAATGGATTTTTATGTGTTGACTCTGTATCCTGCTACTTTGCTGAATTTGTTTATTATTTCTCACAGTTTTTTTGTGGAATCTTTAGGGGTTTCCACATATAAGATCATATCATCTTTATACAGAGATAAATTTACTTCTTCCTTCTTAATTTGGATGCCAGTTACTTCTTTATCTTGGATAGAACCTCCAGTACTATTTTGAGTGGAAGTGGTGGGTGGGGCATCCTTATCTTGTTCCTGATCTTAGAAGAAAAACTTTTGGTCTTTCACTATTGAATATATTTGCTGTGAGATTTTCATATATGCCTTTCATTATGTTGAGGTAATTTTCTTGTATTCCTAGTTTTATTGTGAAAGGGTGTTGATGAATGTTTTTTCTGCATCAGTTGAGATGATCATGTGCTTTTCCCCTTCATTTTGTCAGTGTGGCATATTACATTGAACAGTTTTCATATTTTGAAGGATCCTTACATTTCGGGACTATATTCCTCCCACTTGATAATGGCATATACTCCTATTAATATGCTGCCGAATGAGAAGGTACTTACATTTACAATTTTTATTTAACAAACACAAGTTATATTTTATGTAATCACTATTCTAGACATTTTACAAATATTAAGTATTTTAATCTCCTTAACAACTCTAAGAAGTAGGTATTATTTTTATCCCCATTTTATAAATGAGGAAAGTGACTCACATAGAAGTCAAGTTTCGAAAAGTCACTTAGCCAACAAAGGACCGGCTGGGATACAGGTAGGCTCAGTTTCAGAATCCAAATGCTTAACTACTTCTTTATGCTGCCTCCCAGCAAGCCTTTTTGTCAAATGCTATTTTGACCGACAGTTTCTTCCTGAATCAGAGCTTTTAGGTTTATAATTTTTATTTCCACTGAAGTGTCCATTTGCAGGCTGCCGTTCTGTTAAATAATAGATACACCCATAATAAGCTTTCCTACACACACTGGAGTGAGAGCCAGGCTGTTATTTCTATCATACATGACACATTCCCCCTTTTCTCTAGTTGACTACAGATCTCTATCCTATTCTGGAGAATAGGATAATTTCAGGTTATAAATTCATAAATTACATATAATACCAAGACATTTATTATCAGTGTCTGAGTTGTCAGATTCTGAGATCATATGTGTGAAAGCAATTGGTAAGCTGGGAAGTACCATGTAAGTGTCAGTTATGATTCACTGTAAGGCATTATTATATTGCTCCATATTTTTCATTAAGCCCAGCTTTTTAGGATAAAAAATTTCAAATTTCTAATGTCTTATAAAAATGAAAACTTACCCAAGTTTTAAGGAAGTTCATTTTCATGTGCTTAGATATTTAAAGACACCATAGAGACCATCTTATCTAAATCTCTCCTTTTTTAATAAGGAAAGTAGGATCTAGAAAAGATAAGTGATTTCCTCTAGGTCTTATTTCTAAATAGGGACAGATCCAGGATTAGAAAATCCTGCATTCCTTACCCCCAGTCTAGCATTCTTTCCATTATCATACCAGCTCAACAAACAGACTGGGCATTTACTATATTCCAGACATGTAATATCTAGCTTATTTTTAATGTAAAAACATATTTTTATTCATAATTTGTACAAAAAATAAACATGCCTCTAATGCATAACTTTGTCATGCCTAATTTGACAGTCTAATCCATGAGAAAATGGAAAGGAATCTCATTTGTTCAATATCGTGGTAAAATTATAAATTTCACATAATTTTACTAGGTAACATAATTTATTCATTTTAAGTGCAATTTTACATGCAAATTAATCTTAATATTATCATTTTAAATATTATTTAATTTTTTCTCATAGATTTCAATAATTATTTTGTATTTTCTTTTTTCTCTTTTTTCCATTTTTTAAAATTTGAGTAGAGTTGACACCCAGTGTTACATTAGTTCCAGGAGTACAACATAGTGGGAAGTTTATACATTACACTATGCTCACCACAAGTGCAGCTACCATCTGCCCCGATGCATCACTATTACAGTATCATTGACTATATTCCTTATGCTGTGATTTTTATCCCTGTGACTTATTCATTCCCTAACTGGAAGCCTGTAGCGCCCACTCCTCTTCACCCATTTTCCCTATACCCCTTTCCCCCCCTCCCTGGCAGCCATCAGCTTGTTCTCTGTATTTATGATATCTAGCCACTTCAATATGTATAGTTGAACTACCTGCCATTGAAATGGCACATAGTGGCAATCAGTGACTCCTGCATATAACCTTGGTGTTGTTAACCTGCAGAAAACTATTACACAGGTCTATAATGCCTTCCCTTTGAAAGTTATAACTATGGGTAGTTATCCTTTTTATTAACACCTTATTAGGAAAAACTCCCTGTATACAGAAAAAAGAAAAGAAAAGAAAAAAAAATTCAACACCTTATACCCCCATTAGCATCTACCTGGAATAGACTTAACATTTGTAGACATTTTGTCATACTTTCTTTGCATGGTTGTAGTTTCTTTTTTTTCTGAACCATTTAAAAATCGGTTGCAGAAATCATGACACTTTACTCCTAAATAGTTCAGCAAACATGTTCTAAGAATAAGAATGTTCATTTTGTTGTTGATGTTGTTGTTTATTTATTTATTTATTTTTAAGTAATCTCTACACCTATTGTGGGGCTTGAACTTATAACCCCAGATCAAGAGTCGCAGGCTCCACCAACTGAACCAGCCGGGTGCCCCTTTCATTGCTTGTCTTACCATACTTCTTTGCAACAAAAATAAGCATGTAAAGTTTCATTATAAAAAGCATTTATTTCCTCTGATCATAAGGCTCTAAATCTTGAAAAAAATTCTTTTGTATACATTTATCATTCCAATGATCTTAGTATAAAACTTACGAAGGTGATGAAAATATATTACACATTTTGATGACTAATTATTAAACATATAAGTCCAATTTTATTGGAAATGCATTTCTTTTTTTTTTTTAAAGATTTTATTTATTTATTTGACAGAGATAGAGACA
The DNA here is from genome assembly GCF_017311325.1 of Ursus maritimus. Taxonomy (NCBI): domain Eukaryota; kingdom Metazoa; phylum Chordata; class Mammalia; order Carnivora; family Ursidae; genus Ursus; species Ursus maritimus. The sequence continues at coordinate 27,120,376 of NW_024423564.1, forward strand.
GCCAACGAGAGAGGGAACACAAGCAAGGGGAGTGGGAGAGGAAGAAGCAGGCTCATAGCGGAGGAGCCTGATGTGGGGCTCGATCCCATAACGCCAGGATCACGCCCTGAGCCGAAGGCAGACGCTTAACCGCTGTGCCACCCAGGCGCCCCTGGAAATGCATTTCTTAATGAGTTGAATGGGCCATTTTAATTTTTTATATGGATGGGTATAACTTATTACTATAATGAGAAAGGATTCAGCATCAGTATTTTTTTGTTTTTTAAAGATTTTTATTTATTTATTTGAGAGAGAGAAAGGGCACAATCAGGGGGAATGGCAGGCAGAGGGAGAATGTGGGGCTCAATCCCAGGACCCTGGGATCATGACCTGACTTAATGAGTTGAATGGGCCATTTTAATTTTTTATATGGATGGGTATAACTTATTACTATAATGAGAAAGGATTCAGCATCAGTATTTTTTTGTTTTTTAAAGATTTTTATTTATTTATTTGAGAGAGAGAAAGGGCACAATCAGGGGGAATGGCAGGCAGAGGGAGAATGTGGGGCTCAATCCCAGGACCCTGGGATCATGACCTGAGCTGAAGGCAGATGCTTAACTGGCTGAGCCACGCAGGCGCCCCTCAGCCTCAGTTCTATTCCTAGCTATCTGTTTTAATAGATGTAAGCACTGAGAAACCTGTTTACATAAATAAGTAGCTGGGAATGGAAGGAGTTTTGTCAGAGTAATGCCACTCAATTCTTTGAACTTGAGTTGCAGGCAAAAAAAAAAAAATCATATAGTACTCTATCAACAAAAATAATTTTTAGGGGTGCCTGAGTGGCTCAGTCAGTTAAGCTTCCATCTCTTGATTTTACCTCAGGTCATAATCTCAGGGTCATGGGATTGAGCTCCATGTTGGGCTCCATGCTGGGCGTGGAAATTGCTTGGGATTCTCTTTTTCTCTGCTCCTCTCCAGCCCGCCCCCCCAAAAAATTCTAAAAAATAATAATTTTTACATGGGGCACCTCGCTGGCTCAGTCGGTTGAGTATCTGACTTTTGATTTTTGGCTCAGGTCATGATCTTAGGGTTGTGGGATCCAGTCCCCCCTCACCGTCCGGCTTCATGCTGGGTGCAGAGTCTGTTTTGAGTTCTCTCTCTCCCTCTGCTTCTGCCCCTCCTCCCCCTCGCACTCTCTCTCTCTCAAAATAAATAAATAAAATCTTTACTACTACTACTAATAATAATTTCTGTTGATATCTCCACTGACAACTCAATTAAGTTCTTTAAATTTCTGGAAAGAAAAGAAAATTGAAACCACCTGACTTTTAAAGGATTTGCTACACAGTCATTCACCTTCTCTACATCAACAACCATATTCAAGTTTACCCTTTCTATGGCGTGGAAGTTTTTTGTTGTTGTTTGTTTGTTTGTTTGTTTGTTTTAAAAGATGTATTTATTTATTTTAGAGAGAGAGAGCATGCGTGAAAGGGAAGGGTAGAGGGAGAGGGAGAGACAGTCTTAAGCAGACTCTGGGCTGAGCATGGAGCCTGAAGAAGGGCTTGATCTCACAACCCTGAGATCACAACACTGAGATCACCACCTGAGCCGAAACCAGAAGTCAGACACTTAACCCACTGTGCCACTCAGGCCCCCTCTGGCAGGAACGTTTTTAATACCTCGGGAAATGCATCTGGAAGAATTTGGGATGTGAGGAAGGTTTATTTTTATAGAATAAGAAAAAAACAATTGTGAAAGGGATGTGAGAAAAGAGAATCTACACTTCTATCACAAGCTCCTATTCAGTCAGATCAGTCTTTAAAAAGAGTGTGTTTATTAGTTGAAGATACAGAAATTGACTCCTTAAAATTTATCCTTCCTGTGTACCTTGGGAAAGTCTTAGGTATCTCACAGGGTAAGCATCATGTCTTTGGGAACACTGAGAGGTAGGCTACATGTCTATCTGAGTGGCTCTGCTCCATACTGTGGAAACGGGTAGCACGAGCGATAAATAAATCTTTATAGTTTTGAACCACTGGGAACTCAGAGTTGTTACTGCAGCAAAATCTAGATCACAGATAGAAGGTTGAAATTGTTATCTAAAGTGAGGTGCTGTCACAACAAGAGCCTAAAATATTTAAGAGACAGATGAGAAATAGAAAGAAAATAATTTTCAGAGGATGGAGAGATAGCAATCCATGTTATGAGGTGATAAAACATTTCATAAAACTGTTTCCTACAGTTCATTTGGGAGACAGATCATATAATAAATTTGTAGCTTAAGCAGCAGATTGAAAAAAAAAAGGAATGTTTCGTGTTCATTCCTGTTGGCTTGCATTTGACGAGATATTAAAAGAAGATATAAGGTGAAAAAAGAATTGACCGGTTTGCAAGCAAGAATGAGGAGAATAAAGAATCACCAATTTGAGGACTCGTGGGGTTGAAATAGGAAACTACTTCTGCACCTCAAATAGTTAAAGATAAAACTGAGAAATGCTTGTAATGACAAAGGATAACTAGAACTCAGCCTGAAGGTAATGCATCAAATTAAGAGAATGGCTATTTCACCAATTTTTTAAAACTCTGAATGGATTGATAGGTCCCAGATCAAAAGTCCAACCAACTAAGGTTATATAGACACAATGGCTCAGAGAAAGGAGACTAAGGGGGGAGGTGGCTCTCATATCAGTCTGATAAACCTATGTAATCACTATGAGAGACAGAGGGAGTGGGAGGGAGGGAGGGCGAGAGGAAGAGAGAGAGAGGGAGAATGAATATGGATAGGGGCTAGAAAACAAAGAATTATACCAAATGAGAGTAATGCCTCAGAAGGAACTATGGAGGTGACGATTGACTTGTGAAGCTGATGAAAATGACTAGTTTCAGTTTCCTTCCCTTTTCATTAAGTTTCTGAGAGAGTTATAGTTTCAAAATAATTACTACACTGAACTAAATAAAAGAGATTATGACCATTCACCCCGAGAACTCCAATATCTCTGGGAAGAAAGGAGGAGGGCATATTCCCCCCAACACCCATTCCAGATGTGGCCAAGGATAATAATGGAAAAAGTCAGCCACAGAAAGAATCAGGAACGATGGAGAACAATGAACAAGGGGTTCCCTGCCAGGGGGCAGAGTCAGGGCTTCATGAAGAAATATTCCTCATTCCCCAGGGTGATATAAGATCCTCAAAACAGCTGCCAAACAGAATTTCAGAACGCCGCAGATCGGTGTCTGCCTCTGCTACACGTCTCCTTCCTGAAGGTAATCTTTACAGCGGTCGTCTTTTCTATGGGACAGATAACTTGACTTTTCAGGCATAGGTTTTTATGTCAAAAAGAACCACATCGGTACCTATTGTAGAGGGGACTGCACATCCCTCAGAGGTTCTGGGTTTTGATCTGGGTGCCCGACTAGATAGAGCTTCTAGGATGTCTGCCTTGGGAAGAGGGTGAGCGTATTTCGCATGCATGAGGGAGAATTAAATGAATATTTGGTGACCAGAAGAAAATATTGCTACTCCCTAATATTTCTGATTTTTTTTTTCATTCCAGGCACATGGTGGGACTACACTTCCCTGCCCCTTTGAAGCTAGAAGCAGCCATGTGATTTCTTTTGGCCAATAAAACTGAATAGAAGTCATGAGCGTCCCAACAGAGAGACTTTAAGAGATGTTACACAATTTGTCCTTCTCCCTGCCCTTGCCATGGTTTCCAGTGATGTTTCAGAGAGCGAAGCCTCTGTGAGTCTGCATCTTTTAGTGAGAACAACATGGAAAAGAGCCCCTTACCCACCTAAGATGGACATATAGCATGAGTGAGAAATACACTCTTGTTGTTTTAAGCCACTAAGATTTTGAGGATGTTACTGAAGTAAAATCTAGTCTAACACAGAAACAAACAAAAAAAGATAAACAGGAAACAGCTTGCCGTAACTGAAAAAAAAAAAAAAAGAAAAGAAAAGCATATTATCTTAAAATAATAAAATCTAAAAAATGACAATCTTTAAAATTAATTTATTTTCAAAATTTGGCTGGAAACACAATCAATGCCTAGCCGAAAATTAGGAAACCCTCTGTTCATTCTAGCTCTTAGAGTTTGCGATGAATGTTTAAAGAAACTTCATAATCTTAATACAGCCCGGCTAGAATTACACTGTACTGCAAAACACATTAAAAGTAGCTATGATCCGGGAGCACCTGGGTGGTTCAGTCGGTTAAGCGTCTGCCTTTGGCTCAGGTCATGATCCCAGGATCCTGGGATCAAGTCCCGCACTGGGCTCCTTGCTTAGTGGGGAGCCTGCTTCTCCCTCTCCCTCTGCCACTCCCCCTGCTTGCTCTTGCTCTCTCTGACAAATAAATAAGTAAAACCTTTAAAAACAAATAAATAAATAATAAAATAATAAAATAAAATAAAGTCTTAAAAAAAGAAAGAAAATCTAGTCTCCAAGACCAGCCTGTGGCGCTGAGCTGTACACAATCATGGCGGCCAGTGAGGGTAGCGTAGATGTACGGGGGGGGGGGGGGGGGGGGGGGGGGGGGGG
>NW_024423564.1:27124909-27171948 GCF_017311325.1 Ursus maritimus
GGGGGGGGGGGGGGGGGGGGGGGGGGGACTGATTCTGGTATAGTGGTAAAAGGCAAGCTAGGCCGCTAATCCCCAGATCTTTGTTCCAAGAACAACAAATAAAAAAATCCTAGTTCCCTCTGTTCATATTGCTAATGATTCCTCTGTCATTGTGATTTAGTCTCATGAGTCAATAGATTCTTCTTTTTGCCTAAGGTAGTCATGTCAGGGTTTTGTCACCTACAAAAAAATGCCAACTACTATAATCCTTTCTCAAGGGATTAACATAACAGATATGAACCAATAATTAAAAAACAGTGCCAAGTGGTATTGTGGGGCATGCAAAAAGGCCAAACCTAAAAGTCTAATGAAGTCATTGGGCATAGTGGGTAGACCTGATGTAGGCGAGCAAGCTTTGAGGCTCAGTGACTTGTTGATCCAGGGAAAAGTGTTTGAATATTCTATCATCAGATCTATGCACATGAGTGTCAGAAGTCCAGGAAGGCAAGAAGAGTCTAAATCCAGGATTGTCAACGAAAGCAAGAGGAGCCCAAGACTTTAGCTGGTGGGCTGGTATTGGGTTTCCTTTTGTGTGTAAGCAGGCAGTTTTGTGTCTGCAGCTGAGAAAAGGGAGGGCCTCACAGATGCTAAAAAAAACCAATTACAGAGGGTGGGGGAATCCTGACACACCCGCCTAGCAAGGCCACAGCAGCCCTGCGCTACTGGACCATCTGTAAAATGTATTTGGTCTGGTTCACTTATTGGCTCCATCCCAAAAGAGAAATTAAAAGGTAGTACCCAGACCCCAGACAGCTTGTACTACTGTGAAAACATTTTAGGCCAAACCTGGAACTAGAAAGAATAGCTTAAGTTAAACTATTTTAAAAATAAAAAGATTACTGGGGCGCCTGGTGGCTCAGTCAGTTAAGCAGCCTACGTCAGCTCAGGTTATGATTCTGGAGTCCCGGGATCGATCCCTGGGATTGAGCTCGCATGAGCCCTGCATCGGGCTCCCTGCTCAGAGGGGAGTCTGCTTCTCCTTCTCCCTCTGCTCCTCCCCGCCGCTCATGCTCCCTCCCTGTCTCTCAAATAAATAAATAAAATCTTTAAAACGAAAAACCTTATTTTTGACAGATGTTCTCTAAATGCTATGATTTATATCCAATTACTGCAGGCAGTCCAACTGACATACTTTCATTACTTAAATGTACATTAAAAATATTTTATTGCAAGAAATTCTCATATACAGAGAAGTAGAGAGGTTAGCATAATTAACTTCCATGTACTGATTGATTTACATAATTGTAATGACTGATTTAAATAATTATCAAGCTTTACCATATTTGTTTTATCTGTCTCTTTTATGTTTTTAAATTAATTTATTTTTTAAAGACTTTATTTTTAAGTAATCTCTACACCCAGCATGGGGCTTGAACTCACAATCCTGAGATCAAGAGTCGCATGCTCCCCTGACTGAACCGGCCGGGCACTCCTCATCTGTCCCTTTTATTTTCTTATTATTAAAGTATTTTGGGGCACCTGGGTGGCTCAGTCAGTTAGGCGTCTGCCTTCAGCTCACGTCATGATCTCTCGGGGTCCTGGTATGGAGCCCCGGTGAGCAGGGAGTGGGCTTGTCCTTTTCCTCTGGCCCTCCCCACTCGTGCTCTCTCTCTGAAATAAATAAATGAAATCTTAAGAACAACAACAACAAAAAAGATTTAAAGTATCTTAAGGCAAACTCAGAGATCATTTCACCCTCACATATTTCAGTATACATTTTTAAAGAAAAGACATGTTTTTACACCACCACCATGCTATTATCACACTGTAGCAAATAGTGTTGGTGCTTTTCCCCCACATCACTTTGGCCCTTACCATTTCAGTCTATGTTCTTGGCCTGAGGGCTTTCTCTGGCCACTGAAGAGCTCACTCTGCCTCACTCTCCCATGGGCACAGCTAAACCAAAGCCTGATGGGAGCTGGTATACAAGTAACCCACGTCCCTTGGCCTGGGGGTGCGGATTAGCTCCAAGGTATATTCCACACTATTTCCCCAAGTACATCAGTGAGATTAAGTTCTACCTGCCCACAGCGCTTAAGTTGCTTAATAGTGCAGCTTTTATTGGCTTCTATTCCTTCCTCATCTCACTTCCTCTTCCTCTTCCAGTGTTTCCTGGGATCCTTCCTCAAATATACTACTTGTATTTGAACCTTTATCTCTGGGTCTGGGAGAACCCAAACTGAGAAACTCACCTAACCAGACTTACAATAATTCTTTGGTATCATCTAATACCCAGATCTTTTTGAGGTTGTCCTAATTATATCAAAGTTATATTTTTATAATTGGTTTGTTAAAATCAGATTTTTAAACGAATTGCATTTGGTTGTTTCTTAAACCTTTTTAATCTAGAGCAGTCTCTTCTTCCTCACCTCTCTTTGATGACATTGACTTGATTGCAGAGACAAGATCAGTTGTCCTATTGAATTTACCACATTCTGGATTTGTCTATTTGCTTCCTTGTTGTTCCTTTATCCCCTCTGTTTCCTATAATGAAAGTTAGCTTTTAGAAACTTGCAGATTCAGGGGCGCCAGGGTGGCTCATTCAGTTGAGTGTCTGACTCTTGGTTTCGTCTCAGGTGGCGATCTCAGGGTCCACGTGGAGCGGGGAGACATCCTCTCTCTCCCTCTGCCCCTCCCCCCTCAGTCTCTTTCTCTCAAATAAATTAAAAAATCTTTAAAAAAAAAAAGAAAGAAACTTGCAGATTCAAATTTCTTGGGGAGCAAGAATACTTCACAGGTAGTGTTGTCAGCCTCATGTCAATCCCTTTAGGAGACACGTGCTGCCTGGTTGTCCTGCTTTAAGTGATACTAAGATACATAAGTGTGTTCAGCTGGTTCATCTCAGAGGGTTTAACAGGAAGCTGTGTTGCTTAAAAACCATGTTCCATGTGGCATTACTAACACTGTTCTATGACTTCAGAGGACAGCTGCTAAGTTCACAGTGAATGTTTTGTAGGGTAAAATAATTTTAATCAGGCTTTAAACTGTTAACTGCTTCATGTCTTGGAACATACTCCAAGCCATTTTCTAAGGAAAATTCTAGTCCCACTCACAGCTTGAATCATAACTCAATGCATCATTAAAATGGGAACTAGACCCCTCCCTCATGAAGTCTCATTTACCCACTTACTCAACGAATACTGACTATTGCAAATGTGCCAGACAATGGAATAGGTACCAAGGATACATGAGTAAGCTAATCAGTCTTTGTGCTCAAAGAACTTACAGTCTTGTAGGGATCTTACTAGCGATACAATGGTAAGCACACAGTTGTGGTACCTATTTTGGAGGGAGGATGTCATCAGGAAACTCTTCTTAGAGGAAGTGATATCTAAATTGAAACCTACACGAATATTTCTTAAAGAATAAGTGCCAGGAAAAGCAAAGCTTTCCTTTTCTTGAAACTAATGTGTTTTTTCTTAAGGAAAACATGACTCACATAATTTTACTTTGACCCCAAATAATTTCAATTTTGCAGCTCAACTCTAATTATGTAGGACCTGATAGTTTGCATATTTGTATTCCAAACATCTTCTGGTCTTGATTTTCTTTCTATTCTTTTCCTGATTTTTAAATGTTTATGTTATTTTTCTGTTCTAAATTATACATGTTTTGAAGCTACCTCAAATCGCGGTCTATTTTGCTTATATTTAAAAATAGGAACCAAAAAAAGTCCTATATTGAGCTGGACCAGGGATGACTTTAACTTTATAAAAAATGGTCTTAGGGAGATTTTCCGTGCTACCCAGGGAGGGGTCCACATGGCATTATTCTGCATTCCTGTCATAACTTAGAGGGAAACTTTCACAATGTCCAGAGCCCTTGATGTCCTGCAAATGAAGGAGGAGGATGTCCTCAAATTCCTTGCAGCAGGAACCCAGTTAGGTGGCACCAACCTTGACTTCCAAATATAACAGTACATCTACAAAAGGAAAAGTGATGGCATTTACATCATAAATCTGAAGAGAACCTGGGAGAAGCTTCTGCTGGAAGCTCGAGCCGTTGTTGCCGTTAAAAATCTGGCTGATGTCAGTATCATCATACAGGAATACTGGCCAGCGAGCTGTGCTAAAGTTTGCTGCTGCTACTGGAGACACTCCTATTGCTGGCCGCTTCACTCCTGGAGCCTTCACTAACCAGACGCAGGCAGCCCTCTAAGAGCCGAGACTGCTGGCGGTTACTGATCCCAGGGCTGACCACCAGTCTCTTACAGAGATGTCTTATGTCAACCTACCATTGCTCTGGGTAACACAGACTCTCCTCTGCACTACGTGGACATTGCCACCCATTGCAACAACAAGGGAGCTCATGCAGTGGGTCCGATGGGGCGGATGCTGGCCTGGGAAGTTCTGTGCATGTGTGGCACCATTTCCTGTGAGCACCATGGGAGGTCATGCCTGATCTCTACTTTTACAGAGATCCTGAAGAGATTGAAAAGGAAGGGCAGGTCGCTGCTGAGAACTCTGCGACCAAGAAGGACTCAGGGTGAGTGGACTGTTCCAGTTCCTGCGTTCACTGCTATTCAACCTGAAGTCACAGCCTGGTCTGGAGGCGTGCAGGCGCCCTCTGTGCCATCAAGCAGTTCCCTACTGGAGACTGGAGTGCGCAGCCTGCCACAGAAGACTGGTCTGCGGCTCCCACTGCTCAAGCCACGCAGTGGGTAGGAACGACAATGAGTGGTCTTCCTCTTCCACAAAGGCAAACAAAATGGAAAGAAGGTTGATGGAAAATAAAGTTTCTTTTAAAAAAAAAATGGTCTTAAGGTATAACTTACGTCTCTGCTACCACCCATTTGTCCCTCAGGGAGAGTGATGTAGGGGAAACTGAAGTGGAGTCAGAGATATGCTTAAATCCCGGATCTGACAACATTGATATCAATCTTAGTTTGAAATCCTATGGAAACAAATTTCAGGGACTCCAGGTTCTTTTCCTGAATTATTACCGAAACCTTTTTTCCATAAGTTTAGCTTGAACTTAAAAATCATCATTATATTAATTAAGATATCTTTGGCTGCAATCCAACAGAGAACTGACCCACAGTTTGTGTTATTTCCTGAGGCTGCCATAAAAATTACCACAAACGGGATGGTTTAAAGCAACAGGAGTAGTTTTCTCATGTTCTGGAGATCAGAAGCCCAAAATGAGGGTGTCAGCAGAGTCATTCTCCCTCCAGAGGCTCTAGAAGAGAATCCTTCCTTACCTCTTCCAGCTTCTGGAGGCTCCAGGCAGTCCTGGGACTGTCACTGCATAATTCCAGTCTCTGCCTCTGGGTTCACATTGCCTTCTCCAGTGCTTCCACTTTCTCCTCTTCTCTGTGCATCTCTCCTCTGTGTGTGTGTGTGTGTGTGTGTGTGTGTGTGTGTTTAAAAGCTTTATTTATTTACTGGGGCACGTGGGTGGCTCACTCAGTCAAGTGTCGGATTTTCGCTCAGGTTTTGATTTCGGGGTACTGTGACAGATCCTCGCAGGGGGCTCTGTGTTGAGCAGGGAGTCTGCTTTTTCCTTTCCCTTTTCCTGTGCCCCTCCCCCAACTCGTGCGCATGCTCTTTCTCTCAAATAAATAAAATCTTTAAAAAATTTTTTATTTATTTACTTCAGAGAGAGAGAGTGAGCATGTGAGCAAGGGGAGGGGCAAAGGGAGAGGGGGAGGAGCAGACCCCCTGAGCACAGAGCCTATTGCAGGGCTTGATACCACAAACCTGAGATCATGACCTGAGATCATGACCTGAACTGAAACCAAGAGTCAGACACTTAACCGACTGAACCACCCAGGCACCCCACCTCTGTGTGTCCTTCACGAGAACACTTGTCACTGGATTAAGGGCCCATCCAGATAATCCAGGATGACCTTATCTCAAGATTCTTAATTTAATTACATCTGCAAAGACCTTTTCTCCAAATAAGGTCACATTCATAGGTTCTGAGGGTTAGGACATAGACATATCTTTTGGGGGCCACCATTCAACCATACAGTGCATTAAACAATGAAGCTATTTCAATTATTTTACATAAAAGGAAGTCTGTATCTGATAGGCAATTTAGGATTGGTAAGGCTCAATGATCTCATGAAAGACCCAGACTCTCTGTCTTTCCCCCTCCACAATTTTCAGCATGTTATTTTTTGTTCTCAAACCTTTTGCCTTATGATTACAGGACAGCTGCCCCAACTCCAGGCTTCACATCCCTTACAGAACAGTAAATATAGCAGGAAGGGAAAAAAGAAGAGAAACAAGACCTCTCCCTGAAGCCTCCCTAGCTTCTCTCTATGCCCTATCAGGCTCAATCAAAATGTACTATTGCCAAAGAGGGATGGGGATGCCATGCCTGCCTTGGATCTATCAAGATACATGCCCTAGGGTACACTGCCACATTGAAACTTGAGTTTTGATAATAAAGAAAGGGGAGACGGCTATTGTGTAGGCAATTAACAACATGTGCTACAATTTCTAAATGTGTTTCCTGAGGGGCGCCTGGGTGGCTCAGTTGTTAAGCGTCTGCCTTTGGCTCAGGGCGTGATCCCAGAGTCCTGGGATGGAGCCCCACATCAGGCTCCTCCGCTGCGAGCCTGCTTCTTCCTCTCCCACTCTCCCTGCCTGTGTTCCCTCTCTCACTGGCTGTTTCTCTCTCTGTCAAATAAATAAATAAAATCTTAAGGAAAAAAAACAATTTCTAAATGTGTTTCCTGAAGATTACTGATAAAAAAAAATTCACCAATCCTTTTATCTATCAATTTACATAAATTCCCTCAACCTTATAACATCTACTATATGTTGGTTACCGTGATAGAAGCAGGAGTCTCAAGATCATCAAGGAGCTCTTGGTTGAGTTGAATAAGAGACAACAACAGCAATAATTCCAGGACAGCATGACAAATGCTATGTTCGAGATATGTGCATGGTACAGTGGGGCAACAGAATAGTTTGCAGCATCCAGAAAGGCAACCCTTGAATTTTTGAGAAGCAATTAAAGAGAAAAGATGGAGGTGAGTAATGGTACTCTAAAGAGAGAGAAAAGAGCATGTAGAAAGACAGAGATGATTGGAGAACACTGCTACACCTTTGTGGAAGTACAAAATGATTACTACGGCTGCAGGGGAGACCTGTGCAGGTAGCAAGAAGACAAGTCAAGCTAGTAAGGTGGGTGGGAGCTAGATGAAGAGGAAGCTAAAATAAGAAGATGACACTTGATACCAAAATCTATGGGGACTTGTTGAAGGGTTTCAATCAAAGGAACAATCAAGTTAGACTGTTTTAGGATTACTCTGACAGTAGATGGATGTATCTGACGGCGTGACTGGACAGATGGTGATGCCCTCCTAAAAAGGGCAAGTACAAGTGGAGGAATGAGAATTGGGAAAAAGATACTGAGTTGAGGTGTATGTTTTGAAGTTTGAAATATTTGGCCCAAATGGATCCTTCTCTCATTCTCACTCTCACTCTCTTTTTCTTGCCTTCTAATTTACATGCACTCTATCATGCCTTGTGGACTTAGAGGCCTCATTTTGGTTTTATTTTCCTTGTTTTAAAAAAGATGCCCCTGGATTAGAAAGGAATACATCAAAATCTTACCAGTGGCTATCTCTGTGGTGAGATTACATGACTTTAAAAAAATATTTTTCAGTAGTTCCCAAAGTGAGCATTTTACATACATTTAAAAACCAAAAAACTTTCAATTCTAACAGCCTGAGATGTTTTCATTCCAGACCCAGTATTTTTTCCCTGAGACGTGGCATCTTCTTGAATAATTTTAAGTAAATGCCAAGTTTCTTATTATCAATTAAATTAAAAAAAATATTTATTTGACAGAAAGTGAGAGCACAGCCAGGACACAGAGGCAGAGGGAGAAGCAGGCTCCCCACTGAGCAGGGAGCCCAGTGCGGGGCTTGATCCCAGGACCCTGGGATAATGATCTGAGCTGAAGGCAGCCACTTAATCGACTGAGCCACTCAGGCGCCCTGTAAATTAAATTTTAAAGTTTCACCATTCGGTCATTTTTGGTCATACTTCCAGTTTCTTATCAACACACTTACCACAATTTTGCAATCATTTGCTTACCAGTCTTTTCCCATGGATTATGAATACCTCCTAGGGAAAAAAAATCTGGCCTTGTTCATCTTGGTAGACCCAAGACCTAAATAGTCAGTGGGTAGATATTTAACAAACATTATTGAATTGGAATGTATAATATGCATATTTGTATTCCTAGTGCCAAGCACAGTGCCAATGCCCAATAAACGTTAGTGGAGCTATATTTCAACTTTTGGGAAGTACTCCACCAAAATCATACTGTCACTGGGTGGCAAAAATAAAATTCCATTTCCTCAAATAGTATCTTTTTGTCACATAATATACTACGTGTGTATCAATACAGTGATACACACATCTTTATACGTACACATACATAATTTTCCCCTCATAGGCTTAAAGATCCTTCTACCTGTCTACCTTTGAAAGACTGCCAAGTCAGGAAGCTTTTCTAATTTGCCAGTAAGAAGACTAAGGCTGAAAGTTACCTAAGATCACTAGTACTCCAGTTTTAGACATTGGTTCAAAAAAACCTCTTATTTATTCTATCAATTATTTAAAAGCTTTAGACAGAAACTCTTCCATCCTAAAATTCTAGTCTGGGCACAACTATAGTGAGAACTATAATTACTATATTCCTTTTGTAAGCTATGCTTATAATGCCACGTTCCAGATATTGTGACGTGCTCAGCATCATCCACACAGTTTTATTGTATTGCAAGTTAGAAATTTCCTTGGACTCCCTAGCCAGCAGGAATCCTGTTCCGGATTGAGTCAACAGTGGGCATGTGCAAGAGATTGGAAAGCTAAAGGAAAATAGAAACAATCTTCTAGCTCAGGCAGTGGTGACATCAGCCAAGCTGCACCCTCTTGTCCTAACAGTCAGTTCCTGCGGGATCTGGAGAGCAGCTAAACATGGGCTCCTAGTAGTTTGCATCAGCGGCATGGGAGCAGAGGAGCACAATTCCTTTAGGTCATGGGTTCTTGCATGAATTGAATTCTGCCAGCAACTGTGGGCTCCAGGGGAAGAAGCAGCTTCCTAGAGTTCTTCATCACTGGGCAACATGGACCTCCTTTAGCAGCTCCAGCCTTTCCAACAATTTTGTTATCTTATTTTCTGTATTAAATCCCTCCTGCTTAAAATACCTCAAGTAGCTCCCATTTTTAAAAATTTTTTATTTAAATTCAATTTAGTTAACACGTAGTGTATTATCAGTTTCAGAGGTAGAATTTAGTGATTCATCAGTTGCATACAACACCCAGTGCTCATTACATCAAATGCTCTCCTTATTGCCCATCACCCAATTACCCCATCCCCCACCACCTCCCCTCCAGCAACCCTCAGTTTCTTTCCTATAGTTAAGAGTCTTTCATGGTTTGCCTCCCTCTCTGTTTTTATCTTATTTTATTTTCCTTCCCTTTCCATATGTTCCTCTGTTTTGTTTCTTAAATTCCACATGAGTGAAATCATATGGTATTTCTCTTTCTCTGACTTATTTCACTTAGCATAATACACTCTAGTTCCAGCCATGTCACTGCAAATGGCAAGATTTCATTCTTTTTGATGGCTGAGTTATATTCCATTGTATACAAATACCACACCTTTTTTATCCATTCATCTGTTGATGGATATCTGGGCTCTTTCCATATTTTGGCTGTTGTGGACATTGCTGCTATGAACATTGAGGTGCATGTGCCCCTTCGAATCACTATGTTTGTATCATTTGGATATGTAGCTAGTAGTGTAATTGCTAGATTGTAGGACAATTCTATTTTTAACTTTTTGAGGAATCTCCATACTGTTTTCCAGAGTGGCTGCACCAGTTTGCATTGCTACCGATAGTGTAGGAGAGTTCCCCTTTCTCCACATCCTTGTCAACATTGTTGTTTCCTGAGTTGTTCATTTTAGCCATTCTGATCAGTGTTAGGCAGTATCTCATTGTGGTTTTGATTTGTATTTCCCTGATGCTGAGTGATGTTGAGCATTTTTTTATGTGTCTGTTGGCCATTTGTATGCCTTCTTTGGAGAAATGTCTGTTCATGTCTTCTGCCTATTTCTTGACTGGATTTTTCGTTTCTTGGGTGTTAAGTTTGATAAATTCTTTATAGATTTTGGATACTAGTCCTTTATTGGATAAGACATTTGCAAATATCTTCTCCCATTCTGTAGGTTGCCTTTTAGTTTTATTGTTTCCGTTGCTGTACAAAAGCTTTTTATCTTGATGAAGTCCCAATGATTCATTTTTGCTTTTGTTTTCCTTGCCTCTGGAGACCTGTCTAGCAAGAAGTTGCTACGGCCAAGGTCAAAGATGTTGCTGCCTGTGTACTCTTCTAGGATTTTGATGGATTAGCTCCCATTTTCTGAATATGGTATAGCATTTAATCTGGTGTTCCTAGAACCAGAGAATGTGCTATGCTGGGAAAATTATTTGTTCAGATAAGTTTAAAACTTTCGGGACTAAAATACCAATTTTCCTGAAATTTTTTATTTAAAGATTCAGACATGGTTCTTTCTTCCTAAACAGAATATTTAAAAGGCAATTTTTGCCCTTTTCCATTATTATCACCATTGAATACTCACTGAGTATCTCCCTTTAGGCCCCACATTGAAGCACCAAGAACATTGATGGTGTAGGACACCAGACTGAATTAGTACTGATCACAAGCAGATATGTGCAAGTTCAATTGCAAAAACCTTTACTATGAGAGTTACTAGAGATAGAGAGATGATGATGACATGATTACTGTTCCCTAGACCCTCTCACAGAAAAATATGTAAGCAAACAAATTATGGTAAGAAATGATAGATAAAAAAATAGAAATATATACCACAGGCACAGACTATATGGAGGAAGGGGCTACTGACTGTGCATTGAGGGTATCAGGGAAGGCTCTAGATGTGGGCTGAAATGTAAGTTGGGTCTTGCAGTTTGAATGTTTGTCAGAAAAAGAAAAAAGGCATTTCAGACCAAAGAAGAAGCATGTGCAAAGACAAGTATGGCAGCTAGTCTCTGAAGACAGCTCCCGACAATTCATTCTCTTCCTGTATGCTTATATAGGTCTCCCCTGCTATCCGAAAGTAGAGCTTTCCTATGAAAACTTTTGTAAACTGAAATGGCATGAGACAAAGATGCAATTACTATTAATTTAGATGAAAAAAATTTTTGAGCTTTCTCAGACTGAAAAAATAACCTCTCTTAGGCTTTTCTGACACCTTGGGACACATCTTGCTAACAGATGCACAAAATAAATCACTATAAAGTAGAGATGCTCACAGACTCAGTTCAAAGCTATGGCAGCTTGTTGCTGAGAAGCTAAGTGTAGTTCCCTGGGAAGGAGTTAGTGATGCCATTCTGCTGCTCAGCGTGCACACTGCCTCTATAAGGGCTCTCTGCCAAACAAACCCTGAATGCTATTTTCCCTTTTCACCTTTTTTTTGTAACAGCAAAAAGCCCCTTCAGATTTCTTTTGGTTAGCAAAAATGGGTACTAATGTATTTTTTTAAAATTAATTTATTTATTTGAGAGAAGGTGAGAATGAGAGAGATCACAGAGGGAGAGGGAGAAGCAGAGCAGGGAGCCCAATGTGGGGCTCAATCCCAGGACCCTAAGATCATGACCTAAGCCGAAGGCAGACGCTTAACTGACTGAGCCACCCGGGTGCCCAGTGTAGGTCTTTCTTAAAAGTGAGAGGTGTAATACTTGAACTTTTGAGAAGTGAGAGATACCTGTATCTTCTCCCTTTGAATCTAGATTGGCCTTGAAATTGCTCTGACCAATAGAATGTCATGGAAGTAATGTTCTTGGACTTATGAGCCCAGGATTTGAGAGGACTGGCAGTTTCTATTTTCTTCCCTTGGGAATACTCTTGAGACACTCCTTAGAATCCTACCATGCTCTAAGAAGTTCAAGCCGCATGGAGAATCAAGGAATTGCAAATGACCCCTCCTGCTGAGATCCCACCTGACAGTGACAACTACCAGCCATGTGAGTGAGTTATCTTGGACATTTCATTCCAGTTGAGCCCTCAGATGACTGCAGCCTCAAACAGTATGTGAAGCAGAACCACTCAGCTGAGGCCAGGCAATTAACAGAACTGTAATAACTAATATGATTGTTGTTTTAAGGTGCTGAGTTTTAAGTGATTTCTTATGCGGTAATAGGGCTCCTGCAAGAGTGAAAGTCAGTAGATGATTGGGGTGCCTGGGTGGCGCAGTCGTTAAGCATCTGCCTTTGGCTCAGGGTGTGATCATAGTGGAATACTATGAAATAATGCCTACATTAAAGGTAGAGGCAGCACCTTCTCCAAGCCTTATCTTCATATAATAATAGCTGTTGATTTATCAGTACCATTAAGAACACAATCTTTAATTTCAAAATTCTAAATAATGGGCCACTGTTACCAGATCTTATTTCCTACTTGTATAAATAGTAAGCTTGTTATTGGGATATAAACAAACAGGGGACTTGCAATTAAATTTTTTAATTTGGCCTTGATTGAGAACTTATTCCAAAGAATTCCAAATTTCTACAACATTTGGGTAAGATGAAATTCTAGAAACCCGATTCCAGGTCACATTTTCTATAATCTTTGAAGTATTTTTTTTTAAGATTTATGTATGTATGTATGTATGTATGTATGTATGTATTTATTTGACAGAGAGAGAGACAGCCAGCGAGAGAGGGAACACAAGCAGGGGGAGTGGGAGAGGAAGAAGCAGGCTCCAAGCGGAGGAGCCTGATGTGGGGCTCGATCCTGGAACGCCAGGATCACGCCCTGAGCCGAAGGCAGACGCTTAACGACTGCACCACCCACGCGCCCCAATCTTTGAAGTATTTTGACCAGAAGAAAAGTCTTATAAAAAACCTATACAATAGGGGCGCCTGGGTGGCTCAGTTGGCTAACATCCGACTCTTGATCTCACCTGAGATCAAGACCTCAGGGTTGTGAGTGCAAGCCCTACGTTGGGCCCCATGCTGGGTGTGCAGCTACTTTAAAAAAAAAAAAAAAAAAAAGCAAGCACCTGGATGGCTCAGTAGGTTAAACTTCTGAGTCTTGATTTTGGCTCAGGTCAAGATCTCAGGGTCATGAGACCAAGCCCCATGCCCCAAAAGTTAAGATTCTCTCCCTCTCCCTTTGTCCCTCCCCCTGCTCACACACTATCTTTCTCTCTCTCTCTCTAAAACAAAAACAAAAACAAAAAATCTATAAAATAAATCAACTTTCTGGGGCGCCTGGGTGGCACAGCGGTTAAGCGTCTGCCTTCGGCTCAGGGCGTGATCCCGGCGATCTGGGATCGAGCCCCACATCAGGCTCTTCTGCTATGAGCCTGCTTCTTCCTCTCCCACTCCCCCTGCTTGTGTTCCCTCTCTCGCTGGCTGTCTCTATCTCTGTCAAATAAATAAAATAAATCTTTAAAAAAAAAAATCAACTTTCTGAAATAGCTTCTATAACGATATTTTGTATTCTGCGTAACACTGAATCATTTGGACAACAGTGCGCAGAAAAAGGGAGCCAAAAACATTACCAGACATTACTTCTGCTTCCTTACTATGAGCTCTGTAATTATCTTGCAATAGCACACAATTTCGCTATCCTCAGGAAGGGTTATAATTTTTTAAATGACTTCAAATAAAGATCTAAAGATTCATCCCAGTATTCCCAGAGTACTTCTGGAGGGAAAGCAGAATGATCTAGTGGAAGAAACATAGTCCTTAGACCTACTTATATTGGGGTTCAAATTCTGATGCCTCCACTTGCTACATTTTATCATATTACTTAATTTCTTTTAAATTTAGTTCCCTTATTTATAAAATGTTTATACTAAAGACAGACCAAAATTTGGCTACAATTACATGTATGATTCAACTGCATATATAAACCTCAGGCTTATAGAACATACCTTATCCAGTGTAATACACCAAATAAATGTTTCTGAAATAAGTATCATTGTTGTCTCTTCTTATCTTAACTATACTACTATACCGTACTACATGGATCCTGGAAGTTTATTAATGACATAAATACGATGTTAATGGTATCTTTTATAGGCATAATAAAGGAAGCAAACTTATGAAAAGCATCTTGCATAACCAAACAATTCTGAGCCTGCCACATTTTCCTTTAGTAGTCAGAGGATCTTCAGCTGCCTTAACAGCAAGCACAGTTTCTTCTTCCATCACCAGATACATCCTTTCTAATACTATCACTTTCCCTCCACTCCCAATCCCCGGTAAAAAACCTCTCGAATACACTAAAATTTTTTTCTGGAAAATCTCCTTCTAGCTCCACTACTATATTTCACACCAGTGACAAATGAGTACTATTCATAAAAAGTATACAAAAGTATACAAAAAGTAGATAATATGAAATTGAAAGGAAATAGCCATGGACTATATTGTTTTCTACATCAACTACATTAAACATAAGATATAAGGTTCATAAAGTAAAATACTATATGTATCTATTACTTCTGATGGTATACCTGTGTTTACCAGTCTGCCACCCTGGATTATCAAGACCTAACTCTCAGAGGTAATGAGAACATGAAATAACACAGGTAAAGATCTAGTACAAAAGTATCCCCTTCATTCATGTCATATTTATCATATATTACAAACTATCTTAATATGTGCATTTGTACTATACTTCTTACCTTGTTTCGACTCTCAAAATATAGATCTCTGTGTTCAAAAAAACAAGCTTATTAGGGACCAGTATTTGTACACCTATGTCCCTAGCACCAATAATAGTCAAAAGGCGGAAGCTACTCATTCAACACTAAATGAATAAACAAAATGTGGCATATACATACAGAGGAATACTATTCAGCTGTAAAAAGTAATGAAGTTTTGATACATGTTACAACATGAACCTTCAAAGCATGATGCTAAATGAACTAAGTCAGACACAAAAAGGCAAATACTGTATGATTCCACTTATGTGAGGTACCTAGAATCACTGAATTCATTAGAAATAGAAAGCAAAACAGTGGTTACCAGTGGCTGCAGGGAGAGAAGAATGAGGAATCATTGTTTAATGGGTATTTTAGTGTGTGATAATGAAAACGTTCTGGAAATAGTGATGGTTGCACAATATCAATGTACTTAATGTCACTGAACTGAACTCTTAAAAATGACTAAAATAGTACGTTTTATATGCATATTTAACCACAATAAAAGCAATTAAAAATACTTGCTAAAAGATATATACTGTAAGGAGACAGTATACCTGATTTATCTTAAACTGGGTTTGGCGAGGATCTCTGGGTGAAAAGCATAAGCAGGTAGATTTTTAAGAACTGGACCAGCTTTCTAGGGGGTAAAGGGATCCGCAGATGTGAAGTCAAGAGCCACCTTCAAGATCTTACTTTCCTCAAAATATACTTTAATCCCAGGCCTATTCTCTCCAAAGCACCTTGCTTCTTTTTGTCTTTTTTGACTTACACACATGTTGCTTCCAAACAGAGGTTCAGTTTCAGTCTTTCCTCAGTACCCTATCCTAAAAGTAAAAGCCTTGATGTTGTAACGCAGTAGTTCTCAACAAGGGGTGATTTTGCACACTCCCCCAGAAACCTGGGGATGTCTGGAGGTATTTTGGGGTTGTCACAAGGGGTGAGGGGGTGCTACTGGCACCCAGTACATAGAAGCCAGAGATGCTGCTAAACTCCTCACAATGCACAGGACAGCCTCTCAACAAAGAATTGACTGACCCCAAATGCCAATAACGCCGAGGTTGAGAAATCCTAAATTCTAAGAGATTAAGAAATTCTAAGGTTCTACTAAGTTGCTTGATTTCTGGTAGGAACTGATAATAAGTTAAAAGTTGCCTTCTTTGCTTCCCTGCTTTCTCTTTTCATTTCTATCTTGTATAGGGAAAGAGCAAATTTAAGTACATATGTAAGAGTAGATCGTTTATTTTGAGGAAATAGGAGAAGGATCAGTGGTGATGCTTGGGGGGGGGGTGGGTGAAAGGATGCTATTTACACAGCCATTCTCTTCACCCTGGCTAATCCTACCCATGATATTCTATGCTGTGGGGCAAGGTAAAAAGTAGAAGGGGCCAAGGTGTTGGGGACAGAGAAGAAAAGAAACAAACACAGTCCAAGTGAAGCCAGTCGAAGGCAGTGTCTATGCTATCTGGATTAGATAATTCTTCCTGGTGGCCATTTGGGTATGAGGAAATATCTCTATTTCCAAAAAAAGTTATAAAACATTTTAATTCAATTAAAATGTAAATCATGTATTTTCCATAACTAAACATTCTATTTATAAACTCAACATACTATTTATGATTATCTAAAACTTGCATTTCTTCTGAGGAGCAATAATCTGAGTGCACAATACTACTGTGTAATAAGAACAAATACTTTTGCTTTTATTTTCATCTTGTGTGATATTAAATAACAACAGACCTGCTGTAGCAAATATAACTCATTTGGTAAAATTTAAGTATTTTGAGAAATTCACTAACATTGTCAGGCCTCTAGACCTTTAGAGTAATTCATTATAATGGTACATATTAAAATAGTGCCCTCTTAAAAGCCTTTGGAAAATTGACATACATACTAAAACCAAATATGTGCATACCCCATGACCCAGCAATTCCACTCCCAGGTATATATTCAACAGAAGTGCATATATACAGTCACCAAAAGACATGTATAAGAATGTTCTCCACAGCATTATTCATAATAGCCAGGAACTAGAAATTCCTCAAATACCCATCAATGGTAGAAGGGAAAAATTTTGGATATAATAAAAATGGTTAAATTAATGAAATACTATTCAGCAGTGAGAATGAATGACTACAAACACATACATTATAACAAATCTCACTCAAGCAAGTTAAATAATGGCCTCCAAAGATATCTAGGATCTAACTCCAAGATCTGTGAATGTTACCTTATATGGCAAAAGAGGCTTTGCTGGTGTGATTAAATTAAGGATCTTGAAATGAGATTAACCTGGATCATCCAGGTGGGCCCTAAAGGTAGAGGCAGAGGAAGGTTAGACTATAGAAGAAGAGAAGGTGATGTGATGATGAAAGCAGAGGCTTTAATACCGAGTAAGGGGCTACAAAAACTACAGGCAGCTACTGGAAGCTGAAAAAAGGCAAGGAAACAGATGCTCCACTCACAACTTTCAGATTCAGGAGCCAGCCCTGCTGATAGCTGGACTTTGGCCTAATAAAAATAGTTTGGGACTTCTGATCTCCAGGACTGTAAGAGAATGAATTTGTGCTGTTTTAAGTCACTAAGTTTGTTTTAATTTATTACAGTGGCATCAGAAATCTAGTACACTCACAAATATAACAATGATCAAATAAAAGAGTACACTGGCGGGGTGGGGGGNCCTGGGTGGCTCAGTCAGTTAAGCAGCTGCCTTCAGCTCAGGTCATGATCTCGGGGTCCTGGAATCGAGCCCTGCATCAGGGCTGCGCTCAGCAGGGAGTCTGCTTCTCTCCCTCACTCTCTGCCCCTACTCCCACTCCCGTGCTCTCTCTCACTTTCTAAAATAAATAAATCTTTAAAAAACATTTTAAAGTAATCTCTACACCCCACGTGGGGCCTAAACTCACAACCCCAAGATCAAGAGTCACACGCTCTACTGACTGAGCCAGCCAGGCGCCCCAAGCTATTGCTCATTTAATGATGTCAGCTTAAGAGCTCCTCAGGATCCTTGTGAGGGTAATTCTCACATCCAGAAGATCAGATCAAGGGAAGCAGCTTTGAAGAACAAACTTCATGTTACTTAAGTGAATTACAACAGTTTGCCAACTCAGAGAAAGGTAAATACGAAAGAGTATACAAGATCAGGAATAAATTAGATGGTCAGTATTTTGCAATTAAAAAAATCCTGATTAAGGGTGCAACTAAACAGATTGCATGAAGGTACTATGGTAGGTGAAGGTGTTGGCAGGTCTTCAGTATCCTAACATTGTCAGGCCATCATAATGCTTGGATAGAACATGCTCAGGTGGTCCAAATGCAAGATAGAATTTCTACTCAGTTGCCACCTCTGGAAGTGAGCTCCAACCAGGAGGATGACAAAAATCAATATGACGTTAAAAATGATTAAAGTAACAGCTCATCCATTATCCTTGCCAAGGTCACTTTAGAAAAAGAAAAATCCTCGGGGCGCCTGGGTGGCACAGCGGTTAAGCGTCTGCCCTCGGCTCAGGGCGTGATCCCAGCGTTATGGGATCGAGCCCCACATCAGGCTCCTCTGCTATGAGCCTGCTTCTTCCTCTCCCACTCCCCCTGCTTGTATTCCCTCTCTCGCTGGCTGTCTCTATCTCTGTCTAATAAATAAATAAAATCTTAAAAAAAAAAAAAAAAGAAAAAGAAAAATCCTTAGGAGAATCTGGCACTGAAAATCAGACTAACAGATTGATGAACTATATCATCAATTTAGTCACAAAAGATGCCAGTGAATTTGAGTCATTCATTTTACTCCAAGAAAATAGCTTGGCTGATTTGTCTTCCAGATTGTTGAACATCAGCTGCCACTTAGGCATGATTGAGACTTAGAAGAGAATTTCACATCCATCGAGGAATATTCTGAAGAAAACGTAAAACTCGTTGGGGCAGACATCACCTGATGTTGCACATCCAGATCCAGCTGCGGGACTCTCTCTGTGGAACTGGATAGCTGAGAGAACCAAGCAGGGCCGGGAGTGTGGAGGCCAATCTGCATGTCCTTATGTTATGGCCAGTGTTGCAATAAAAATCTTTCAAGAACTGGAGGAAGGTGTGTTTTATATTCATAACATAAGAATAGAACCAAGCAGGGCCGGGAGTGTGGAGGCCAATCTGCATGTCCTTATGTTATGGCCAGTGTTGCAATAAAAATCTTTCAAGAACTGGAGGAAGGTGTGTTTTATATTCATAACATAAGAATAGTATACAGATATCTGAAGCCCAGAAATATTTTCCTCATGGCCCTGATCACCAAGTAAAAATAGGAGACTTTGGTCTGGCCTGCACAGACATCATACAGAACAACACAGACTGGATCAATAGACATGACAGGAGAACATCAACACAAACTTCCAGAGTAGGTACTTGTCTGTACACCCTTAACCTGAAGAGTTAGAAGTATGTGAGTGTGATGCCATGTGAGATATGTATAACTTGGGTGTGATCCTACCAGAGCTCTTTCAGCCATTTGGAACAGAAATGGAACAAGTACAAGTTTTAACAGGTTTAAGAACTGGTCAAATACTTGAATCCTTCAGTAAAACACAAGCCAAGTGTATCTAGCACTTAACCAGAAAGAATGCAACTCAGAGACTGTCTGCTCTGTTCAGCTGCCATCAAGTGAACTTTTCCAAAATTGTGGAAATGTTATTCTCACCCTACAAAGATACTAGAACAAGAAAAAGAAAAAAAAGAACTAAAGAAACAGCTAAGCCTCCTTTCTCAGGACAAAAGGGTTAAGGATGACATGGAAGATGGGAATGTGCCTGTCTAGCCTTAATTAGGCTCTATAAATGTGAAAGTTGTCTTAAACTCTTTAAGCCAGTCAAATGGAATGTAAATTTTCCATTTTTATTAGGTATACAGGGTAGAATACTTTTCTTTAGTAAGCCTGTACAAGACTTATTAAAATTGTAAAAGTTAAAAAAAAGAGTGTATTATTTATGATTGCATTTACATAAAATAAAAGGCAAAACTAATCTATGGTTTTAGAAAATAGTAGTTACTTCTGGGGAGGAAGAAGGTAGTGTTAAAATAGGGGCAAGAGGGGCTTCTGGGGTGTTCATACCGCTGTGTCTTGATCTGAGGGCCAATGACAGGATTACATTTAATTTGTCAAAACCCTCACTTATATACTCTTCTATATTTATGGTATATGCAGTTTTAAAAATTGGTAACTTTTCAACATTTATCAATCTGATAGGCTATTGAAAAAGACAGATATGTATTCAAAGAAGTGGGGAAAATATTTACTAAACAATAACTTTATTTCTCAAGAACCCTAAAGATTTGTTTCTCTCCCCACAAGGTTTTAAAAATCTCAACAACGGATGGTACAGTGACTTTTAAATGTTAAAAAATAAGCTAAAAGTAAAACACTGCTTAATTAGCTTTGTTATGCCTAGATCCTAGGACTGTAAATTACAAAAGTACAAGTAAAACCACATTTTCTGAATAATAACAATAAACAAAGGAGAAAGTCAGGTACTATATACCAAATGATCAAAATGTCTTCTGGGCCTAAGATTCTTGAAACTAGTAAAAATGTTAATAATAGACATTGCTGCTAATCTGTGTAGATTATTAAATGTAAAAACAATTTATAAAACACATCAGAATTTTATTGCTTGAAGAATACAGCATATGAAATCACAAGAATGTCAAAATGAAAAGTCACTAGGCTTCAAACATATAATACATTATCAGATGCAGTAAAATATTAATTAACCTGAACTCTGCATCAGGAAAAAAAAAGGTGTGGAAAAATGTCTAAGTTGTTTACTTAAGAAACAGATAATCTTAAAATAGAAAGTATTAGGATGTTACAATACAAATTAGAAAAGCCAACACTTATTAACTTATTATTTCTTAGACTAGACTACCTTTGGTACTTAAACTTTTAAAAGAACAACCCCTTCTATCTTGTCCAAAGCACTTCATGGATACAGTATCAACTTCAACTTAAAACATCCAGCAAAATTAACCTTTTCATGGCATGGGGGAAGTGTATTTAATAAATGTATGCTAATATTTCACATTTTCTAAAACTGCAAAATAAGATAATTAAGAAATCTAATACTTATAAACTTTACTTATTTAGCTCTTCAATTAAAATTGGAATCCCAGCAGCCACAATTTATCCTTGGGCTTGGTGAACATACAAATTTAAATGATTTGGCAACTGACATAGGAATTTACTTTATACTATCTTAAATGGCTTTTCCATTCTGTTTCCAAAATACAAACAATATGCCATTTCTTCAACTCACTGGATTCCTATAAAAATCACTACCATGCTTTATTTATTGGAAACAAAGTAAAGCTTCTCCCTTTTAATGAGTAGGTTGAAACTATTTACGTTTCATATAGGGCTGATCAGTTATGACACGCTTTCTTAAACAAAATAAAGCCAATCATTTTTAAAGCTATCACTCAATTATGATGGAGACAATGGTGCTATTTCAAAAGGAAGCATTGGACACTCTAGGCCATCTAGTCAAGAAAATGTAAAAGTAATGCTAAAAACAAACAATAAGTAAACTATAACTACAAGTTAAATTACAAAAAAATCCCTCTTTTACAGTAAGCATGCTTATTAACTTTCATTTCTTTCCCCCAGTAAAGGTTTGAATATTCATGAATCTCCATTAAACCAATGGAACCTAAGCAATTGTTTCACAAGGTCCAATAAACATGGATGGACTAAGCAAGTAATACTATTAACAATTATTGGAGTGAAGTAGTAAGAATCATGACAGTCCTCAAAATTGGGCAGTCTTTGAAATGTAATAGCATAGTTCAAGATGAATTATGCCATAATAAAACTGTAGTTTTTACCTCTACATAAAACAAAAACAAAATCAAAAACATAACCCACTGAATTTATACAACTATTGAACATACTCCTTCCTAGTTTTTGAATGTTTTGAGATTTTTTTAAACAAGTATATTTATCTGAGCATATATATTTACTGCATATATATATATATACTCATTTTAAAAGACAAAAAATTCAGATACTACAAAACTGAACTCTTTTGTTTTTTTATCAACCTGATCTAACATCTACTGCATCACATAACACCCTCCCCCCAATAATTTAAAATTCCCAATTTTTAGCTTAGTTAAAAGGGCAGAGGAAATGCAAATGCAGACTTAGAGTTTCTGTTTGTATAAATTTCACTGTATTTTATAAACGACATTTTCTGTAACACTGTTTATTGATCAAATAAAGGACTCACTGCTATCTAAAATTTCATAAACACCATTAAAAATTCAAAATTGATATTATACTGAACCTTAAATTTTCAATAGTTCAAAGAGACAGTTTTTACATGAATAGCACACAATAGATGAAACTTAACAACAGATTTCCCTAGAATACCAATGGCAAGTCCACCAAGATGCATACAAAATTACAGATAAGCATTTCTTTCACTGTTTTCTTGTGCAGGGAAAAACATTTATAGAGGAAATAGAAACTCAGCTGGTAAATTTCAGATATCATCATCATCTTCTTCATCCTGAGAAGATCCTGCCTGGTTAGATGCACTGGCTGTGGCAGCAGCAAGCTGTGCTTGCTGAGCAGCTTGCTGCATTTGAAGCCATTCCTGCTGGGCCAATTCTGCTTGTTGCTGTCTAGCCTAAACACCAAAAACATAAAAACAAATAATACATATTTTTTAAAACTCACAACATATACACTTTGGTTAAATATAAATTAAGCCAATTACAGACTTAATCATCAAATTTGGATATTTTCCAACCACTATATAACTGTTATACATCTGGAGAACATGAACTCTATAAGAAAATATAGATGACTGCCTCTCTGTCAACTAAGGACAGTTTCCAAAACTTGGAAACTTTAGACAGTCCCTTTTATGCCATATAATTCTATGACCTTTGGCTCAATAGAGTTGAAAAAGCTGGTAGAACAATCACAATGTCCTCTCTTTGGTTCTTTTCTCTGCTTCTCATTCCTTTTGTTTCACTTGATTCTTCTGTCCTCTCAACTTACAGTTAAATGTAAACATTTTTCAAACTAAAGATTCTTTCTGTGGTTTAAAAGTTGTCTAGTACAGTACCTCTAACTCTTAAGGAGAAGTACTATACATGAATGCAATAGCTACCTTGATGCTTGAGGGTTTTTTTAAAGATACTTATTTATTTGAGAGAGAGAGAAAAAAAAAGAGAGAGAGTGAACACACGGGACCCAAGCCAGGGAAGGAGTGGAGGGAGAAGGACAAGCATAAGCAGACTCTGCCCTGAGCACAGAGCCCAACGGGGGGGCTCTAACCCATGACCTGAGATCATGACCTGAGCCAAAATCAAGAGCTGGATGCTTAACCGACTGAGCCACCAGGCACCGATGTTTGAGTTTCTCACACAGTTCCGTATCCTATACATATATTTCTCCTCTGTCCCCCTCCCCATAAATACACACACTAGAGAAAAGGCACTTATCCAGGACTGAATTTAAGTGAGATAGTTAAAATTCATTCATCTGATATATATCCTCTCCAACAACCATCACAGAATTTTTAGAAACCGGGGCACCTGGCTGGCTCAGTCAGTAGAGCATGAGACTCTTGATCTCAGGGTCAGGAGTTCAAGCCCCACACTGGGCATGCAGCCTACTTAGAATAAGTAAATAGATAAATAAATAAATAAAGCTTTGTTTTAAAGCTATATTCTCAATAAAGAATTTTAGAAACTAAGATATACACATATGCATTACACACGCTTTGCAACAGCTGAAGATCTTTCTCAATTTAATTTCATCTACTTACAGAAAAATCCCACCAAGAGGGAAAAAATGAATCTGTTCATGAAAAGAACATATATAATTGTCCATTGGATTCTACCAAAACAATGCTGTTTCTCCTTCTCTGTCTTTTCTCAGAATTGTTCCTTAAGCTTGGCTCATATCCTCCCCCTTCCTTTATGCATGGCTAATTCCTAGTTATCATTTAAAGTAGAAATTGGTCTTTCTTGACCCTTATTGGTCATACTGTATACTCTATTTTATATGCTATAATTCTCCATGCATTCCCACACCTATCTACTTTATTCTTTAATTATCTGAGCCTATTATCTTTTTTCTCCACTAGACCTGAGATAGAGACTATTTTCATACTCTTTGTTGCATTCCCAACACATAGGCCTCCAGTATTTTCTGAATGAATATTTTGTGGGGAAATCGTAATACTCAGCATAACTCTTACATTAAGATTTTACCATGTACATTCCTAACTTTCCTTAATAATCTGTCATGAATTTATTATCCAAAATTTTCTAGAGGAGAATTCTAATCAGGCCATTATTATACTTAAAAAAAAAAATCACCTGTTACCAATTAAGTTCAATTTCTCAGCCTAGAGTTAAAGGTCTCCAAATTACTGCGTGCCCCAACCTATCTCCCAAATTAACTTTTGCTATACTTGGTACTCCAAAAAAACTTAGAACGTAAAATATTTCCCAGATACACCATACCCTCCCATTTTCGCTATCTTAACTCACGCTGATGTTCATTCTATTTGAAATTTCTTAATTTTCACCCACCAAAATTCCACTCTTCCTCCAAATCAAACTGAAATATTATTTTCTCTATTAAGTTCTTTCCTGATTCCTGTCATTCAGGATCTAATCAGGAGATAGAAGTCACACTAGTTAGGGGAACAGAGAGAAAAAAAAATAAAGGATTGTTAAACAAGTATAAAGTTGGTAACTAGGTCATTGAAAAGGCAAGAAAAGAACACTAAGACATCATGCAACTGGTAACTGTCAAAACCAGCCACCAACCCTAAAACTGGCACAACAAAAGAAGAGGCTGGAATTTTTGAAACTTAGAAGCTTACAGGAAGAATCCATGGAACTGAAACTCAGTCCTCTGAAGAAGGGGCATAGATTGGCTGGTAAAAGCATCTCTGAGTTTGGCAGAGGGCCCCAATGTTTGAGACCCACATTCCTGAGGAAGAGGGTGAATGTTTAGGCTGGTTCTGTAAGTATTAAAGAAACTGCAAACTGGATTCAGGTCCTGCTACAGGAAAAAAAACTGATGCAGCCAGGGTGAAGAAACACTGGTAGGTTGTTCGAAGAAGCTTGAGGCCAATAGGAAGTAAAAGAAAGGAGGCCAATAGGAAGTAAAAGAAAGGAGCCCAAGTGCTGCCTTCCTCCTCCAGCTGGACAATCTTCCTCCAGAACCCCTACTGGCAGCAGAGTCTATAATGAAGTCCAAAAGAAAAGCAGAAATCAAAGCATAGAAAGGTGGGTTTCAGGCTAAGAAAACTGTTTAGTAACTGGCACATGATGTCTTTTTCTTTTTAAAACTTTATTTAAATATCATTATGCTTACAAAAATACACTCATATTGGGTAACAGAACGCAATGTAAGTTTAACTTATTCTACTCAATTTGGACCAAAAACTTAGTATATAGTTTAAGCTTCAAAGAAAAAAAAAAAAAAAGGATTTGCAATTTGGTTTTTCACCTACTACAAGTGTATATAAAAGATTCTCCATCAAATGCTACAACAAAACATTGTAATGTTTCATGCCAGTTCACAAAGTTCAATCACTAATGGATGTTGAAAAGGGTGGGGAAAGCCTATGTACACATGTGAAAGTGTAAAAGCTATCCAATTTATTTTTTTTAAGATTTTATTTATTTATTTGTCAGAGAGAGAGAGCATAAGCAGGGGGAGTGGCAGGCAGAGGGAGAAGCAAGCTCCCCACTGAGCAAGGAGCCCGATGTGGAACTCCTGAGCCGAAGGCAGACACTTAACCGACTGACCGACCCAGGCATCCCAAAAGCTATCCAATTTAGTTAATACTGCACGCAGATCACAAATCTACACAAATTAAGATTCAGATAATTTCTTGAATCTGAATTAACAATATCAGCTCAGTTCATCTGCTGAGATCAACAAGAAAATTGCATACTAGCTGTTTTTTTTGTTATGCAAAAAAGAAAGTTAAGTTTCTTCCCCAGCTTTTTAGTCCAGAACTGATTTTATACTACAGGCAAAGTATTCCTTCCATTGTCAACATTCATGAGACATGTGAGGAAGTTGCGGCTTGGGTTTAAATTTGTATTAGCACTCACATGCAAGATAATTGGCACACTCTTACACTGCCAAAATCTAATGTGATGTCTCCATACTTGGGATCTCTTTATACGTTGCTCATGGAACAGTCAGCCTCATATTACAGCTGTTAGTGTACCTATATCATACTTCTCCTACAAGACAAAAACTTTTTTTGTTTAGGAAATCAGAAGCCAGACATTCTAATCACTACTTTCATCCATCTTTATTAAAAAAGCATGGAAAATAGTTATTCTAATATACAAGCATATTTACTTTTATGGCAGGAATACCTGGAGTGTAAAACAGACTAAGAGTGCTTCATGAAAAACATTTTTTAAGAGTCCGTAATGGGGCACCTGGGTGGCTCAGTCGGTTAAACACCTGTCTTTGGCCCAGGTCATGATCCCAGGGTCCTGGGATGGAGTTCTGCATCAGTGTCCCTGCTCAGCGGGGAGTCCGCTTCTCCCTCTCCCTCTGCCCTTCCCCCCTCCCCCCATAGATGAGGGAAGAAAAAAGGGAGATAAGGAAGAGGAAAAAACAGATGACAAGGATAGAAAAGTAAAGACGGATTTGGCAGGCAGGCAGGCAGGCAGGCAGACAGGCAATTATTTCTTTCATTTTTCTTTTTGCCCTGGAAAGGATAAGGCATGTTCCACTTAAAAGTTTCAAAATAAATTTAAGCAGACAAAACGGTGGCTAGAACATTAGCATGGTAATGTAGAAAGAGCAAGTTTTGGAGTCAGAAGACATGAGTTTTGAATTTAGACTCCCACACTTCCTAACTATATGAACTTACTTGTTTTATTTGTTTAACTCAATCCTTTCCAGTAAACTACGTTTCAGAATAGCAAGAACCATGTCTCTTTTGTATACTACTATAAGCCTAGCATTTAGCACTATCTCTGGTAAGTAGTGAGAACTTCAGTAATTACCAGTAGAACAAATGAATGAATGATCTCATGCAAGTTTCTCCATCTCTGAATGTTTCTTAATGTGTAAATGGGTATAATAAAATTTACATTTATTTATTTTATTCATATTTATAAAGACTCTGCAAAGTATATAAAGCATCTAGCAGAGAATCTTTTTCCTTTCATCAAATATCTAATTTGGGGGGCACCTGGATGGCTCAGTCAGTTAAGAATCTGACTCTTGATTTCGGCTCAGGTCATGATTTCAGGGTTGTGAAAACGAGCCCTGAGTCTGGCTCCGCACTGTCATGGAGCCTGTTTAAGATTCTCTCTCTCCCTCCCCCTCTGCCCCTACCTCCCCTCTCTCCTTCTCTTAAAAAAAACAAAAATCTAATTTGGAACTCTCTGTGTGATCTGCAATAGCAGAGAATCAATAAATAATAGCCATTATTTTTTTAATCACCTTTCTTAGTAACCTCATATTCATATGGATTATAAATTGTTTGCTTGTGTTCACGCCTGCTTCAAAAGCTTTTAGTAACTCTTTAGTACTTATCTTGTAGGTTGTTGTAAGGATTAAAAAAAATACTGGTAAATTACTTAGCAACATGATTAACACATGGTTAGAACTCAATAAATGTTAGTAAACTTTTATTTTTCTTATTAGTTTAAATGGTTTCTAATACCTAGTACCTCACAACACTTAAAATTCAAATGTTTTTTGATTCAAACCCAACTGATTGTTATTACTACACAGAGATCAGGTATGGTGCCAATCTGGAAGAGATTACCTAAAATGATACTTCCCAGTGTTAATGGTAACTATAATAACTAGTAGGAAATCTCACCTCTTCTATTCAACCCAAAACTGCCTTACAATTTCAAAGGAGAGGCCAAAACTTAGTGGGGAAAAAAAGAATTTCATCCTCTTCCTTCCCTTTTTTTTTTAAAGAGGAATATTAAAAAATAAAATAAAGTAAAAAAATAAAATAGAGGAATATTAGTACTTGGTGCTAATCCTTCACAAACTGGTAATCAGAACTTCAATAAGAAAAAAAAAGTTTTCTCCCTTTCTCTGTTCTACTAGCCCTTCAATATTTTTTAGGATTAGAATGTTTGTTTATTATTTTTTAAAGATTTTATTTATTTGAGAGAGAGCTCGCACAAAGCAGGGGGAGTGGTAGGCAGAGGGAGAAGCAGGCTCCCCACTGAGCATGGAGCCTGATGTGGGACTAGATCCCAGAACCCTGGGATCATGACCTGAGCCAAAGGCAGATGCTTAACCAACTGAGCCACCCAGGCATCCCTAGAATGTTTTAAAGGTGTGTTAAAAAATTTAACCAGGGTGACGGGCATTAAGGAAGACACGTGATGTGATGAACACTGGGTTTTATATGCAACTAATGATTTACTGAACTCTACATCTGAAACGAATGATGTACTATATGTTGGCTAACTGAATTTAAATTTTAAAAATTTAACTATAAAATAGATGTTTATCAAATTCTCCTCATA
Source organism: Ursus maritimus (assembly GCF_017311325.1). Lineage (NCBI taxonomy): Eukaryota > Metazoa > Chordata > Mammalia > Carnivora > Ursidae > Ursus > Ursus maritimus. Next base: position 27,153,188 of record NW_024423564.1, read on the forward strand.
TGCCACTCATTATAAAATATGATATAGTATTTTCTCACCAGTCCATCATTTTAAATTTTAAGAATATTTAGGTATACTCTGCATGCTTTTAAGTGGGTATTTTGTTTGGGAAAAAAAAAAAAACACCCATCAAAGTAAGATCTCAGTAGTTATTTGGAGTTATTCTCCTTAGAAAACAGGTTGCTACAAATATTTACTTTTATATGAAATAAACAACTGGCCAAACAGAGTCAAATCAGTTAGTTAGATGTAGACATCAGACTCAACGATCAAACAATCAGCCACAGAAAGAAAATCCTCTAGGTATGTATGTTGATTTAGGAAATGATTTCAGAAACCAGTATGATTTCTGTTAGCAAACAGGGTAGGATTCAGATGAAAATAATTTAAAATGCATTACTTACTTTTGCAAATAACTCTTGTTGCTGTCTTAATAATTCTTCTTCAGGAATGCCAAGGTTTTCCAAACGAGAACTGGCCTTTCTTCTTTTTAACGCTACAGTCTTGCACTCTTGTAAGACTTCCTTTACTTCACTGATGTAAGAGCCAAAGCCCAAACTTTCTAGTGCTAGGGAAATGAAAATAGGAAAACATGAAAGAGTAATAAAATTTACTCTTTCCCCCATCTTCGGAACATTAAACTTTTGTGGGGTATTTTTTGGAGGGGGAGGAGGTTGCTGTTGCTGTCTTATAATAATTTTACCCATTTTATAGTTGCAAAGCAACTATCTGAATGGCTAAATCCATTTTATCAACTTTTTTTTTTTTTTTTTTGAGAGGCAGGACTGGTATCTAGGAACCCCAGTCTAGTATTTTTTTTTTCAACTTTCTTAATATTAAATTGCAAATTAGGTAAAACTTGAAGAACACTTAACAGCATAGGCCTTTCCTTTTCCTTTTCTTTCTTATTTTTTAAAAACCAAAGCATTTCCTGTGAGAAAAAAAAGTCAAATGTAAGAACATGTGCTTTTATTAAGAAAACGTTTTTCCTATACCACTTATAGTAAATCAAACATCATTAACTCACTTTTTCAAAGACGACAAAAAAAGGAAATATTTGGAATCTATCTGTTAATAACATATTTTGTGCCATTTGGCTTAGGAAAAGTAGGCTGGTAACACATGTTCTAAGTTTCAGTAGGACAGGATGAAAGAATAGATAAGTTCTTTTGTACAATATATCAACAGAAAACTATTTTTAGCAAAGACACTCAAACTGCCAAGTTTAAGAAATACTGGTGAAAAAAACTTATGAAATTCAGCATTTATATTCAGCCAACAAGTTTCCCTTGAAAATAAAACTTAACAGGAAGCACTATGAAAACATTTCAAGTGATGTGGCAGAAAACTGGGATAAAGGAAGACTATAAGGATAGAAGCATTAACAAAAACTTCTCTCTCCCTTTATTTTTTCATATTTAGAAAGAAAGTTTTACAATAATGCACTTTCTAAATGCCTTCTGTAATCAAGACAAAGCATTAAGTTTCCTTTTGGCTCACAGTAAATAAAATTGTATTTTATAGTTTTCTGTTGATATCCCCAAAGGCATTTTTGTTTTCTGACCCAATGATGAAATATAGGTGGTGAAAAAACATAGTAAATGAACTTAGTACAACTTGAATTTTAATTATATTAACTTATTGCCCCTCTTCCCCCCCCCCCCCCAAAAAAAACTTCAGTACTGCATTACTCTGAGTTCTGTATATCAAATTAACCACCACATAATTTTTGGCCTCAAGGAGCTTGAGGTATAGTGGAAAATTAAGTGAAGATTAGGCAACTTACGCTTTTTACTTGAACTGACAGACGGATTATTAAGTGTCAATAATAGAAGCCAAGGTTTTTCTCTTTTTTTAAAGGCATGAACATAATAGTATATTTTCAGTAATACTGGCTGGAGACAGTACCAAAAGAAAACAAAAATGGCTATGGTTTCCTCCCACATCCTGAAGAAAGTCTTATTTCCTTGGTGTACACCAAGTTTCTACACCAAGGATGTAGCCCCACCTACCATTCCAGTTTTATTTCTGCCATTAAATCCCTGCATACTTATGCTAAATCTAACAGCTCAATGTTTCCCAGAAGACATCAGTTTCCCACATTAATACTGATGGTAATGCATTCATGGCTCAAATCAAACTGCATCTTCAAATTAAGCTTGCCTGATCCTCCTAGACAGAAGTAATCTCCCCCCCTTGTAAAATCAGATAGTTATCTTAGAATTTGAAATTTGGCTGTCAATATATTCATATAACCTTGGATGTATATCTCTAAGCTTCAGTTTTCCTTCTCTGAGAATAGTATCTATTTCATATCTTCCTAAAACATATGCAGTATAGTGGTTATGCATGCAGGCCCTAAGGCTGCCAGAGACTGATCCCAGTTCTGCCTCATCTCAGCTGTGTGACCCTAGATAAGTTCCTTCACCTGTGCCTCTAAAACAAGAATAACAGTACCTACATCTCATCAGATCAGGTTACTGTGAAGGATAAATGAATATAAACAAAGAGCTTAGAACAGAGGATGGCCCACAGAATAAGCAAAATAAAGTACTCACTATTATATTTTTATTATTTTTGTATTGTGAGAATCAACAAGTAATCTAAGGCATTTAACAGTGTCTAGCACGTAAGATTCGCTTAACCACTTGGACTATGTATTATTCATCTTTATTTTTTGTCTTACATTTACAAGAGTGCCCTACTAAAAAATAATTAATTAATTAAAAAATTAAAAGAGTGCCCTGAGAAGTGTACAGGACCTAAACAAATACAGAGATATGCATTATCACACTAAATTCAAGTTGAGTAAATATATTTGTAATATAAAATATTAAATTTATAAAATTAACAAATTAACACAATGGAGACAACTCTTCAAAATATCATTAATTACTAGACTAGACATCAAAAAAAAAAAAAAAAACCAATCCAAACTACGTTTAACCATGGATGGCTTGAGTTAAAAATTAAAAAGAAACAACTCACCTTTAAAAAACATCTAAGGTTGAGAGCACTGCTTTCAAAAAATTTGCAAGTGAATCCAAGGTTAATATTTAATATTATTCAAAGAGCTTCCATATACAAATCTGTACTATCAATAAAATGTCTCAACAGGAAGAGCCATAACTTTAATTTCAAAAACTACATTGACTTTAATACAAATTTTAAATACATTTTGGCTAACAGATAGCCATGAGTGGTTATAGTATCTTCTAAACAAGGAGATATTTTACATCATTTGTTGCCATGTAGTAATAATCATTCCCATTTTACACAAAGGAGAATCTTAAAGGATAAGGGAAATGACTTATAAGCAGGGCCATCGTTTGCAGTGGTGTAGGTTATTCAGTGCACAACAGTACCATAACTAAGGAGGGCCATTCCTACTGTAAACACGGATTTGTATGTTTATTATGGCACTTTTCTGGCAGATGGTAGTAAAGGTTTTTAAGGAAAAAGTGTCTTTTTCTAGTTTGTGTAAAGAGACTTAATGGACTGTTATGGCCCTGGCTCTAGGGATCTCAGAGTAAAAGCCAGAAAAGAAAAATTAAAAAAAAAAAAAAATTGTGGGTAAAACACATACATCACTTGCTCCTCAGAGGTTTGTCTGCTACCCTCTCCCCATGTATTTTAAAACTATACCCAGAAAAGTGCATGGTATATTAGGGGAAAAAAATACTTGGCACATTTTTCAATTTGAAAGACAGATGTTAACAAGACAACCACTTGGAAAAAAAAAAAAAAGTAAAACTTCAACCCAGCAACAATAATATAGTCTTTTCTTATTTTACAAAAGTGATATAATCTTACAAAGTTTTGTTATAACAAGACTTTGTGAGACTTACTTTGTACTTCAAATGTACAATGCAGGTTTTTCATTAAAAAATTAAAATACATAAAATAGCGTTCTCAAATTTCTCTATTTTCTTTTGTTTATATGTTAAGGGAAGGGGGGATGATGTACTTCACTTAAATATATTAAGAGGATAATATAGGCCAATGTGACTTCTTGGCTCATTAGCCTGGCAAAGGTTTCCGAAGACCCTTAACCATGTCCTCTATGGATCACTATTCCTGGGAATCTGGGACAACGACGAGAGACTGATGGCAGAGCAGGAACCAAGTATCATCCATCTTTCTATCCTGAGCAGTATCTAATACAGTACCAAGTACCTAGTAGTATTCAAGTTATTGTTGGGTGGCAGAAGGAAAATAAAAACGAAAGATATATCAGTTTTAAGGAAAATAATAAAATCCTAACTTGAAAAGAACTTGATTATGTGATAAATGGTACAATGCCATATACAATGTGTCCCCTTGGGAAAAAATGAGTATGCATGATTATTTAGGTAATACAGTATCATTCTCATTACAACTTCTCTGCAATCACTCAGATTCTCTGATTTAAAAACTACTTCACATCCAGTTTCTAAAATAGACTGTGGTTTAGACTTCAGAGCAGATCTACTCAAACTGTGGTCCATGGACTTATGCCAGAATTGCCTATAATGGTCTGTGATGGGTTAAGTATGAAAATCAAAGTAAGCATTTTGGAAACTTCACAGCAAAACTGTAACTACATGGGGTGATGAATGTGTTAGCTAACCTTACTGTGGTATCATTTCACAATATATACATATATCAAATCATTATGTTGTACACCTTAACCTTACACAATGTTACGTTAATTATATCTCAATAAAGCTGAGGGAAAAAAAAGAACCTTCATAGCAACTTGATGGTAATTTTATGTCCACTGAATCTAACAAAAAAAATTGAACTTTTATTTACGTCTTTTTTAAATTTTGTTTTTCTAGTGATTTGTTTTTATTGTGTTTTACAAAAGTACCAGCATGAGAGGGACTGGAATTTTAAAAAATCCTTCAACATAGATATTGAGGAGCAACTCAATTGTTAAAGAAGCAAATCTTCAGAGACTTTTTCAAACTTTCACTACTTTCAGTTACTATTGTTATAAATATGACGGGGGGATTTAGCAGGAGATTAAAAATGCAAAAAAAGTAATATCACTTAAAATAGCCTTACTTACCCTTTGGCTTAACAAACGGCATCATGCTGGAAGGTTAAACATAACAGACTTCCAGCTTTATGTTTCAGTCAGTAGCATTACACATTTAAAAAATTATTATTTATTACAGCATATCATGTAAGGTTCTCAACCTCAACTGATTCTCAATAATTGCAAGTAATACCTGAAACAATGAGGTATTATTTATACATAAATGGGGAAACCTTTAACAGATTTGCATAAGGCCAAAGACTTTCCAGTGTAGAACTTGCACTCTTAACTCTCAATGTTAGTTCTTTCCATAATACAACAGACTATGTTAAAATTCATTTAAGAATATGTGTTCACAGGGGTGCCTGGGTGGCTCAGTCAGTTAAGCATCCGACTTTCCATTTCAGCTCAGGTCATGATCTCAGGCTCCTGAGTCAAGACCCAGGATGGGGCTTAAGATTCTCTCTCTCCCTCGGCCCCCCTCCCCCACAAACTCTCTCTCTAAAATAAATACATCTTAAAAAAAAAAAAAAGAATATGTGTTCAGAGAAACCAGCAATGATATAAAAAGGAACACCTTTTATAGCTTAGAACCCTTTTGTGTATCTGTGATCTTCAATACCAAGTTCACTTTCTTTAAAATATTCATAACATTAAGAAATTTTTTAGAAATGTAACTATTTCAAAGATTTACTGGCAATAAAATTATTTCGACTTTAGTAACTTGCATTCTACAGAACTGCCTCAAATGCTTAATTTGCTCTGACAAGGTAAAGCAAAGTAGCAAGTGAAAAAGTGACATGTCCTGAAGCAAGATCTAGTTCATTAAACTTATTACTAGAAAATCTGAACTTCAACATGTGAGAGTCATACAACTTTAAATACACATTATTATTCCATTTAGATAGAGCCTACGTACCAAAATAATCAATGCTTACCGAAAGCATAAAAAATGTCATATCTACCATGATTTAGCAAACTTTCCAGAACTAACCTGTAAAAACACATTTTAAATACCTATAAAAAATACACGCCTTAAGAATTCTTTTTTAAAATGTAACCACTCAAGACAAAAATTCTTTAAAATGATTAAGCACTGTGAGATTAATACAAGATTATAAATATATAAATTTTATTCCCCTAACTGGAGAGAATTGGGGGCAAAAATGGTAGGTCCTTATCTATTTAACGACAGCAATGTTACCAAAAAAACCGGGTAAATTTTTAAGAGTATAACAGGCCAATGGATGATTTATTTTTTCCCCAATGAATGATTTTTTAAAAAGTTAATCAATCATCCTCAGTACATAAAGGAAAATGCTTTCACTGGAACTTTCTGACTCACACCTTAAACTGAATTTAGCATATTCCAAAGTTGAGCTATTTAGCATACTGTACACTACAGCTGCACTTTTATTCCATCATGTCAATCAGAAATCTAAATATATCCTAGAAAAGAATAAACTACCCAAGAAGACAGATTGTAATGTGTTATTAGATTTTTGGAATGATCCCCTCTTTTGGGTTGTAAACAAATGTTTAGGCAGATCCTTTAGAAATCTGGTGCAATTTTCATTAGAAAGGCAATGTTGATAAAAGATTCTTTTTCTTTTTTATGAGTTGTAAAAGGAAACTGTAGCTATCTGTGTTGGATAATTTGTGTTGGAAAGACTTAGGACAATTGTACATATAATGTAAAAATAAAACACGAGACAAAAAATAGAGAACTTGACTTTTGCCAGAATTCAGCACACCGAACAAATAGAAAAAAATACTAGCTTTAAAATCAAATATGGTTTTTCCTAGAGATTTTTTTTCCTCTTCCTGTACTGAAATGGAAATAGCAGAGTATATTTAAATCTACCTTCCACACATCATTAAGGACCACAAATGAATCATTTAATTCTTTTGTCAACATTGACAGTAAAATATTGGATATAGTGAATACGAGATGTGTTCTCTACTTCAGAATAACAGACAAGTCACCATTAAAAAGTTAAATTATAAAAAATAAAATGGTAGACAACTGCCTGCCTACTAAAATGATTAAAATTAGTCACGATGTTTTGACTTCAAAAGCAATTGTTAGAATTTTATAAAAGGCAAATTGTCACCTCAAATTGAACACAACTTTTTTATAAGAGTATATGTAAGTGCTCTCAAAACATTAGGACTAATAAATATGTCTCCCTATGCCTGAAACAAACCAACAGAATGTGGTCCCCCCAAAACCCTACTACTGGACGAAATCCTCTCCAAGAAACGGTTGAAACTTTCAGAAATGCTGTTCAATAAACGCTTAAGTGTATACATCCAAATGGGAATGGCAGCAGGAAAGGACAGGGAAATGTTCCATGAAAAAAACCTCTTACAACCTTTCAACCCAAGCTTTAAAAATTTATCTCCACAGAGCAAAGCTCGCAAAAGAAAAACCAAGAAAGAGAGAAAGAGAGAAAAAAGGAAAGAGGGAAGAAGAAAGAAGGATAAAGATCATCCGCCCTTTTCTTACAGAATAGAACTGGAGAGTTTTACTAACTTGATGAATGGTAGGACCACTGAACCATTTTTAAAGCAGAAAATATACTGTCTGTATTCAACATCATCAAACTTTACAACGTTGAATACACTTATGTATGAATTTTTTTACTCATGTGTTCAAAAAATTTATCTTTTCCTCTACATTGGTAAAAAGGTCGGGTGGGGAAAGGGTGCTGCCTCCACTCATGCTTCAAGTTCCTGTCTGAATTTTCACTTTCCAAAGGAGAACTCTGGGTTCCTTTCTCAGTTGTCATGATCGAGGTTCCACTTTAGGCAGACAACGTCTCAGTTGTCACGTCTAGGTTCAACTTTAGGCAGGCAAAATTCTTGTTGCGTGGGCTTACCTGGCCGTCAACTGAGAGGCAACTAATACTTGATCTTTGGAGGATGTGAGCTGACCTAAACGCATGCAATCCTTACTCGTATTCGCTAGATGAGAAGCACCACCACGAGAACACTACACAGTTTTCTTAAGGCACCGGCTGCTTCCATGCCCGCGTGGCTTTTTCGTCTGCCAGTACTTATCAGGGTAGAGGAATGAAGGCTTTGACATGAACAGGACACGCGACTAGCCGCCTGTCCCCCGACCCTCATTTAAACAAAACCCCACACCTACCGCTTACCTTGTATGACGTGCTCGGGTGAGATGGTCTTCTTTTCCGATTTGTTGCAAATCTCATTGGCTTCAGAAGATATAAGGTGAATGAATTCAGTGCAGCAGTTCACCACCAGCTCCCGGGCATCGTTGGCCACCCGGACGTTGGGGAGAGTCTCTTTGATCATCTTATTGATAGCAGCTCTGGGTATAGTGAGATCATCGTCGTTGCCAGATGAGGAAGCCATCGTATCGCCCTCTCTCGCGCGCCCCGACTTTTAAAAACTCCCCAGCTCTGGTCCACTATTCCGCGAAGATTTTTCAAAAGGCTGCCCTCAGAAGTGTGATCCCAGGAGCGCGAAGAGGAGAGGGTGCAGAAAATGAAGGGGGTGGGGGGTGGGGAGGAGCCGGTTCGTGAGCGTGGGGAACACCCGTGTGAGAGATTTAGGGCGAGACTGGGAAGGAGGTCGGGGGGCTGAGGACTACGGGGACAGCACTGCCCAGGTCGGAGAGGAGAAAGCAAAGGTGGTCCGGAAATTTGAGCACTGGGGAACCACCTTCGTGTTCCCTGAGAAGAGCGGGCGCTGTCGCCTAACCGGTCCCCAACCGCGCCGGAGCAGAGGCAAGGTCCAGGGGCACTGGCCTCACCGCCGTACCGGGCGGACACCCAGCGGGCTTGGCTCTAAAGAGCCGGAGCCCCCGCTGCCGCCGCCGCCAGCAGCCGCTGCCGCCGCCTCTGCCAAACCATCCTTCAGACACCCGCGCCGCCGCCTCACAACATGTCGGCCGCGGCCGCTGCTGGAACCGTGGCGGCCGCCTGGGAACGAATACGGACAGAGCCGGGCACAAGGGGAGCGACAGTAGCAGCCGCCGTGGCCGTTTAGCCCGAACGCAGATCGTGGAAGCCGAAGCCTCAGCAACGGTGGTCCCTCCAGAGGCCAAGGAAGAAGGTTTGCTGGAAGCCTCTCCCGACACCCTTTGCGCTACCGGAAGCCTCACCCCCCCCTCATCCCCCCCTCCCTCGCAGACCGACTTCCGGGTGTGGCTACAGCCCTTCCCCCACCCGCCCTGGAGAGAACCGTGCGTCGTCGCCGCCAGCCGCTTCCGCTTGCCATCGCCTCGGCACGCGCCTCAGAATCCCAACCCCTTCACTGGGACCGCAGCCCAGCGAGGGCGCGCCTGGTGGTACCGGAGATCCCCTCAGCACGCACTTGCTCTCGGGCTGAGGCGTCAGACTTGGGATGGGGCGAGGGTGGGTCCCATCTACCGTCTCAACCAGCTGAGGCCTCGAAACCCTCTCCCAGCCTTGTTTGAAGACGCAGGAGCACTGGTTTTCGTCTGACGAACTCTCTTTGCTATCCTTTAAGAAGCCCAAATTGGGATTTAAAGAAAGAGGCCTGGGTTCAGGAATGAGATGGGGAAAGCAGAACGTTGTGTGCCTCTCTCCATCGTCCGAAAGAAAGGCTTTTGATGGTATCTGATAGACGTTCGAATCAAAGGTCTTCGTGGTCCTTTACCCATTTCCTTGTTTTATGGGAAATGAAACATTCAGAGAAGTGACTTGCTAATAACTAAGCCAGAAACTGGAAGTAAGAGCCAGCGTAGTGGAAATGAGTAGCGTACAATGAGCCACTTTAAGAGGTGCCAATTTAGCCGTTTTTCATGGTGCATTGCACATTGGCTTCTGGAAAGGGTGGAAAAAAAATATGTTAAAGTATCAAGCAACTCTCATCTTTGCTTCTCTCTAAGGTGACTTGTCGTATATGTCAAGGTCTTCACAAAATTTACCGTACTGTCATTTGGAAGAAGAGGCTATGTTGTAAATAGTGGGGTGTTGGAATTTCTAAAAAGTAAAAGATCCCATTTAGGTCACTTTGGGTACTTCAGATACATTGTTCTTGATACATTGGACAGCAGCTGGTTTGTTTGAAGTGTTTCCTTAATGACCTAGATGTAGCACCTGGAGGAGATCTTAGATCTTTAGTGTACTAAACTTTTTTCCTTTAGTACACGTGTGGTTTCTTTAATTTGTAAAGTATAGATGCTTGTTTTTCGGTGCTATTAAGTTTAGTCAAAACAAAATTTCTTTGATAAAACCATATTTTTAAATTTTTTCAAAATAGGAATGTGAAACTCTTGGCTCAGATGTTGGCACTTTATGAAGTGTTTTTGTAAATCAGTTTACTGTACACTCAAAGAGTTATATTGTCTAAATTTATCTGGCCTTACCAAGTGTATTAGTCTGAAAAAGCTAGCTAGCAAAAAATATCCCCAGAGTTATCACATTGTGGCTGACCCAAATCTCATTTCTGAAAAAAATATCATGATGATGATCTTGCTTTTTTTATATAACATTTATGCTATATAGACTTATAGGCTAATGATACATAGATCTATAGAACACATGTGAAGTTGTTATTTCCGGTAATAGTTTATTACTACAGGTTCTGTGGTGGCATAAGCATGAAATATGTAGTAAAGAGACCTAGGTTACAGTCCCAGTTTTTTGTAACTTTAGACAGGTCACTCTCTGAGCCTCATTTTCTTCAACTAGAAATGGAAATATTATATAACTCGCAGGATTCAAAGTCAAATGAGACTTATATAAAAGCACTTTTAACATTATGACTTAATATAGATGTTAGTGTTCATTATTATCATCTTTATCAGGTCTGGGCCGCCTTCAACCAATAATAAACCATACATAATATGGCTGGAGAGAAAATTTAATTAAATTCAATAGTGTGAGATGTCAGGATGCCTGGGTGGCTCAGTCGGTTGAGCGTCTGACTCTTGGTTTCAGCTCAGGTCATGATCTGGGGGTGGTGGGATCAAGCCCCTCTTCGGGCTCCATGCTCAACATGAGGTCTGCTTATCTCTCTCCTTCTGCTCCTCCCCCCACCCCTCTCACTCTTCCCCCCCCTCAAATAAATAAATGAAAAAAATCTTTTTAAAAACAGTGTGAGATGTCATGAAATATGCTAACCTGAATCCCATATTTAAATTGTTATTTATAGTACAATATATCCCTAGTGTAAATAGGCTTTTGAAAAAAGGATAATGTCTCCGTAATAAGCTTAAGAGTTTTAGACAGAGTGTGTATATATGAAACATTATTTTTTCATGGTATTCTAATCTTTATGATATGAAAAAATATAATAGCTATTTTTATAATGAGGTAGGCTAACTCTATAGTAGTTATCTTAAAATGTGTTCATCCATAGCTGCCAAGGTTTTCAGCTAAAGTTACTGACAATAATCTATAACATTTGTAATTTGAAGCTTAACATTTAAAAAAGCAAATAATACTCTCCATTATGTTCATTTGTCATTGCTAACAGACTGCTAATTGGTGATAATGCAAAATAACAAAATAACTAACATCTATTATATATGTCTTCCTTAGCACTGTGCTAAGTGCTTTTACCTGTATTTAATCTAAGTACTTTTATCTGTATTATCTCATTTAATCCGCAGAGCAACTTTATTTGCTAGATATGATTTTAATCTCCATTTTTCAGATAAGGAAAGTGAAGCTTGGAGAAGTTAACTTTCCTGAAGTCCATGTAACAGTCAGGAAGGCTAGATTATGTTGCAAGAACAAATAACTCCCAAATCTCAGAAAAGGTTTATTTCTTGCTCATGTTACAGGTTCATTATGGGTCAGCAAAAGGATTTAACACATAGTAATCAAGAATCCATTGGAACTGTTGGGAAGAAGTAATGAAGGAGCCTCGAAAAATAGGCTTTTAACAGGTGGAGAGAAAGGGAGGAGGTATGTGTGTTCAAAGCAACAACAAAGTTGTAGAGACAGAAATTGTTCTGGGAACAGTGAGGGGATTGCCTTAATTGGAGTAAAGCATCTGTGTTATACACTAGTGAGAGAGAAGTGGGACAGCCAAACACATAAGGCAGCAGAAGTTAGGAAGTAATAAGAGAAAGAGAAGCAAGGAGAAAAGCTTTAGGACCTCAAACATGTCAGAGAGCCCAACAAAATAACTGGATTGCTAGAGTGTTAGTGTATTCTGCTTTCAAAATAGACAGTAGGACACCATGAAACAGTTTCCTGTGTTTCTTTATTTTCTGTATATCTTCATAATACCCTTCTAAAAATCCTTATTTTTTGTTCTGCTCAACTTGAAAAAGCCCGACTCATTCAAAGGCTTTGGCTTCAGATCCAGGTTTGGTCCCCACTCTGCCACTCAACTAACTGTAACTTGGGCAGTGTATATAATCTGTCTTGGTTTTTCTGATCTATAAAATAAGGATAAGAATAGCTGCTTCACAAGGTGTTTTAAAGATCAAATGACAGAATGTATACAAAGTCTTTAGCCCAGAATAGCAACGTTCATAAATGGTGGCAGTTGTTAAAAAATAATCATCATTACACTGAAGGAATGTCATAATGGGATTGAAAAGAAAAGTGATTCCAAGAACTATTTCACAGAAAGAGCTGGGAGAACCTGATAGTTTGGTTCCTAGATAGTCAAGGAAACAGATTAGTTAAATACAATTTTAAGATTTTTAACCTCAGAAACTGAGAGTAGGAATTAGGGTAGGGCTTTAGAGAGGCCTCAACATTTTAAGCTTTGAAGAACTGAGCATGTCCTCATGATGAAGCAGAAACTGTTTACTCATTGATCCATTTACAGTGCAGTACACTGTCTGAATTGGGAAAATCGAGTAGCCTCTGTTTAATAGGGTTTGTAAAGAGGTAGAGTGAGATATGCTGCAGGAAAAGGAGATTAGGCCCAAAAGATAACAAATCAGTACCTGTTATGAATTATGCACCACTAAAAGTTTTCATATTCCCTGTTTAATTTAATGTTCAGATATCCATACAAAAAGTTGTTTTGACAGAAAACAGTTTTAGAGAGATTTACTGATTTGTTCAAAGTCTCACAGATAAGTAATGGAGCTGGAATCTGAAAACAGGCTGTTATTTAATTCTGAATCTTAGGCCATTTTCAATATGGTAACTATCTCCAAATTAAAAAGGAAAAAAAAAAAAAACGTATTCACTCTAGCACTTAAAAAATATAAAACACTTTTGTATGTATTTGGTTTTCATCACCAGTCATTAATCCCATCTTATATATGGGAAAAACAAAACTCTGTAAGTTTATTCAAGGTCACAGAGTGAGTAAATGGCAGATTGGGAACGCAACCCAAGCTTTCTGACTCCAAAGCCTAAGGTCTTTCCAATATCCTTTTAAGGAGTCTGGAGTTTCTTCTGTAGACAGTGGAAACAGCCAGTGAGCATTTATGAGAAGGGAGATGACATAAATGTTTAAAAAGATTAGTTTGGGATATCATGTGGGATGGACTGGAATGGAGAGAGAGACAGGACACAGGTTACTAGCCTATTTCAAAAACAAGCTAATGATGTAGACCTGAGCAAGAGATTCAGTGGTAATAAGATAGAGGAAATAAATCAGAGGTATTTGGAAACAGAATTTATAGGATTGCATCTGCAGTGAGGTAGGAGAAGTAAGTAGTACAGTCAGTGAGTGTCTGGTTTGTTCATTTCTGCATCCCCAGGGCCAGCATAGTTCCCAGCACATGTTAAGCACTTAATAAATATTTGTTAACTCTAGAAGTAGACAAAGAATTTTAAGGATGGTAGGGTAAAAAAGAAGTCCAAAAACGAAAAGCAGAAAGAAGACAATATCTCAGGGAATTCTTGGTAGAAATCAAAAAAGCATAGTGCAAAAGAAACCATGAAGGGGGCGCCTGGGTGGCTCAGTCAGCTAAGCGTCTGACTCTTGATTTCAGCTCAAGTCATGATCTCAGGGTTGTGAGATAGAGCCCAGCAACAGGGTGGTGCCTGCTTAAGATTTTCCTTTCTCCTCTTCTCCCTCTGCCCCTCCCCTCGCTCTCTGTCTCTGTCTGTCTCTGAAATATAAATTAATTAATAAATTTTTTAAAAATTTTTAAAAGAAACCAAGAGGAAAGAGTTCCAAGAGTGTGAAATGCCACAGAGAGGCATTGTTGGAAGGGGAGCAAAGGTAGTGTCGCTGAAATAACAGGCCAATAGGAGAGAGCAGAAGTCAACATGTAAACAGTTAGAAAGGAACAAGGGGAAGAACCGGAGCCAAGGAGCATAGAGCACAACTTCTAAGTTTGTTGGTAAAGGGAAGGAGGGCAATGGGATGACTGCTTGAGGGAGAAGCAAGGTCAAAAAAGAATCGCAAAGCTAGAAGACACGTGAGGTTCAAGGGAAAAGAGCCAGTGGAGAGGGGTACATGGAAAATACAACCAAATTAAGGTCTTAGGAAATGGAGGTGGACGAGCTTACAAAAGCTCAGGTGGAGTGGTCAGGATTAGACATACAGCTCGGGCATGTTTCACAAAGAAGAGAGGTTGAAGACGAGATTATAGGCAAGTGATGATAGACAGTGATTGCAAAAGGAGATGAGCAGAAGACTAAGGAAATCTTTAGAGAATGATCACAGGCAAGGGCAAAGGAATGGTCAGAAACATAGCAAGAAAGTTGTATAAATTCACGGTCACATAAACCAATGTACAACTGACCGAATTTGAGAAAAGTAAGAAGTAGCCAAAAGGGTCTAGTGTTGCAGAGTAAGGAATGAGGACTGGGAATAGATGGTGTTCATCTAGTGATACTTGTATAAGCAGTTCATGAACAGAAACCTTGGAAGTCCTTCTTTGTCTGTTTAGTTAAAGCTGATAAATTTCCATGGGTCAACTTTGCAACTAACTAAAACTTTTTAGGGTGAATGACAAATCCCTTTGTCTATAAGTGATACATTTAAAACATACTGCAAATAAATTTTTCTTTCAAAATGATGTGAATTTTGAATCTAATTTAATCATGATAATTCAATTTTAAAAGTATTTGAAACAAATGAAACTAGGAAGCCTATTTCTGTAAATCCCATTTGTTCATTCATACATTGCTTTCATCCAACAAATGTTTATTAGGTGTCTACCATATACTTTGTAAGTACTGGAAACTTGGGCAATAAACAAGAAAGACACCATCCTGGCCTTCATACTGAAAATAAAAATACCAAAGGAAAAAAAAGCTGTATTTTGTCCCATTGTTGATAACAACAACAACAAAATAATCTAATAATAGAGAAATGATTAATTATATTATAACAATTTGAAAAGCTATTATGTAGCCATTAAAATAATTATGTATGATTATGGTACTTTCTTATAATATTAAAACAAAATACAACATTGTTGTTATTAGAACTATATGAAAATACATATGCATGTGGGTAAAGGCTTAATAGAAACATGCAAAAATTAACATAGGTGTGTTGGAATAGGTTATCAGTAATTTTAGTTTTATAATTTTCCTTTAAGGTATTTTTAAAATGTCTTATTAGTTTTTAAAATGTCATAGCAAGTAGTGAGAAATTTCACTTCTACTGATTTATAAATATATCCAATCTTCACATTCACAGTGGGACTCGTGAAAGCAGTTCTTGGATTTTAAATCTCCTGTTTAGCTAGCAAAGCTCTCAAGTTGGTGATCCCCAGGTAAAATTTAACTCACAGATATTGTACCAGTTATTTATTGCCACAAAAATGCTGCCTAACAAGCCACCCTAAAGGTCAGTGGATTAAATAATAACCATTTATTATTTCTTAGGAGTCAATGCGTTGTGAGTTGGGTAGCTCTTCTAGAACGAGCTGGGTCACTCATTTTCTGAGTCAGCTGTGGGTTTGGTAGGTGGGTCTATTCATTTTGACTGAATGCTCATGTTTGGGGACCAGCTGTCTGTCCTTAGGTCTAGAGAGGCCTTGGCTCTTTTCCATGTTTCTCACATTCTTCCAGTAGGTGAGCCTGAACATGTTCTCATGATGAAGCAGAAATTGTTTATTCATTTATCCATTTACTTACTGGGTCTCCTACGTGCCAGGCAGTGTAACAAGGAACCAAAGAAATAAAAGTCAAATGAGAACTTGCCCCTTCTATGAAGGAGCTTGCCATCTAATGGGAGACACAGGCAAGTAAACCAGGGACCACAGTGCAGAATGGTAAGTGCTGTGACTGTGGCATAATAGGCCCCATGGGCACAGTGGAGGACCTTTCAAATCAAAACAGGTTTAAGTATGGAGTGATGATTGAAAGTATCACAGAGGGTTGGGGCCCTGGGTGGCTCAGTAGGTTGAGCATCTGCCTTCAGCTCAAGTTGTGATCTTGGGGCCCCGGGATGGAGCCCCCTTCAGCTCCCTGCTCAGCAGGGAGTCTGCTTCTCTCTCTCCCTTTGCCCCTCCCCCTGCTCCTGTGCTCTTGCTCTCTCTCTCAAATAAATAGAATCTAGAAAGAAAGAAAGAAAGAAAGAAAGAAAGAAAGAAAGAAAGAAAGAAAGAAAGAAAGAAAGAAAAGAAAGAGAAAGAAAGAGAGAAAGAAAGAAAGAATCACAGAGGGGGTAACCCTTGAGCAGGTTTTCAGGGAAATAGGAGTAGGACAAGCTCAGTGAGCTAGAACATTGTGGCATTCTTGGGGAACTTTGACATTTTGGTGGAGGGTGTAGGGAAAGGAACATATGAAGAAATAGCATGAGAGAAAGCTATTCAACAAAGTATAGTAGTTAAGGTTCTTCTGATTGCAAATAACAAATTCAGCTAGTTGCCTTTACCAGAATCCGATTGGGGTATCCAACAGACTTTGGGGATTGTATAACCAGGGAAATTCAGTAGCAGGAATCCAAAAACTCCTCCTATTGGGCTGTAAACAACTCCCTGTCTCTTTGCATCTCAGCTCGAAATTTCAGTTTTCCAGGAGAGCAAGTCTGTTTGGCCAGTTTGGGTCAGATTCCTACCTCTCATCACTCAGCCATGAGTAGACCAGAAGTTATGTGTGTGGATGTTTGCCGTTGCTCCACACCTCTGCTGGGGAGGGAGGTGTCCCTGTGAGCTGTCGTGGCTGGCCTAAGGGGAATCTGTTGTGGTTTATTATTTATTTGCTTTTCCCTTATGTGCAATGAAAAAAATGCCTCCAGCCTGTGGGATCTAGCCATTCTAGAACAAAAGCCCCTGAACTTGCACAAAGGCATGTTCTTTCCAAGCCCCAAGATACCCCCAACTGGTAGAAGGAGTGTCTTGGGGTTATTGTTTTCCTGGTTGTGATCTCTGGATGTAAAACACCCATTCCTTCAGTTTTGGCCCAGTCTCCTCCAGGTGTGGTGGCTCCTCATGGCCTTGCAATATGAGCACTAAATGGTCAGTATAATTATACCAGTATACTCTGTACGTAATTGCTGGGGACAGGGGTGGCCATGGCTGCTACAGAAAGAAAGGAAGAAGAAAACAAGGATAGTTCTTCATTTAAAAGGGAAAAAATAGAGTAATTTTTTAGTCTCAGACATTCCAGCAATACATGTGCAGACTACCCATTCCTGCTGCTGTTAATGAGAGTATAAGTGGCCCATTCCAAGTTCCCTTGTTTGCAGCTAACATTTCAGCTACCTGAGGATTTTGCCTGCTAGGGTGATTTAAGCCTTCATTTCTGGAGGTCTAAGCCCTTGGTGATCGTCAGCATGGATTGTGTCAAACCAAACAAAGACAATGCAGCAGATTGGACACAACGCTGAGGGGGAAGGACAGGGAACCCATGCGTATTCGTTCCATAAATTGTTTCCATTTTACAGATGATGAAACTGAAGCACAGAGAGTTTAGATTAACTCTTAAGTGGCAGTCAGGATTTAAACTCATGCGGTCTGGCTCTAGAACAACTCTTCTACATAGTCACGTTTTATTGCCTCTGCACTCAGTGTGCACGTTGAGGCTGGGCGCTGAGCCTTCTATACCCAGGATTAAGTCATGTCTTGGATCTTCAACTTTAGCTCGCCTTGTGACCAAGAACAAGTTGCTTTATTTTTCTAAGTTTTAGTCTTTTCATCTATAAAATGAAGATAGCCTTGTGCATGGCACAATACCTATCATTTGATAAGTAGATTTATAAAATGGTGGCTGTTATTATTGTTATTACTTGTTTTATTATTATTTTTTTTAGAGAGGAAGAGAAGTGGGGAGGGGCAGAGAGAGAGGGAAAGAAAGAATCCTAAGCAGGCTTCACGCCCAGTGCTGAGCCCTATGTGGGGCTCTATCTAGCAACCTTGAGATCATGACCTAACCCAAAATCAAGAGTCAGATGCTTAAGGGGCTGAACCACCCAGGTGCCCCAGTGGCCATTATTATTAATTCAATAAAAATGTATTGAGCATACCATGTAGGCACTGGATATACAGTGGTACATAAGATGGGCATAATTCCTGTGTTCCTGGATCTTTCAATAAAAAGGATCTGAAGTAAGCCATTAAATGTAAATACCAATGTGTGGTCCACAGATCTGCCTCCCTCACTTTGGATTATGAACACCAGGAGTGACATAAGGGAACATAACGAAGATTGTGAACTGAAGAGGGCAGGTCAGGAAAGATTGTTCCAGCCTAGAACAATCCAAAGGAAAGGGAGGAAGACAAGGAACAGGAGTGAAATCAGGAAAACTCCCAAGTGAAAGCATCATCACCTACTTAAGACTGGCAAGTAAATCTGGACTTTTTTTTTTTTTTTAAGATTTTATTTATTTATTTGAGAAAGTGAGAGCAGGAGTGTGAGAA
>NW_024423564.1:27171956-27243971 GCF_017311325.1 Ursus maritimus
GGGCGAGGAGGGAAAGAGGGAGGGAGAAGCAGACTCCCCACTGAACAGGGAGCCCCATGCAGGGCTCAATGCAGGGCTCACTGGGGGGCTGGATCCCAGGACCCTGAGATCATGACCTGAGTAGCTGCTTAACCAACTGAGCCACCCAGGCACTCCAGAAATCTGAATTTCATAAGAAAAGTGGTGGGAATTGATCAAGTGATTCTTAAATAGAAAGTTAGAGTAGGTAAAGTAGAAACGATCTGTGAGAGACCTGTGGAGATGGAGTGGTGGATATTCTCAATACTCCATAGAAAGCAAGATCAAAGGGAAGGAAATGAGAAACATTCATTAAAAAAATAAATAAATAAAATAAATCCTCAAGTCCTGATTTGGAGAACAGCCACAATTTGTAGTTTGAGCTAATAGATAAAATCAAATTTGTCTCGGGGGGGGGGGGCAAAATAAACCTTTTTCAGGCTAAATTCCCCTGGCACCTGGCTTGTTTTCTTCACTGTAAATGAGCACTGGGAAAAGAACAGGCTTTAGAGATTTTGCCGAAACAATTCACAGGCCATTTTCTTGGTAATCACTATGTAGCTCTTTTTTCAGTCAGGCTCACACGTGGGATTTAATCTTGGTGTTTGTATTATTTTTCACATTTATCAAATGTACCAAAATATCTCTAAAAGTGCCTTAGAATGTATGTAAGGGAAGAAAAGTGAGTGTGTGTGTGTGTGTGTGTGTGTGTGTATCAGTCCTTGAAGTGACCTAATATAAAATTCTGCATATTTATCCTTATGACTGTGCTTATGTAATATGTCCTAAATCACTGTCACAATTAAAGCCAACATTTACCACAATGAGATATTACATGGATTAAATGACCAATTATAGTATTTTCAGGAGCACCTAATCATAACTGACTTAATTGTGGCTATATTACAGGCAAAGTGGTTGAAAAAGTCATTGTTTCCAAGTAAATCGCAGTTTACAGTGTTAACCATCAAACTTGTCAAAGTAGGTTTATTGTTTCAATCAGAAATATGTATTGTGATTGTGTATCTGTGTATGCATGTGTGATTTTTTTTTATGTGTGATTTTTTTATTCAGACCAAAGGAACATCTAAAGCACAGAAATAGATCCAACTTCTACACAGACGCTTACTATGTGTTTGCAGCTCCAATTTAAAGGCTAACAAAGTTGATTTCAATTTCCACAATATAATTATGTTGATTGTATTGGAAAAACATGAACCAATAAATTTAACTTTAAGATCTATGAACACCTTATACAAAGTTACCCATGTATATGAAATTTGTTGAGCAATTTGAAATTCATAAATAATATTTAGCTTCTGAATCATGATGTAAATATATACATTTATGCACTTATCACGCATAATACATTAAGAATATCTTATTGGCTTATTGAGCAAAATATGTTCATAAAATATATGTCATTACAGCCCAGATACATAGCAATAAAAAATTTAAGATATTTAGGTAAGTTTTTAGGTAAGACATTTAGATTTTTAAAAAAGACATTTAGATTAAAATATTCAACAGCATAAGTCGATTTTAGCAATGATATTGCTATAAAAATTTTTTTTAAAGATTTTATTTATTTATTTATTTATTTGACAGAGAGAGAGAGAAGGAGAGCACAAGCAGGGGGAATGGCATGCAGAGGGAGAAGCGGGTTCTCTGCTCAGAGGGAGAAGCAGACTCTCCGCTGAGCAGGGAGCCCGACAGACCCGGGGCTCAATCCCAGCACGCTGGGACCATGACCTGAGCCGAAGGCAGACGCTTAATGACTGAGCCACCCAGGTGCCCCTGTTATAAAATATTTTTAACATTCTCTGATTAAAGAAAAAGAAGCCAGAGATTCATTCAGTATCTTTCTGGCATTTAAATTGACATCTCCTCATCTTCCACGTAATTGCTGATTGAGAGGGAAAATGGTTAGATCTGTCAAAAAGCTCTATATTTTCACATTAGAATTCAAAGTCATTCAGATCCAAGTAGATAAATAAATGGCATTCCTTTTTTTTCTAAAAGATTTTATTTATTTATTTGAGAGAGAGAGAAAGAGAGAGAGTGAGAGCACAACCTGTGGGAGGGGCAGAGGGAGAGGGAGAAGCAGACTCCCCACTGAGCAGGGAGCCCCAACGTGGGGCTCGATCCCAGGATCCGCTCCATCCCAGAACCCCAGGATCATGACCTGAGCTGAAGTCAGCCACTTAACCAACTGAGCTACACAGGCGCCCCAATAAGTGGCATTTCTAGTCTTCAAGGAAAGTATAAATTATACAATAAGTTAAGGAGCCAGTGCCCAATTGTTTGAAGGAAGGAAAATATATACCTTGTGCCAAAATAAATTCCTGGTGGATTAAAGATTTTAATATAAAAATACAATCATCATATTATTAACAGAAAATATAAAAAAATATTAATATAATCTTGGAAATGGGAATTATATTGCATGAAATGTAAAACAAAAGATTGATTTTTAAAATACATAAAAAAAAAATGGAGCACCTGGCTGGCTCAATTGGTAGAGCATGCGACTCTTGATCTTGGGGTTGTAAGTTCAAGCCCCACGTTGAGTGTACAGATTACTTAAAAATAAAATCTTATACAAAAATAAATAAAACACATAAAAAACTAAAAACTGTTTCAGAAATCACCAACAAATAAAAAGACAAATCCCAGACTGGAAGGGGAAAAAGTTACCCCAAAATTAAAGGACAAATGCCAAACTAGAAAGAAGAAAATGTGGGATGCCTGCCTGGCTGGCTTAATAGCTAGAGTGTGCAGCTCTTGACCTTGGCATCGTGAGTTTGAGCCCACACTGTGGGTAGAGATTCATTAAGAAGGGGGGGGCAGGGACAAAGGGCTAAGAAGTCTTACAAATCAATAAGAAAAAGATAAATAGAAAAATGGGTAAAGGACTTCTGCAGGTAAAATAGAAAAGAAAGAAAAAAAGGGTCACTAAAGATTAACATTTTTCCTTTTCATCAGTAATAAAAAATGCATATTATATTGCCATCTTTGCCTATCTAATTGATAAGGATTATTTTAAAAGATAATATCCAGGGTTAGAGAGGATACTACATCTGTTCTCAATTGCTCTTTGACAAAATGTCTGAAAAGTGCACTCCTATTAACCAGCAATTCCACTTCAAAATAGTGCTAAGGAAATACACGCTCAGGAAGTAACTAATAATATATGCCGCAAGATGTTTATTGCAGTTTCCTTCCTTGCTTCTCCTCTCCCTCCCTCTTCCCCTGTCTCTCTCTTTTTATCTCCTTTTTCTTTTTGGGTTTATGTTTGATATTGGTGAAAAATTGAAAAAATTAAAATGTCCAACAAAAGGGGTATTGGTTAAATAAAATATGGTAAATTCATTCAACAAAACATCTATACTAGTCAACCAATAAAAGTGACAGTGTCGTAAATACAGTTAATCCTTGAACAATGAGAGAGTTAGGGGTGCCGACCCCATGCAGTTAAAAACCCATGTATAACTTTGACTTCCCTCAAACTTAACTACAAATAGTCTACTGTTGACCAAAAGCCAATACCATAAACATTCAGTTAACACATATTTTGTATGTTATGTATATTATATACTGTATTCTTACAATAAAGTAAGCTAGAGGAAAGGAAATGTTATTAAAATCACAAGGAAGAGAAAATACATTTACATTACTGTACTTATGGAAAAAAATCCACGTATAAGTAGACTTTCACAGTTCAAACCTGTCTTATTCAAAGGTCAACCGTATATTTGAAAAATGTTCACAATATATTGGGGTGGTTTTTTGTTTTTATGATTTTTAAATTTTATCTTATTTTAATTCCAACATAGTTTATATACGGTGTTATACTAGATTCAGGTATACCATGTAGTGATTCGACAATTCCATACCACAATATAGTGTTAAGTAAAAAACTTGGGATACAGAGCAAAATGTATTGGCTGGGGGGGTGGAGGGTTAGGTGAGTGGGAGTGCATCTTTCTATCTCTCTGTCCTCTCTTGGCCACCACCACACACACAGATACACAATGGAAAGGTATTGGAAAGACATAATAACCTATGGGGAAGGGAGATTACTACATTATTGAATGTTCTTTTTGCCTGTCATTATTTTCTAATTTAACCACAAAGAGCAGGAATTATTTTTTATAAGCAAACATATTTCCTGCTTTTAAAGATTTTATTTATTTATCTATTTTAGAGAGAGAGCAGGAGTGAAGGGAAGGGAGTAGAGGAAGAGAGACAAGCAGACTCCCTACTGAGCATGGAGACCAACACAGGGCTCGACACAAGGCTCAACATGGGGCTTGATCCTAAGGACCCTGAGATCATGAGATCATGACCCGAGCTGAAATCAAGAGTTGGACGCCCAACTGACTGAGACCCCCAGGTACACCCAAACATATTTTCAAATTAAACATATAATGCAACTTAGTGTTTACCTTTACAAAATGTGTAAGAATCATCAATTAGTCATTTGGTTAAATACAGTTTAATTTCAATATCTTTGTAATTGGGATGCAAAATTGAGGGGAAAAAGTATTGAATCTTAAAATGCTGTAGAATCGGCAGGTCATTTTTCATTTCGTAAGGTATTATTGATAATCACTATTTTTATTGTTGCTATGGCAATGTTTTATACACAACAATGCTGAGGTTAGGAATTTGTGTCCTAAAAAACATCAGAACATCAAATCTAAAATAAATAATGATTTCCTCCTTTAAATATAACAAAGATGTGGGAAGAAGTAGTAGGCAAGAAGGCTCCGTGTTACCATGGGGATGATTAAGCTATCTGTGGTGCAAACCACCCCCACTGTGGCATCAGGGTCAATGACTCACTAGCTCACAGAAAGTCAACAAATACATAAAGGCATACCTGCTATCTGCACAAAGGAATTTTCATTATGCAGAGAACTGCTATAAAATATTATTCAGACAAATTAAGGAAAACCAATCTAAGTTAGTGTTTTGCAAATTCTAATTGGGGAGTATTTAAGATGCAGGAGAAGACAAATTCTAATCCCAGGTCACTCCTAAACAGATTTAAAATTGATGTGAACAAGAATTAAAATCATTAAAGCAAAATCACAAAACCCTTCTATTAGTACTTCAATTATTTTTTAAAAACAGCATTTATTAAAACAATACACAAGGTAGTCTTGTAATTTATTAATTTCAAGGATCTGTGTCAAACTCTGGGGCCAATCAAGGGAGCCAACAGTGTGGTGGGGGAGCCAAGATAGCCATTCATCAATTCATTCATTCGTTCAGTAAAATTTATTGAGAACCTACTATGTGTCAAGCAATAGGGCATTGAGCATTAAAGAATACCTAAAACAAGCCTCCTATCCTCAAAAGATCACATTTAGGACGAAAGAGATTTTTTTTTTTTAAGATTTTATTTATTTATTTGACAGAGAGCGTGCAAGCAGGGAGAGTGGCAGGGAGAGGGAGAAGCAGGCTCCCACTGAGCAGAGACTCGATTCCAGGATACTGGGATCATGACCTGAGCCAAAGACAGAGGCTTAATCAACTGAGCCACCTGGGCGCCCCGAGAGATTTGTAAATAAATCACTGCTATAGGGGCAATCTCAGTGACTGCCGTACTGACTGCTCTTCCCATGTTTCCTGATGAATAAGTCCTGGGTGGCCATATTCTGCACAGAGTGACCAGTCCACTTCTCTTTTTCAGGAACTTTCCCTGCCACAGGTAGGAAAAAGGCCTTGGCCCAAAAAATTTTGCCAGAGTGGGACGAGGGTAGTGATCAGATGATTTCTTTAAGAGTTCCAGTGTGAGATACAGAGGGCAAGTTAGTAGTTGGTAGGAGGAGCTGAAGGGGAGCGGAAAAGATTCTTAGAGACCATTATAAGCCTTCAGGGGACCAAAGTAATGAGAAGCAGTAACTGTGAGGTACAGAAGAGATGAGAAGGGAGTTAGAGACAGCAGCGGATGAGGGAGGAGAAACGAAAAATGGAGAGAATCGTGGTTACCTTCATGGTGAAGTATCAGTGAACTGCAATTGAAGAATGGCCAGTGATATATAACCCAGTTCTTAGGACTATCTTGATTCCTGAATGTTTACTTGATATAAGACAATCTTCATCATACGTCATTAAGGTAGAAAAGTAGGATTGAAAATTTCGTAGTGATATCTGGTTCAGCCATGACAGAATAATGGATTTACCTTGCCACAGTAAATAACCATAAAACTGGGTAAGATAAATGAAGCACCTGTTTTCAGACATGGGCAGTAGACAGCACAGAGCAGTGATCCTTGAGAGAAAGGGAGCAAAGAAGGTTTTAATCACAGAGCAATTTGATGTTTACTTAACAAGCAAAGAAAATATTAAACATCTGCTTAGGAATAGTTCACATGAATTCCCTTAATGTTTACTTTATTTCTAGAATCATCCATATATAATCTAGAAGCTCTCATATGTAATCCAACAAATGTATGATGATAGAGCATCAGTGTAACATATTACACACTTCCACAGGCTTCCACAGGAGAGAAGTAGTTAACATCTGGCCAGTGTAATAGCAAGGGGGTTACTTTCATAAAAATTCGACTATGGTCACTACAGTCCATAGTGGATTGTACAACTAATTCAATTCTCTAGAAATCCGACCTGTGAGTTCATACTTGGAAATAAACAAGGAACTCCACAGTATATGCTTAAATCTGCTTAGGTCAATTATATACCTGAAATTCAGTAGCTCGCTGAAAGGAAAAGCACAATATGCATTAACAATGAAGAAACCTTGTGAGAACAAAAGGCAGAGTGATGGGCACTAAAACCTGGTGCACTTTTGTAATAAAGGAAGTTTTTCTTAGAGCAGATAGAACTAATCCTTATTTTAAAATGAAATACTGAAACTTGTAAGTTTGGGCTCTTACAGATAATACAGTCATACATAACCTGCTAATTGTATAAAATTGATTAGTATTCCAGTGTGTCTATTACTAATAAAAATGTATTAATCCCGCTATGCTATTAAGATACAGGCTGAGATTTTTGTAGCAAAGAGACACATGTAAGGTTGGAGGTGAGCGCTCCAGGCTACTAAAGGGATGGGTTTTTGCTCCATGATGTCATTTAGGGTCTCAACGTCCTTCAGTCTTCTTACTCTGCCATCCCCTAGAGTGTTGTCCTCATTTACTTGTCTAAGGTGGGGTTGAGTTTCAGCCTTGGAGAAGGGAGCAAGAGAAACACTGGAGGGCAAGCAGTTTCCTTTTAAGTAAATGATATGGAAGTTGCAAATCTCATGATCCAATGGTAAGCACTTAGATTCAGGGCCACACTTGGTGGCAAGGGGAGCTGGGAAAGGCAGTCAGCCTGGGCAGCCATGTACTCTGCTCAAACTCAGTTATCATGGAAGAAAGGGAGGATGGATTGGGGGACAGCTTGTCTACTACACTAATTCGTAGGCATACACTGCTGGCGGAGGTATAACTAGGTTCAGGTTTTCGGAAGGAATTTTGGCAATACGAGTCAAGAACCAGGACAACATACCTGTGCTTTCACCTAAGAGGAATTTATCCTAAGAAAATAAAAAATATATGCCTGAAGATTTAGTTGTGAGGGTGCTCATCACAAAGTAATGTTAATATCAGATAAATTCAAAACCATGTAAGTATGTCATTGCTTACTGTGAAGGAGCACTTACACATGTCCCTGGATACCAAGTGACAGCATCGCCACAGCTAATGGTCCAAGAGCCAAGATGTTTATAGGTCACCATTCCATGATTCGATTTATAGCCATCAGACGTTGAGTGCCTACTGTGTGCTTACCCTCTTCTAGAATTTTTACATACGTTATTTCATTTAATAAACCCTGCAAAGCAGGTGTTAATATATAGATAAGTGGAGGTTCAGATGACTTAAGGAACTTATAAGGTCCAACGGTGAATAAATGATGTGGTTAGATCAGAATTCAGTTCCGTCCGGTTCTTCCCACTCTGCTTCATGCATGTTTTCTCATTTGACTTGCCCGGCAGGATTGATGAGGAGCTAAGGAAAGAGCAGGGTGACCACCAGGGGGTGCCTGGCGGAACAGTGGTCTCACCATGGGGTTTGTGGGGCAGAACACCAGCCCTCAGGATTCTGCAGGATGTTTTTTGTTTGTTTGTTTTGGGGGTTTATCTTTTAAATTTTTATTTTTAAGTCATCTCTACAGCCAAGGGGAGGCTCAAACTTATAACCCTGAGATCAAGAGTCAATGCTCCACCGACTGAGTCAGCCGGGGGCCCTATGACTCCTCAGGATGTTTATGTTTACAGATAGTAGAAACCAACTTGAACTGCTCTAAGTAGAAAAGGAGGAAACTATAAGAAAGTAGGGGTGTCACTGAGCTAAGGACTATAAGCAGCCAGGTGTCGGGACTGTAATTGCAACAGGAAGGTCAGCAGAACTCAGAGAACTCACTGTTTCTCACTTCAGTGTTTTCCTCAGCATCTGGCCTTCTCAGTTACTTGAGCCATATGGCAGCTGGCAGCTGGCAGCCACAGCTCCCAAATTTACTTTTACAGAGCCAGCCACATGGAAAGACTCATTCTCTCTCTCCCATTCCCACTTCCAAATTCCCTGTGAAGGGGCTCTGCTCAGCTTGAGGCAGCAGCCCAGTCCCAGTCCAGTTACTGTGGCCAGATGCTGCCGCGGGTGAGGGACAAGTTAAAGGTTCATTGCAAGCCACGCAGATGTTCCAAAATGTGTCCACTACACAAGGGCCGTGCTATAGATCTTGTGGGTCCTGGAAGGACTGCTCTCCTCCCTGAGGGAAAGCAAATGAGCTGAGAGGCAGCCAGGGGTGTGATGGTCTGCAGTTACACAGACAGGCCTTCTTCATGCATGCCTTGACCTTCAAGGTCAGACTAAAAGAGAACTGAGAGAGGTTCATTTTTTTTTTTTTTAAATCTGTGACAACATTCCCTCAAAACATAAACAGTTAGCTTTTTCTACAGGTGACAATGATTGAGTTTATTCAAAAGAATTGCTTTTACCACCTTCACATCTTGCCCAGCTGATTTGGTGGTTAACAAGTTTGAATGCTTATAAATGGGCTGATTGAACTAATCTAGTCACTGAAAAGCACAGAAGTACATTCTAGTATTTTTAGTACCAGTAATTGAGAAGTGGTAAGGGTTGGTTTGCTTGTTGTTTTCCCCAGAAATAGCTGGCATTCTTATACCGCACATTAGTCAGAAATAGCCCTGAAGACAGATAATAACAGAAGAGATTCAGGCAGGGAAAACCTGGGATAGCATTTCTAGTATAAATGTGTGTGTGTGTGTGTGTATTCTAATTAATTATTTATATACCTATTGAGTGAGAGAGAG
The DNA here is from genome assembly GCF_017311325.1 of Ursus maritimus. Lineage (NCBI taxonomy): Eukaryota > Metazoa > Chordata > Mammalia > Carnivora > Ursidae > Ursus > Ursus maritimus. Next base: position 27,181,324 of record NW_024423564.1, read on the forward strand.
AGAGAGAGAGAGAGGAGGGATGGGGAAGGGCAGAGGGTGAGAGGAGGGATGGGGAAGGGCAGAGGGTGAGGGAGAGAGAGAATCCTAAGCAGTCTCACACCCAGGGCTCAATCTCATTACCCTGAGATCATGACCTGAGCTGAAATCAAGAATCAGACGCTCAACCGACTGAGCCACCCAGGTGCCTCTCTCTCTCTCTCTCTATATATATATATACATATATATATACATATACATATATATACACACACACATATATATATACACACACATATATATACACATACATACTTTTTTTAAAGTCTTCTTTATTTAAATCCAAAAAGTACTCTACTTGAAGAATATACATAAATAATTCATTTTGAAAATTATACCACCAATAAATAGGCTGTGTTTCCTAAATGGGTATGGGCATAAGTGATAAAACCTTAAGACCTTGAGCCACTGTAACCCAGAAGAGTACTTAATAGTACAGAAAGTTATGTGGTAGCCATTTTCTGTCAAATGAGAACAAAGAATTTTCAACTTAGACTCCAATTTAAAGTTGTTCTTTTTACATTAAAGAGAAGAGTTGGAAAGACCTCCTCCACACTCTATGGGAAAAACACTTTGGAAAGAGAGAGACAATGGCCACACCCCAAGAAGCGGCAAAAGAACTGTTCATTTTGCAGAGAAACCTGGATCCTACTTTGGCATTATCACTGCTAAGGACTTGGTGCATAAAATACAATTTAGGTTTCAGTTTAAATGTCCCATTCTTCAGGAAGTGTTTTCTCATCCCCTTAGACCAGGTTAAAAACTTCTGTCCTGAACTTCTACGGAGTTGTAGATAACATGGGATATACTTATACTAATCCATTATTATCTATCTGAAATTCAAATTTAACTGAACATCTGTATTTTATCTGACAACTCTATATTTCATCTTTTCTTTTTTTTCTTTTTTTTTTTTTAAGACTTTATTTATTTATTCGACAGAGAGAGACAGCCAGCAAGAGAGGGAACACGAGCAGGGGGAGTGGGAGAGGAAGAAGCAAGCTCATAGCAGAGGAGCCTGATGTGGGGCTCGATCCTACAACGCCGGGATCACGCCCTGAGCCGAAGGCAGACGCTTAACCGCTGTGCCACCCAGGCGCCCCTCATCTTTTCTTTTCTAAGCACCTAGCACAACCCACTGTGACTGCTTATTTAAGAGAGAAAGCTCTGGAATGGCAGAGACAATTTTACCTTGTTTACTTTGCATCTCCAGGGCCAGGTGTGGTCTGGTCATATAACATGTGTTTGATAAAGATTTGTTGAATGAAAGACGAAAATTATTGTAAATGAATACGAAGTAGAGAGTGAGCATTTTTCGTAGATGGTTATAAAGACTCAGATTCAACAAGGTACACATCTTAAGGAGGGATGTGCAGAGGGAATTACACAGAAGAGGATTAATTGAGTCTGGATTTGATTAATGCAAGAAAAGAAGGCATCACATTAGACTAGAGAAAAATCCCTAGCTTTACTGGCTTCTCACTGCAGAGAAATATAAATCCCCCACTGAATTTTAATTATGGGTTGTTGACGTATTCTGGAATTTTGCGGAAATTAACTGTCTAGTGAACTGTTTATAGTTCTCATTTTGTAGTGGGGACTCAGTTTTTTTCAGCTGTTTCTGGCCATTGTGGTAATAAAAGGCCCTCCTGATATTGTAAAACATGAAAACAGGTGGCTCAATCAGATACCTGAATGACCCTTGTAGCGGAGATTCACAGCTAAGTCAGAAGACCTGGGGAGAACGCCAATAAAGCCTCTTTAATTCAGTGTGGTGTGCTACCCGGTTCCCTTGCAGGAAGAGAGTGCCAGGCTGTTTCTCAGCTTTCTGGGTGGACATTGGAGCCAAATGAATTGTGACTGATTCCTAGAAGATTTTTTTTAGTATATTTACACATCATGTAATTCTAGGCACTTAAACTTTGTTTATGCTATTCAATCTTCCTAAACAAAACTTATCTTTTATCTGTGGTTAAATTCAACTCTCCGATTGCCACATGCCTGCATCCCCCAGCTGAACATGTACTGTCCTCGCTAGACCCACTTTATTATTTTTTTTTAAGAGTTATTTATTTATTTATTTGAGTGACAGAGAGTGGGGGTGGGGGGCGCATAGGGAGAGGGAGAGAGAGAATCCAAGCAGACAACCCACTGGTGCAGAGCCTGACAGAGCTGGATCTCACGACCCTGAGACTTTAAATACACATCCTTTAGTGCTGCCCATAATCACGTTATGTTTCCTTACTGCATTCATGTCCCTCTGCTTCCTGCCTTCTCCTCTCCTCTAACCTCCATCCTCATTCTCAGTGGATGATCTTCATTCCTGCTTCTTTGTAAAAGGAGAAGCCATCAGAAGAAAATTGGCACAAAAAGGAGAATTCACAATGTTCTTTTGGGGCCTAACTCCTGAACTTCTTCATTCATTTCCCTTCCAACCCAACTCTTACCAGATTCCTGGCCATTTTAGCCATAATCTGCTAAGCCGAAGTTATTCTGATATAGGAATACAGAAGACAAGTACTGAAGAACTAATAAGGAAAAGAATTTCTTTGTTGTATTTGTAGTTTATTTCAAATAGCTGATGTGGTCCCCCTATTGCTAGAACATTTTTCTGTTTCCAGGCTGTAAGGTAGTGCTTTCATTTAGAAGTATGGCAGAATTATCACTCTCATCCCTGAACAGCCTCAACACTCTGGCTGAAGAGGGCCCAGAAGGTCAACCCAAATGTCATCCTAGGACTGCCAGATAGCTTCCTTTCTACCATAGGACACTGAGTGTTCATTTCAACAGTGGCCTTCAGACTTTGTTGTTGCTGTTGTTATTGTTTATTTCCCACGATAAGAAATATATTTTACTTCAAGACGTAATACACACATGTATACAAAATCACATATATGATTGAAACAAAAGTTTCACCAGACAGTACTTATCTTTACAATATGCAAAGCACTCTTGTATTTTCTATTCTATTTTTCAAGTGCCAGTTGTGATGTAATAAATAGATATCATTACTCATAATGAGTCTAAGCCCATGGTTTGGAAAACACTTCATTAAGGGCTAATTAGAGATATTAATAGACAAAATCTTTAAGATTCTGTGAACAACTAGATGATAATTAGTCTAGAACCTATTCGAGTATAACAACCCCCCCCCAAAAGGAGTGGTCATATGATTAGCTGTTTAGTTAAGAATAAATGACTCATATGAATATTTGTCTATGTGGTAAAAAGCAAAGCTGATGTCAGAACAAGTAAGGTAAAATCAATTAGGGAAAGGGAAGCAGCTCCTCCCTGTTGTTCTTTTTTTGTTCTCCAACAGCATAAACACCTCTATTAAAGTAACCTCTGCATGACAGAGGGCTGAAAATAAAGCCCTGGATTAGGGTAAGGGACTAGATGGATAAAATGACTTCTAAATTACTTTCTAATCCTCAAACTTCATTGCTTCAACAAGTATGTATTCACTGCCGAGTATATATGCCAGTCACTCTACCAGGAGACGGAGACCTAGCAGTGAACAAGACAAACAATGCTGATCCTGTTTAGAAGCTAACAAATAGAAAGTCATGAAGGACAAGAACATCTTGAAGGAAATAACAAAGGTCAATGATAGAGAATAATAGGGACGACCTACTATTCTTCTTATCTATTGTCATATTAATCATGCTACTACTACTATGACTGTAGAAGTAGTAACAATATAATAATTATCATTGCCATAATAGGATGGGCAGGGCAGGTCCATCTGGGAAGGTGACATTTAATCTGAAACCTAAAGAGTGAGAAGGAGCCAGCTATGGACTGAACCAGGAAAATAGCCTTTCCAGGCAGTGGAGCAGCAAGTACAAGGTCCTAATTCAGGGAAGAGCTTGTTGGGGCCTTTGGAAGGGAGAGAGGACTGTATGACTGGAGCAGAGTGGGGCCGGGGGTGGGAGGGGGCACGCAGGAGGTGAGGGCCCTGGAGGCTAGAATAGGGGATTTGGATTCTATTCTTTGTCAAATGGACAGCCATCAAAGGGATTTAAATGAGGAAGTGACAGGACCTAATTTTAAAGGAACACTGGATATTGTGTGGAGAATGTTGGAGGTGGGGAACAGCGGAAGTTCGGAAATTGTTTTAGGAGTCTAGGCAAGAGAGAATGGTGGCTTGGATTATGGTGGCAGCAAACTCTAAAATCCTGTTTTGTTTGCAATTAATAGACAATAGGAAAGTAGTTCTCAACATTGACTTGGAAGTGTTGCCTATTTTGTCTCCAAAGCAAACATGCAAACATGTTTCCATCTTTGGAATAATTTAAATCCAAGAGCTCAATACTTGTATACGTGTGCGCGGGTGTGTGTGTGTGTGTGTGTGTGTTCAGTGAAGTGGTGGTGGCTCTTTTTAGCTAAGAGCTTTGTCATCATGATGTGTAGGAGTTGGTTGGAGGGTGGAAGGATTGGAGTAAGTTGAAACTAGTGGAAAGGAGAAGCTGGTGCCAAGAATTGCTGTGCAGAATGAGGCATATACTCCCTGGGAATTCCATTACACTTGGAAAGTGTTGGAGATGCTGTATAGACAAGGCCCACCTTGGTCAAATAGGGGGCTAACAGAAAGATGTGTAATTTATAAGTTCACTGGGTAAAGTCTAAGATATCACAGTAAGAGAGTATTATTTGCATGAGGGTCTCAAAGCCTTCTGGAGGAGATGATACAAGAATTTGGTATTGATGGCCAGTCCCCAAAAATACCCTCATTCTATTTCCTAAACAAAATAAGAAGAAAGAGACCTTTTCTAACAATCTTTGGGGGAAAGTGATGGAGTTGTTGCTTGGGGCAGGGGGGCTGGAAATTCTTCTTCAGATTCATCAGAAAAGCAAGAGATGTAGCTGTCTGCATGTGAATTGCTTATTATGACACAGATCAATGCTTTTCAGGCGTAGCATCCGAGAAAACTTGTTTTAAGTCCTTAACAAAAAGAACAGTGAAACTGAAAAGAAGGCTGCCTCTGAGGGGCTTAAACTGCTTTAGCCTAAGGGCTAGTTTAGTGCTGAAAGATCTGCATTAATCACCAGAAGGAAGGGGGTAGGAGTCCCCACCCCTCCCCCACCAGTTTTGAGCAGAGCCCCAGTAGGTGTAGGGAAAGACTTGCAGAGTTCTGCCTGCAGGGCTGATCCTGGAGCAGCAAGGAAAAAGCTCCCAGGGCCCGAGAGAGAGACCGCTTGAGGCCCAGGAAAGTGAGAGGGAGTTGGGTGTCCTTATAAGAACACCGGAGTGGGAACTTAGAATCAAATACCACCCATCTTTCATCAACATACCCAAAAGCCCCCAAGTACAGCCTGGGAAAATGAAGGTTACTTTTGGCAGGTTGGAGTAAGAATGGCTACATGCCGTGGAATCTTCTTTGGAGATTCACAAGGATTAGTGAAACTATTATTTATTTAGTCTGCAAATAGTTTACATCCAGATCTGCTTGGAGGTAAGGAAATAGATCTGGGAAAGTCCCAGCCCCAATCTGCTGTTCAACAACAGAGAACAATCACAGACCCACAAGCAGAGTGATTTTGTGTTCTTTCCTCCTGCACGTGTGGTTGACCAAATGTGGACAACTCTAAAAATAAGATCCCTAATCAAGATTCCAGATCAGGCAGAGGCTAAAAGAGGTTTGAGCAATGTTTCATTTCTTAGAGCTCTCAGTCTCTAGACACACGTATGAGCAGAGTCTTGTTCCTAAAATTCCTTGTCTGGGCTAGGTTCGAGGGCCCTGCAGGGCGCCTGGCCACTGACTGGTGATCACTGTGTGTCCGTGTCGGTTCTGGTTTTTTAGCTACCCTGTGAACCACAAAAAGGCAAGTTACAAACCGGAATGAAGTTATTGACATGCGATAACACATGGAACACGTTTGGCTTTCTGAAAGGTCTCAGAAATGAATCACACATGTTGCTTTCCACTTGGGGAATAGTCTAGAACTAGTTCAGCATGTCCAGCAGGTTGATCTGGTTTCCAAAAGCTGTAGTGCTGTGTATAGATGTACATTTCTCTAAGGAAAATAATGAACAGTGCTTTCATCTGTCAGAAGTAGTTCTTTGTTTAATTACTCTTTTCATCACCTTCATAAACTCAGCTCTAGTTCACCACAACATTCTAGAGGAGTGGTATATGGGAGCCAATAAAAATGAAAAAGTGTCATAAAAGCCATTTTAAGAAAACATCATTAAAAAGTTGATTAAGAAAATAAATTTTGCAGCCCAGATACACCTCGAATAGAGAACTTTTTGTTCAAATATAGAAAATTACAAACGTATTTATTTATTTATTTAAAATGATTTTACTTATTAGAGAGATAAAGAGCACGTGAGAGAGGGGGTAAGAGCAGGAGAGGGACAAGCTGATTCTATGCTGACCATGGAGCCAGACCCACAACCCCAAAATCATGACCTAAGCTGAAATCGAGAGCCGGACACTCAACCAACTGAACCACCCAAGTCGCCCCTGACAAACACATATTTAATTCTTGCAAAATATACAGACTGCTGATGGGAAGGAGAGATAGAAGCATATTAAACTATGAATTTAATTCTTGCAAAACACCTAGACTTTATTGACAGGAAGCAGAGATAGAAGTATGGGCATGGGTGCGTGAAAGGAATCACTTAAGGCTATAATGAAAGGCCCTAAGGAGAGAAATCATTGACCCTGTGCTTTCCTGAGTTTCGTCTTCTGTTGTCAGGACCAGATATAGCAGATCCTGTAAAGAGAGGAAGGAAAACAAAAACAAAAACAAAAGCAAAACAAAAACAATGGATTAAAGGAAATCAGTTCTAGGCCAGAATTGGAAAAGATGTGGGATTGGTGTTTTGAAAGCCAGTGCTGTCTACAGGGGTAAAAAATCAAATTCTTTGCTCCATAAAATTACTTTTTAAGGAATGTTCATTAGAATTGAAACAACAGAACTTTAAACTACTGATTAAAAAAAAAAAAGGAAACACTACATTTGGAGGGCACCTGACTGGCTCAGTCCAAGGACCCTGTGACTCTTGATCTCAGGATTGTGGGTTTGAGGCCCATATTGTGTGTAGAGATTACTTAAAAAATAAAATCTCTAAAAAAATAAAAATAAAAAATACTACATTTGAACAGTGAGAGAAGAGTCTAAAATGATTCATTACCCTTCCGAAATCCCTGTCCGACCTGTTTCTAACAGCCAAATATTTTATGTCCCATATTACAGAAGAAAGGAAGCTTTCCTTTCTCCCCTCACTTCTCTCAACCTACTTGCAGAATAAAGAAATAACCAATTTTTTAAAATATTTTATTTATTTATTTGAGAGAGAGAGCATGAGGAAGGGGAGGAGCAGAGGAAGAGGGAGAAGCAGACTCCCTGCTGAGCAGGGAGCCCTACGTGGGGCTCGATCCCAGGACCCTGAGATCATGCAGGGGGCTGCATCTCCAGACTCCGGGATCATGACCCGATCCGAAGGCAGATGCATAAGTGGCAGAGTCACCCAGGCAGGCACCCCAAGAAATAACCAGTTTAAATGAACATTCATTGTATACCTATTTTGGGGCCCACAGTGTTCAGAGTCCTGGAAAATCAGCTGAGAATAAACAGACAGTAATAGCGCCCCCTATTTATGTTTCTAGTTTATGTTCTAGTGAGGGAGGACAGGCAATAAACCTATTAAGAAGAAATGAATAAGAACGTCGGGCACTGATAAATGTTACGAAGAAGGTACCCTAGGATACTGAGCTGCAGGGGACTGGGGAGGTGTGGTACTACTTTGGCTACAGTGGTCAGGGAAGGCCTCTCTGAGAAAGGGACATTTGAGTCACTTATTACCACCTAAGTGATAAAAAGGAGAAACCACACGAAGATCCAGAGGAGCTCTCCAAGCAGAGTGAGCAACAGGTGGATGGCCCAAGCCAGGAAAAAGCCTTGTGGGTTCATGGAACAGAAAGAAGGTCAATGGAAACAAGGGGAAGGGTGGACACCAGAGCAGAGGCAGATGGAACAAGATTTGGGGAGGCCCATGAATCCTGATTATAAGTTTGTAGGTTGTTCTGAATGCAATGGGAAGTCTTTAGAGGGTTTTATTTATTTATTTATTTATTTATTCATTTGTTTTTAAGATTCAATGTATTTATTTGAGAGAGAGAGAGAGAGAGAGAACATGAACAGGATGGAGAGGGAGAAGCAGACTCCCTGCTGAGCAGGGAGCCAGATGTGGCGCTCCATCCCAGGGTCCTGGGTCGTGACCTGAGCTGAAGACAGATGCTTAACTGACTGAGCCACCCAGGCTCCCCTTTAGAGGGTTTTAAAGAGGGAAATTGTATTATGGTTGATCCTGACCAACACAGGTTTGAACTGTGCAGGTCCACTTATATATGGATTTTTTACAGTACTGTAAATGTGTTTTCTTTCTTATATTTTCTAACTTATATTTTCTAACTTCCTTATAATTTCTAACTAACACTTTCTTCTTTCTAGCTTACTTATTGTAAGAATACAGCACATAGCATATAAAATATGTGCTAATTGTATATGTTATTGGCAAGACTTAGGGTCAACAAGAGGCTATTAGCAGTTAAGTTTTGGAGGAGTCAAAATTATATGTAGATTTTCTTTCTTTTTTTAAAAATTTTATTTATTTATTTGACAGAGAGAGACAGCCAGTGAGAGAGGGAACACAAGCAGGGGGAGAGGGAGAGGAAGAAGCAGGCTCCCAGCAGAGGAGCCTGATGTGGGGCTCGATCCCAGACCGCCGGGATCACGCCCTGAGTCGAAGGCAGACGCTTAGCGACTGAGCCACCCAGGCGCCCCTATGTGCCACCCAGGTGCCCTGATGTAGATTTTCTACTGCACAAGTGCCCCTAATGCCCATGTGATTCAAGGGTCAACTGTATTTGGTTTACACTTTATAGAGATTACTCTGGGTGCTATGTGGATGGAGGGACAATGGGGTATCAAGAGTAGAGCACAAAGACCAGTGAGGTGATGATGGCATTGACTTAGACAAGAAGAGTGGAGATGGAAAGAAGTGGTTGGGTTCAGGATACAGTTTGGAAGTTGAAGCCAATTGATGAATTTGTAGTAGATACTTACTAATGGACTGAGTGTGCTGTGTAAAGAAAAGAGAAGAGGCGAGTAGTGCTCCTAGTTATGTGTCCTGAGCAACTTAGCATGTATTTGCATTATTTATTAGGATGAGGAAGGCTAGAGAAAGCAAATTTGGGTGGGGTAGAAATCAATAGCTTTGTTTTGGCCATACTAAATTTGAGATACTTAGTAGACATCCTAGTGGATATGTTGAATAAGGAGTTGGATATACACGTCTGGACTCAGGTGAGAGATTTGGCTCTGGAGATATAAACTTGAAAGTTAACAGTATACAGAGGTCTTTGAAGCAACAAGACTAGATGAAATCACCTAGGGACCCAGTATGTAGAGAGAGCTGGGATCAGAGCTCTGGATACTCCAACATTTAGAAGTCCAGTAGAGGTGGTCTCTCTTCATGTCCAAGGCAAGTTTTTTATGTGTTCTCTGATTTTATCGAACCCACCCCTTTTGTAGAAGATTAAAAATGGCTGTAAGTTCTTTGACACTCTTACCACCAGGAAGTGCAGTCTAATTCCCCTCCCCTGAATCTGGGCTGAGTCTCTAAGGATAGTGACTTGTTTGACCAATAGAATTAATCAGAAGTGACTCTGGCACTTAAAAGACTAGGTCCTGGGGTACCTGGGTGGCTCCATCAGTTATGTGTCCTACTCTTGGTTTCAGCAGGTCGTGATCTCAAGGCCATGAGATCGAGCCCTGTGTCAGCCTCCATGCTCAGCAGGGAGTCTACATGAGATTCTCTTTCTCCCTCTCCTTCTGCTCCCCCCCACCTCTCTCTCTCAAATAAATAAACAAATCTTTAAAAAAACCAAACAAACACTAGGTCATAAGAAGTCATGCAGCTTCTGTCCAGGACACTTGGAATATTCTTTTTGGAAGCCTGAGCCATCATGTAAGAAAGCCAATCACCCTGAGACCGCTCTGGGAAAGGCCACCTGTAGGTGCCTTGTGATTGACAGTCTCAGTTGAGTCTAACCTTCTAGGCACTCCTTCCAAGGCACTGGACATGTGAATGAAGCCATCTTGGACCTTTCAGACTAACCCATCCACCAACAGATCTGGCAAATAACCTTATTTGACATTACACAGGGCATAAAAACTGCCCAGCTGAGCTCTGCCTGAATTCCTCACCTGCAAAACATGAGATACAATAAAACTGATGGGATAATTTGTTTTGTAGCAATAGAAAACTGTATCACCTTTCCTCTTTCTCTGGAACCTTATTTTATAATCAATTCCCATCCCTTCTGGTTCACCTTTCTCAACACACCCATTATTTTGTTAACTTTTTCTTCCTTACTGATTCTTTCTCCTCCACGTGTAAGATGCTTAGTCTTTCCTATCTTGATAAAAATGTACTAAGCTCTAGCTCCTATTTTTCAACCTACTGCAAAATCTGGCTTTTGACTTCACCACACCCCTGCAAGTGATCTCACTGAGTTCACTAATGTCAACTCCTCATTGACAAGCCACTGTATATTTTTCCATATTTAACTATGTATTGAACTATTTTTAAACACTCATCATGAATTTTTAAGGATGAGGAGAGTTGCTGTGGCTGACTGAGAAATAAGATGGGAATCAGAACCAGTGTGCAGAGTCAAGGACTTCAGGTCTTCAAAGGCATGAGTTTCTTCGGCTGGAATATGAGAAGCAACTCAAAACCAGGAGGGATCCTGAAGACAAGCTGGGTGCAGTGTGAGTGACCCAAGCAGAACCAAGTTGGATAGGTGAGAGGAAAATACCAACCTTGAGAAATTACTTGACCTAGAATTCTCATCCAGCATTTGAGCAACCAACAGGATCAAACTCCTGAGAGTAGAGCAGTAGATTGTTAAAAAAAGAGGGTAGGCTTAGAACAGTGTGGAGAACGGGCAGGAGAAAGACTAAGCAGATGCTTAGACTTTATTGTGTGTGTGAATAAAATGGGGAAGTGTTATTAAAGATGCTGATTCCCCTGTCTTGCCCAAGAGATTCTGGGGTTGGATCAAAAATTTCCCTTTCAAATAAACGTCCCACATCATTCTGATATAGGTGGGCTGCAGGCCAGACTTTGAGAAACACCACCTGAAGTAAGAGGTAGGTCTTGGCGAGGGTGTTCCAGGATGAGGCCATTTTATTATTTCTTTTTTACCTAATTGGTTAGCTCATTAATTTTCTCATGATTGTATAATCAATGCCAGGCTCAGCTGAGACAGCTGAGCTGGTTTCTTTCTCTCTTTCCATGTAGTTTCATGGCTTCTTCCTTTCAACATGGCCTCTCTATGTGACTTCTTTCCATGTAGTCTCTGCAGCAAGGTAGCCAGATTTCTTACATGGTGGTTCAAGATGGATGCTGCTGGGTCTCCTTTAAGTTGAAGCCTGAAACTGGCACAGTGTCACTTTTGCTATATGATGTTGGTTGAAGAAAGTCACAGTTTTAATCCAGTTAAAGGGAAAGGGACTATACACGTGTGTGAACACTGGGAGATGTGGTTCACTAAAGGCCATAATGTAACAGATTAATAGGGAAAAAGGAAGGAAAAATAAGTTAAAGCTGGGGATGTTTGGAACAGAGATGTGTAAGGTTAAGATACGATATGCATATCATAAGGTGTGCTCACTTTCTAAGATGACGAGAAGACCCGTTGGGATATAACGAGTTAAAGAATTCCAAGCAGCATGGATACACAATAAGGTATCCTTATTAATATAATATATCACTATTATTATTATTATTATAGTAGTCTAAAATAGAAATAATACACATGGGAATAAGATAGCAAATAAATGGAGGCAGATTTGGCTTTTAATTAGATATGGAAAGTAAAAGAGAGAATTATCATTAATTTTATTAGGTATAGAATGGCATTGGAATTATGCAGACATCTGTCCTTACTTTTTTAGAGATGTATGCTGAAGCAGGAGGGATCAGTCATCATAGTATCTACAATTTACTTGAAATGCTTTAGCAAAAAATGTAGAACAAATAAATGTAGTAAAATGCTAATAATTGTTAAAGCCCAATGATTGATAGTTGTTGGTTTATACCATCTACTCTGCTTTTCTGATATTTGAGGTGCTTACTCACAAAAAGTGAAACAAACAAATCCAAAATTTATGGATTGTGTTCTACATTCTAGGTTATGTTTTATGAGCTTGTGAACATCAGCGAATAGACTAGACCAAACTCACTGCCCTCAAGGAGCATATACTATAGCAGAGGGAGACAGACAATACATAAAATAATTAAGAACGGCATGTATGTATGAGGTGCCAAGTGCTATGGAGAAATAGAGCAGGGTTAGGAAAATCAGAAGTGCAAAGACGGGAAGCATAGTGGTCACAGTCAGCCTCATTGAGGAGACGTTGAACAAAGTCTTGAAGGATATGAGGGAATTTTTTACACGTATATCTGCAAAGAGCACTTGAGGCACAGGAAAGTTAGCAAGTACTAAGGCATGGATTTATCTGGTGTGTTCACATTCTGTGAAAGGCAAGGAGGCGAACTTGACAGAAGCAGAGTGAGCCAGCACGGAAGGAGTGAAGATACTGGGGAAAATGAGAAGGGGCCGGGTCATGCAGGACCTGGTGGGCCACTGGGAGGAGTTTGGGTTTTATTGTGAATGAAATGGGGAGCCACCAGTTTTTGATCAAGGAATGACATGATCCGAATGATGTTTTTTTGTTTTGTTTTGTTTTTAATAACAATTTTTTAAAAGCAAACTTTTATTCTTTTTTTTAAAGATTTTTATTTGTTTATTTAAGAGAGAGAGAGAGAGAGAGAGCATGAGAAGGGGGAGGGGCAGAGGGAGAAGCAGACTCCCTGCTGAGCAGGGAGCCAGACACTCAATCCCAGGACCCTGAAATCATGACCTGAGCCAAAGGCAGATGCTTAACGGACTGAGCCACCCAGGTGTCCCTGGATGATGTTTTTAAAGGGTCACTATGGCTGCCACCTTGGGAATGGGCAGCAGGGAAGGCAAGGATGGAAGCAAAGAGAAGAGTTAAAACAACTATAGTCATCCGAGTGACTGATGGTGGCCTTTTGAGTCAACGTTGTAAAGCTGAATATGAAAACTGAAACTGTAAATGTTCAAAGAGAGAAAACGTAGAGGAAAAACTTCACTGCTTTGGCGTAGGCAAAGTTTTCTTATACAGGACAGAAAAGTAATTATCATTGAAATTTAAAATTTCAGCTCATCAGGGGCACCTGGGTAGCGCAGTCGTTAAGCGTCTGCCTTCGGCTCAGGGCATGATCCCGGCGTTATGGGATCGAGCCCCACATCAGGCTTCTCCGCTGGGAGCCTGCTTCTTTCTCTCCCACTCCCCCTGCTTGTGTTCCCTCTCTCTCTGGCTGTCTCTCTGTCAAATAAATAAATAAAATCTTAAAAAAAAATTTCAGCTCATCAAAATATGTCACTGAGAAAATGAAAAGGCAGACTACAAACTGGAAGAAAATATTCACAGTACATATATCTGATGAAAGACTCATAGAGTCCTACAAGTCAACAATAATAAGTCAAACAAAATATAATTACAGGCAAAAAACTTAAACCATTCTTTCATAAAGAAGATATTCAGATGGCCAATAAACCTATGAAAATGTGCTTGCTCAACATCATTTGTCATCAGAAAAATTAAATTGAAACCGCAATGAGATACCACTACACACCCACCAGAATGACTCATATTTAAAAGACTGACTCCACCATTCCCTTTTAACATTGTCCAGCCCTTAAGTTCAGGAGGTCGCAGGGGGACCTAGGAGCACTGAGGGGACAGGTGGTAAAGCAGAGGGAGGCCTGGCCTTGCGCCATTTCTACGTACTGGCAAGAATGCAGAGCAAGGAGAACTACCACACAGTGTTGGTGGGTTAATGGCTTTGGAAAATTGGCAGTTTTTTTTAAAGTTAGGCATACACCTATCTTATTATCCAGCAATTCCATTCCAGATATATGCCCCAAGAGAAATACGTATTTCAGCAAAAAGGCAAGTTTTTTGGTAGCTTTATTATCATAGCTTTATTCACAGTAGCCCATAACAGGAAATAACCTGTTTGTCCATCAGCAGAATGAGCAAACAACTGTGGTATATTCATATAGTGGACTACTACTTGGCAATAAAAAAGAACAAGCTCCTTATATATGAATGAATCTAAAAACCATGTGGGTGAAGGAAGCACATGACAATAACACTACATACTGTATTATTCCCTTTATATGAAATTCGAGAATAAGCAAAACTAATCTTTGATTGATGATAGAAAGTAGAAAGTTGGTTGTCTTTGGGTTGGTGTGAGTGGAAAGGGGCACCAGGGAACTTTCTGGGGTGATATATCTCGATCGGAGTATTAGTTACACTGGTACATACACTTGTCATAATCAGGTTTGTGTATTTTTCTGTTTATAAATTATACCTTAATAAAGTACTATAAGCATAAAGAGAGATGATTCCATAATTCCCTTTTAAGCTTGTTCAGCGTGTTAGTCAGAAGGTTTGCGTGTACCTGTTTGACTGGCACAGGGGCCTTACGGGAGTTGGGGGACAGCCCTGCTCCATCCAGGGAAGAAAACCAAGAGGGTGTAGTATCTCTGAAGCCAAGTGAAGAGACCATTTCAAGGAGAACGGAGTGAGCAACTATGAAATGCTCCTGGTACGTGAGGTTAAGGACTGAGGACTGACTATTGGATTTGACAGTGGAAAAGTCAGTAACTGGTGACCTGTACAAAAACAGTGTCGGAGGGGTAATGGAGGTGAAAAGCCTTCTTAGAGTAGGTTTAAAAGAGAATGGGAGGAGAGGAATTAGATATGGTGAACACAGACTAGCCTTCTTAATTGTCTGGCTGTGTTCTCAGTGTCTAGCAGAATTCCTGGCATATATTTAAGCGATGTTAAAAAATATTTGATAATGAGTGGTGTGCTTACCCTGAATAACCCCGAATCCACTCTAATTAATTTAAAATCTCACTTTCACACATGTAATTTAGTTATTGATAGTAATAACTTCCTCATGGCACACCTCTTGAGTGAGCTTTTTTTTTTTTTTTTTTTTAGATTTTATTTATTTACTTGCCAGAGAGAGAGAGAGAGAGCACAGCAGGGGAAGCAGCAGGCAGAGGGAGAAGCAGGCTCCCTGCTGAGCAAGGAGCCCAATGTGGGACTTGATCCCAGGACCCTGAGATCACGACCTGAGCCGAAAGCCAACTGAGCCACCCAGGCATCCTGTAAGTGAGCATTTTTAATATTCACAAATACATTTTTGTAGTCACGACTTCCACAGCTAGTGACACCATTATCCTAGCCATTATTGTTGGACCCTGAATATCTGTCTTATTAGAACCTTGCTAAGAAGATTAAGGATTGAGTGAGATAATTAATAGGTTCAGGAAGATAATTCTGTAGATAAGATTACATAGGTCAATCTGGTGATCTCCTACAGGAAAAAAAATGCTTGATATGTGTCTCAGCTGCTCTTAAGAATGCTTTTGGTTTTCTGATAAGCAGGAAAGATATGCATTTCTCCAGGGCAGACACAGAGTGACTCTTCCTTTCACCCTTGACCCAGGCTTCACAAAATGGTTAAGGACAAGGTCTGCAAAAATTTCAGCAAAAAGTCCCATAAGTGAGGATTGAGGAAGAGAACAAAACCAGTGGGACATAAGTGACAGTCCTTTCCACAAATGAAGAGAGTAAGTTTTACCAGGAAAGAGGTTATGTCTGTTTCATCCTCCATTGTATCCTTTGTAACTATCTCAATGCCTGGCACTCGAAAGAAAACATGGTAGGCACTCAAACAGAACAAAACAAACAAACCAGATGAAACAAAATGGTTAAGAGTTTGGTCAGTTGGGAATGCTAAGGCCGAGACATCTTTTTAAAAGGATTTAAGACATAAGCGTTGGAAAGTTGAGATGAACCTTTGTTTATGTGATTGATGGGCGGAGGTCAGGGCCCAGGTAAGGTACAATCTGTCTTTAGGCCTCAGAGCTCCAGAGTTAGCTCCCAGGAGGTCTTGCTGCTCAGACTCTAGCCCTTTTGTTTAAAGATGCTCAGACCTGCCCCTGTGGGACTAGATGGGACTGAAACAGCTTGTATTAGTCCCAATAACTTAAGCTTTTTTATAGAGAGTCGAATCAAGTGTAAGATGATTCCTTTTAGCCTCTTAAGTTTCCTTATTGAAATGGCCCTAAAACATGTGCGGATGACCAAATTTTGACACCTCATTAGAGTATTCCCGACAAGCACTGATAAAAGATGTATTCAGATGCCAAATTTAGGAGGCAGGATTTTGAATGCTCCACCCACAGCTCCTGCTTATTGGTACTAGATCTTGTGACCTCTTAACTTTCACCTCTGCCATTACTGATTGGACCCAGATAAACACCTGCCCTAAGCTGGGCCCATTAGATTCCTTCTCCCAGGAATATGGAATTGGTAGTGGGAAAATCTCTAAGGACAAGGCACAAATTGAATGCACTATCTTTTGGGATAAGAAATGTTCTAAGCACCTTATAGAAGCTGGTCAATAATTTTCCATATAAGATGAAATGCTTTTTAGCATCATAGATTGACATAGATCCAGGATACTTATAGGCTGTGCTTCAACTCTTTTTTTTTTTTTTTAGATTTTATTTATCTATTTATTTATTAGAAAGAAAAAGAGAGAGAGAGAAGGAATAGAGAGAGAGGGACAAGCAGACTCCACACTGAGCATGGAGCTTGACGTGGGGCTTGATCTCAGGACCCTGAGATCATGACCTGAGCTGAAATCAAGAGTGGGATGCTTAACCGACTGAGCTATCCAGGTGCCCTGCTTCAATTCTTTAGATAATTGTCAGAACTGTGAAATCTAGTAAATGCCGTTATTTGTGGTTTAGTTGAGCTATAGAAAGAAGAATGAAAAAATGATCTTCTGATGGGATAAAACAGGACATTCCAAAGAGGAAGACTCTTTGAGAGAGCCATTCTCAAACTCTTGACCATCACTCACAGTAAGAAATATATTTTACATTGTAACACATACACACACAATTGAAACAAATATTTCACAAATTTATATCAATCCTTAATATGTATAATATACCCTGATATTTTCAATTCTATTTTCTGCTTTAAAAATACTGGTAACAACCCATTAAATTGATTTCATAACTTACTAGTGAGTTGTGTCCTAGAGTTTGAATGACACTGCTCTAGGTGTATGTCTTAGTCCATTTGGTCAACTATAACAAAATACCATAAATTGAGTAGTTTATAAAAAATAGAAATTTATTTCTCACAGTTCTAGAGGCTGGGAAGCCCAGGATCAAGATGCTGGCAAATTCAGTCAGTGAGGGCCCACTCCCTGTAGGCAGCCATCTTTGCACTGTAGCTTTCCATGGCAGAAGGAGTAAGGGGTCTTTCTTAGAGGAGCGCTTATCCCATTCATGAGGGCTAATTACCTCACAAAGCCCCCACCTTCTAATACCATCATCTTGGGGGTTAAGATTTTGACATATGAATTTGGGGGACACAAACATTTAGTCCACTGTAGTGTAATAGGCAGGATAAAATAGTTCAGCAGATCTGTCTCAACAAACTTAAGCTTTATACAAAAAGAGAAGCATCCAAAAGACTAAACAAAGTGAAAAAATTTAACCCAGTTTCGTTGAAAAAAATATTGTAGTTCCGAGGAGAAGTAACAAACCTATTAAGTACCTGGAGAAAACATCTACAACAGGGGAAACTAAGAAACCCCCAAATCACAGACAGGTAAGATTAGAGTGATCATGTTTATTTTGAAAGAGATAAATGTCATATTGAAGGCCCTCCAAGACTATGATAACAAGGCTGAGGCACTCTGGTAAATGTTGAAGGATCTAAAAATAGTAGTGAAAACTACCCAGTATTTAACAAGACTCACGGAATCCATGATGCCAGTAAGGTGAAGTATAGTGGAGGTGAAACAAGACATTGAATACTCCTCCACCCACCCATAGCACAGGAGACCAGAGTCCCCACTAGGCCTGTCCTGGGTTAGGAGTGAGGTTTTGGCTTCTGAGACCCACATTTTGTGACTATGAGCAAGGGCTTTGAAGGGAGCTGGTCCCACCTCCTACTAGCCCTGTGACTTTTATAAACATCTCTAAACATCTGTTTCCTCATATGAAAAATAGGGATAATAACAGTCACTTCATCATGACTCATTGTGGTTGTCACAATTAAATGAGATAATGCATTAAAAGGATTGGCAAAGTTCCCAGCATTTAAAAAAAACTAGCTCTGTTATTTTTGAATCAGTCACAAAACAGACAGTGAGGGATCTGGTGTCCAATGAAAATGTGGTGGAAAAAGCAGAGCTAAGATAGGAAACCAAGAGGATTCAGCACTCAAGGAATCATTGCCTAAGGGATGGCAGCTTCCATGAGAATCACAGTTTGAGGGAGCATTTTCTAGAACAGGGGTTGTTGTTCTGGAAAGACAAAACAACAAATGTCTACAACATTGAAAAGCAACAAACACAGTAATTGAATCCATGTTACTGTGGGTCTAAAGCATATGTTCTTAATTACCGTATTATCCCATCTTAAGATTTTAATTGGGACATTACAATCAATAAAATCGAACACACACAATAAAGAGAATTAAATAGATTTGCTGAAATAATTCCGTATTTAAACTCTGTATGTACTTATGTTTCAAAGAGTTTTCATGGTCTAACAAAACTTGCTCTCTAGTAGGGCTTTTATAAAAACAATAAAAAGCTCATGCTCTGTTCTTTCACCTGCTCTGTTATTTTCCCTTCTAAATAAAACTGCCCCATATTCATCTTAGAATCCATAGGCATAGAGGCTCAATAAATGTTTATTTAGTAAACCCATAATGTCTTCCAGGAAACCGTATTTCTGAATATAATACCTCAAAATGCAGCTAGCACTGAAAGATATAAAGAGATAAACAAATAGTATAATCATAGAATCTAATACCACTTAGCGATAAAAAGGAAAGACTACTCATGCGTGTAACATGAATGAATCACAGAAACATTATCAAAAAATCATTATGATTCCATTCTGGAAAAGACAAAATTGTAGGGTCAGAATCAGTGGTAGACATGGGATGGAAGAAGTTAATCACAAAGAGACATAAGGAAACTTTGGAAAGATGGAAATGCTCTATATCTTTTTAAAATTAAGTTTTAAATTTTAATTCCAGTATACTTAACATGCAGTGTGATATTAGTTTCAACTGTACAATATAGTGATTCATCAAATCTGTATATTACACAGTGCTCATCGTGGTAAATGTACTCTTTAATCCCCATCACCTGTTTCACCCACCCTCCTCCCACCTCCATTCTGGTAACCATCAGTTTGTTCCCTATAGTTAAAAGTCTGTTTCTTGGTCTCTCTCTCTTTCTGGAAATGTTCTATATCTTGACTGCGGTGGTGATTACATGACTATATAGCTTTGTCAAAATTCATAGAACTATATATGTAAAAGGGGTGAATTTTACCTTCTATAAAATTTGCCTCAATAAACCTGACTAAAAAAAAAGGGGGGGCGCCTGGGTGGCACAGCGGTTAAACGTCTGCCTTTGGCTCAGGGCGTGATCCCGGGGTCCTGGGATCGAGCCCCACATCAGGCTCCTCCGCTGGGAGCCTGCTTCTTCCTCTCCCACTCCCCCTGCCTGTGTTCCCTCTCTCGCTGGCTGTCTCTCTCTCTGTCAAATAAATAAATAAAATCTTTAAAAAAAAAAAAAAAACACTAACATAAGACCCGTCTATATGCCGCCTACAAGAGATTCACTTCAGATATAAGGACACACACAGACTGGAAATGAAGAGATGGAAAAAGATATTTCATGTGTATGGAAGCCAAAAGAAAGTTGGGGTATCTGTACTTACATCAGACAAAACAGACTTTAAAACAAAGGCTGTAATAAGAAGAAAAGAAGGCATTACATAATGATAAAAGGGTCAGTCCAACAAGGGAATATAACATTTGTAAATATCTATGCTGCCAGTATAGGAGTGCTGAATATATAAAGCAAATATCAACAGATCTAAAGGGAGAAATAGATAGCAATACAATAATAGTAAGGTACTTTAATACCTACCATTATCAATGGATAAATCATCCAGACAGAAAATCAATAAGGAAACATTGGCCTTAAATGACACGTCAGACCAGATGAACTTAATAGATATATACAGAACATTCCATCCCAAAGCAGCAGAATACACATTCTTCTCAAGTGCACATGGAATGTTCTCCAGATTAGATCATATGTTAGGCTGCAAAACAAGTTTTAACAAATTTAACAAGATTGAAATAACATCAAATATGTTTTTTGACCACAGTGGTATGAAACTGGAAGTCAATTACAAAGAGAAAACCAGAAAAGCCACAATTTTGTGGAAATTAAACAACACACTACTGAACAATCAATGGGTCAATAAAGATGACAAAAGAGAAATTTTTAAAAAATGCCTTGAGACAAATGAAAATGGAAATATAACATACCAAAGCATATGGGATGCAACAAAAGCAACTCTAAGAGGAAGCTCATAGCAATAAATGCCTACCTCAAGAAACAAGAAAATCTCAAAAAAAACAACCTAATTTGCTCCTCAAGAAACTAGAAAAAGAACAAATGAAGCCCAGAGTTAGTAGAAGGAAGGAAACAACAAAGATAAGAGCAGAAATAAATGGAATACAAACTAAAAAAACAATGGAACAGATCAATGAAACTAGGAGCTGGTTCTTTGAAAAGGTAAACAAAATCAACAAACTTTTGGCTAGACTCACCAAAAAAAAAAAAAAAAAAGAAAGAAAAGAAAAAAAAAAGAAAAAAGAGTCCTTAAAAAAATGAAATCATTTATGAAAGAGGAGATATTACAGCAGAAACCACAGAAATACAAAGGATCATAAGAAGACCAAAAGATCATAATAATGAACAATTTTACACCCACAAATTAGACAACCTAGAAGAAACGGATAAATTCACAGAAACACACAACCTTCCAACACTGAAACATGAAGAAATAGAAAATCTGAACAGACTGTAAGGAGAATGATCAATGATCAAAAACCTCTCAGCAAACAAAAGTCCAGGACTAGACAGCTTCACTGGTGAATTCCACCAAACAATGAAAAAGAACTGATATTAATTTTTCTCAAACTCTTCCAAAAAATAGAAGAGGAAGGAATACTTCCAAACTCATTTTATGAAGTCAGCATTACCCTGAATTAAAACTAGATGAGGGTCCCACAAGGCAATAAAATTACAGGCCATGAGAGAAAGACAAACACTATATGATCTCACTCATATGGGGAATTTAAGAAACAAGACAAATGAGCAAAAGGAAAAAAAGAGAAAGAGACACAAACAAAAAAACAGACTCTTTTTAAAAAAAAGATTTTATTTATTTATTTGAGAGAGAGAGAAAGCGAGAGAACGCGAGTGAGGGGGGAGGAAAGGGAGGGGAGGGGGAGAGGGGAGGGGAAGGGGAGAACGAGAGGGAGAAGCAGACTCCCCACTGTGCAGGGAGCCTGATGTGGGGCTCAGTTCCAGGACCCTGGGATCATGACCTGAGCCAAAGGCAGATACTTAACCCACTGAGCCACCCAGGCACCCCGCAACAGACTCTTAATTATAGAGAACAAATTGATGGTTGCCAGGAGGGAGGGGGTTGGGGGTGGGTTGAATAAGTGATGGAGATTATGAAATACACTTGTCATGAGCCTTAGGTGACAAATGGAATTGTTAAATCACTGTATTGTATACCTGAAACTAATATCACACTGTATGTTAAAATAAAAACTTAAAAAAAAAAAAAGAAAATTATCAGCCAAACTCCTGAAGAACATAGATGCAAAATCCTCAACAAAATATTAGTAAGCCAAATTCAAGAAAACATTAAAAGGATGGTGGTGGATGTTGAGTAGAAACTATGGTTGATTATTTCATAATAATATATACAATTATCTGATCATTATGTTGTACCACTGAAACTAATATAATACTGTATGTCAGTTTTACCTCAATAAAAAAGTGCAAAAAATAAAGACCTAAAGATCATAATATAAGAAACCCTTTGATCGTTTATTTCAAATACACCTATTAATTTTGATTATCAGAGTATTTCACAGAAGTCTTGAAAGCAATTATCCTGCTCTTAGCAAAGTCCAATATATCATTTAACTATAGCATCTCAAATATATGATAACTATTTTATTCTATTAATTTGCTATTGTTTTTGTGGAGAACATGTTGTGTAAGCCTGAAAAGAAAGTGAGAAATGAGACATAAGCCTTGATTTGGAAGAACCACCTGGAGCTGAAAGTGAAAGGAGTAAAAAGTGAGATTTCCTGTATGAAAGGTGTTTAGTTTAACTATTTTTAAATATTCAAGATCTGAATGATGAAAGTATAATCTTACATTTTCAAAGCATACAGAAGTATCCAGCAATTGGATAGCTGCTTATTTCAGGGGCCATTTCCTTGGTTGGTTATCTCTGTCACAGTTCATACCACTGAGGGTTGTTATTATGCTGTCTTTCATGTCTTCCTATTCATTCGTTCATTCACTCATTCAATATATCATTTATTTGATAAATGTTTATTGGACATCTCTCTACACCAGTCACTGGGGATTCAGGTCTGAGTAAGACGCATGATAGCCATGTCCTCTGCCTTAACATTCTAGAGAGGAGGGAGACCAAAAAATGTGAACAAGTAAATTACCTTCAGGTGATTGTAAATCTTCTGAAAAATTAAAACAGGGTAATGGGGTATAGAATGACTTTGCGGGTGAGCAGTGGGTGGGAGAACACTTTGGCCAGAATGATGAGGGGATCTGAGGAGCCAACATTTGCGCAGGCAGCTCTGGGAAGTGAATGATGGGAGGGAGCCCGCCTGGGGGAGAGATTGTTCCAGTATAGGGAACAGTAAGAGCAAATCCCAAGGCATTTGGCATTTGGCATTCAATGAGGGCTGTAAAGCGTGTGCTCAGAATACAGTGAAGAGGAGGAGAGTGGTAGCGGAGGAAGCCAGCAAGCTACGCAGGTCTCAGACGCTTGGGCAGGAGCTGCAGCTTTACTCTAAGGGCAATGGGAAATCCTCCGAGGGTTTTAGGTAGGGCAGTCATGTGATTTTCTTTTAAAAATCTCTCTGGGGACACCTGAGTGGCTCAGTCGGTTAAGCAGCTGCCTTTGGCTCAGGTCATGATCCCGGGCTCCTGGGATCAGTCCCACATCGGGCTCCTTGCTCAGCAGGGAGTCGGCTTCTCCCTCTGCCTGCTCTGCCTGCCGCTCCCCCTGCTGGTGCTCTCTCCCCCTGACAAATTTTTTAGAAATCTGAAAAAAAAAAAAAAAAAAAAAAAGTCTCTCTGGCTTCTTTAGCAGTGGTGAGAATGTTCAAACGGCCGTTGCTCCCATCCAGAACAGAGGGGAGAGCGGTGTGGACAGAGGTCGTAGCAGTTATGGTGGTGAGCAGAGGTTTGATTAGGTTCCAGGTTGCAGGAGGGCTGACAGGACTCTGATGGATTGGATGGGGTGGCAAAAGGACGCGCTGGGTGAGCACGAATGCCTTCTCCGACCTGGGGGTAAGAAAACACTCTGTTTCTGTCTTGTTACATTTGGGATGCACCAAGGGATACAAGTAGAGAAGGCAGTTAAATATCCAGGTGTGTAGATTGGGGGAGAGGTCAGAGTTAGACACATAATTTTGTAATTCATCAGCATATAGATTGTATTTAAAGCAACAAGACCAGATATAATCACCTATGAAGTGACTTTAACTGCAGAAGAAAAGACGTCCTAGAAGAGAAACCTAGGATGCCTAAGAGAGACAGAGTAAAGGAAGAGGTGACCCAGAAGCAATTCCAGTGATGTAGGAAGACAACTGAGCATACTATGGTAATGGAAGCCAACAATGGAATGTGTTCTAAGGAGGAGGAAATGGCCGTCTCTGCCAAATCCTGCAGTGTGGTCAAATTCGAGAGGACTGAAACTGACATTGTATTTGGCAAGGCGGAGTCACTAGTGACAGATTTGTTTGAAGGTCATTTCAGCAAATTCAATGAACATCTAATTACAGTGGGTTGAACGGAGACAGAGAAGTGAGAAAGTAGAGAGCAAGTACCAGTAATTGTTGGTAAGTTTCCCCGTGAAAGGATGCTGAGAGTTGGGGCAGAAGCCTGCAAAGATGTGGACTCTAGAGAGAGTTTATTTACAGACAACACTTAAGGCATGATGCAAAAAAAGGGCAAATAATGGCCAGAGTAAAGCTTGGCAGGCATGCAATTCAGAGCCCTGGAGAGGAGAGGGTGTGCTTCTTCCTTGTGAAAAGAGTACATGTATTCAGAGTTAGGTGGGTTGTAGATCGGATAGTGAGAAGATGAGGTAAGTCTTGCTTATTGGCTTCTATTCCTTCAATGAAGTGTAAAGTGAGATCAGCAGTTGAGAGTGAGGGAAGAGGAAGTGTTGGACGTTTAAGGACACAGGAATGTGACATAACGCAATGTCATATTCATAGTTGTATCCTAGCACAGTGCCTGACACATTGTAGGCACTGAAAAAATATTTGAAGGGTGACTGAAAGTAAGAACCAGAAAAGAAAGGACCGTGATATGCATGAACAACTTACATCTTAATAACAAGAGCGATATATTTGGTTTACAAATGGTGTAGTCTACTTGAATTTACTCAATAAATTCTAGAATACTAGAGGAAGGAGGCATCCTTGCAAGAAGTAATTAAGACAAGATTACTACTTGCCACTTAATGTACAAGGCCACTTTCCCACACTATGCTGACCTTTTCAAGGGTGAGGGTATTCTGTCTTTTTATCTTCGTGTTCTCAGGACATATGTTAAACGGTACCTGGCACAATGTAAGTGCACAATGATGCCTTTTTAAAAATAAATAAATGACTATAAACATGAGGAGCTTCTAATCTCAAGAGGATTTACAGGCTGAAACAGAAGAGTCGCCAAAAGAATTTAAATATTACACAGATGAAGAGCTGTCGTGGATTGATTATAAGACAAACAGATGCTGTAGGGACATTTTGAGGAGGTCACAACATGCGACTATACTTTCCCACAAAACTTCCTTTGTGACTTATTTCAAGAATAAAATATGATTTAAATGGATTTCTGCTCTCACCAATATGGCAACTCTTATATTAGCTTGAGCTTACAGACTCTTTGATCTTTCCTATACAACAGTAACAGACTTTGTCTTGTTTGGCTAACACTGCGTGTTATTGTGAACTACGTTCCCAGATGCTTCAGAACCACCCATCTTGCTGACTCTCCTCTTCTAGAAGGACTTGGAGAGATGTCTTTTCTATCTGGCTGATGAAGCACCACATTCCCCCACACCTGCTGTGAAAGACCAGCCCTGTGGAAGTTTGGACCAAGCAGGCAGATCTTGGCTCCACTGGAACCCCTATGTTAGGCTTTTCTTACTTAGAGTTTTGTGTAGCATGGCTTCCCTATTTCTTGTAACATTACTTTCAGGAGTCAAATATTTGAAAAAAAAAGAAATAGAGGGAAAAATGCTTGGGAATAGATGAGGGAAGATAGCAAAATGGAAACAAAGGAAGGAAAAGAGAAATCCGACCACTTTGAAGTCAGTTAATTTAATTACAGCTATTCAATAAAAATACAACAGAAAATACAATGAGATAATATGATAAACTTCACAGCTGATTTTAAAACATGGCAAGGGGGCAAGGAAAGAAAAGTTGAGAAAGAAATGTAACTCTGATCTGGTCCTTTTGCCCTGTAATGAAGACCACAGAGGCTATTTTTACGATAGGGAGAAATATGTGTGGCCATAGCTATCTTTGGTTTCATGTGTACATATCACAACAAATCACAAGGGAGAGAGAACATAAACTATTTATTAAGGCTTTTACCAAGCACACTTGGCTTTTCTGATCTAGAAATAGTTCAGAAGGGGGAAGGTGAGGAACCATTACTCAGTCATTGTGTAAGTGGCTGGCGCCCTCTAGTGGCTACTTGAATTCCCTGCCTGTGGATCCTAAATGGCATTTCGGAGGAAAAAACCTTTGGGAAAAAAATAACTGAAATTTTTCGGCCTGATATATAGGGCCCCCCCCCCCGGTGTTCTCTGGCAGCAAAGCTAAAATTTTTAACTGGGGAAAATACAATATTTGTTACATACTTAAAAATAAGCTGTGTTAACAAAAAGAAAAAAAAAAAAGAAGCTGTCTTTGACAAAATGAAATGGCAAAGAGACAATAGCAATTATTCCATCAAGGAAAGCTTTCTCCTACCCATTTGCCAATATCTCCATCCAACTCTAGAGAATTTGCACAAGGGAATTTAACTCTGCAAATGGGTCAATATGATGCTATTAATTACTATTTACATATTAATGAATGTACTTGTAAAAACATTGCTCAACTAGAATTCTTTTCCTTATAGTTTATATGTAAAGCCTGTCCTCTTATTTATGCTAAGGTAATTCTTTACAGAGCTTGATATAAATTTTTTGTGTGAATTTGCGGCTTAATCCAGTGTTAAACATGACAGAAAAAATTTTTCATTTTTATTCTTTACTGTGTTTGATGCACAAAGGGTGCATGTTTGATACAGCTGTAACAATCACGAGGTAACCATGTCATAAGTTGGTTGCAAGCTTAAGTACTTTGGCCATTATTTGATAGGAAAAAGCAAGCTGTGGTATTGACAAAATTCTTTCATTGACAGATTGTACTGTTGGCACCGAAGAGGATGGACCCAAACAGGGGGAGTAAGAAAGGAGGCCAGTTCTTTTTTTCTTTTCTTTTCAAGTTTTTATTTAAATTCCAGTTAGTTAACATACAGTATAAATTTAGTTTCAGGTGTAGAATTTAGTGATTCAACACTTCCATACAACACCCAGTGCTCCTCACAAGTGCCCTCCTCAATCCCCATCACCCATTTAACTCATCACCCCACCCACCTCCCCTCTGGTAACCATCAGTTTGTTTTCTATAGTTAAGAGTCTGTTTTTTGGGTTTCCTCTCTTTTCTTTCCCCATGTTCATTTGTTTTGTTTCTTAAATATTTGTGAAATCATATGGTATTTGTCTTTCCCNNNNTTAAGTGACTTCTTTTGCTTAGTATAATACTCTCAATCCATCCACATCATTGCAAATGACAAGATTTCATTCTTTTCTATGGCTGAGTAATATTCCCTTGTATATATATACACCACATCTTCTTTATCCATTCATCAGTCAATGGACATTTGGGCTCTTTACATAATTTGGGTATTGTTGATAATGCTGGTATAAACATTGGGGCACATGTATCCCTTTGAATTGGTATTTTTGTATCCTTTGGGTAAATGGAATTAATGGACCATATGGTAGTTCTATTTTTAAATTTTCGAAGAACCTCCATACTGTTCTCCAGAGTGGCTGCACCAGTTTGCATTCCCACCAGCAGTGCAAGAGGGTTCCCCTTTCTCTGCATCCTCGCCAACACTTGTTGTTTCTTGTGTTTTGGTGTTGAGTTTGATAAGTTCTTCATAGTTTTGGATACTAACCCTTTATCAGATATGTCATTTGCAAATATCTCCCTTTCCACAGGTTGCCTTTTAGTTTTGTTGATTGTTTCCTTCACTGTGCAGAAGCTTTTTATTTTGATGAAGTCCCAATGGTTGTTTTTGTTTGTGTTTCCCTTGCTTCAGGAGACATATGTAGTAAGAAGTTGCTATGGCTGATGTCAAAAAGGTTACTGCCTGTGTTCTCCTCTAGGAATTTGATGGTTTCCTATCTCACATTTAGGTCTTTCATCCATTTTGAATTTATTTTTGTGTTTGGTGTAAGAAACTGGTCCAGTTTCATTCTTCTGCATGTGGTGGTCCAATTTTCCCAACACCATTTGTTGAAGAGACTTTTTTCCATTGCATATTCTTTCCTGCTTTGTCGAGTATTAGTTGACCATAGCATTGAGGGTCCATTTCTGGGCTCTCTATTCTGTTCCACTGATGTATGTGTCTGTTTCTGTGCTGGTACCATGCTGTCTTGATGACTACAGCTTTGTAATACAGCTTGAAGTCTGGAATCATGATGCCCCCAGCTTTGCTTTTCTTTTGCCGTGTTGCTTTGGCTACATCAGAGTGTTTTGTGGTTCCAAACAAATTTTAGGATTGTTTGTTCTGTGAAAAATGCTGTTGATATTTGATAGGGATTGCATTAAATGCATAGATTGCTTTGAGTAGTACAGACATTTTAATAATATTTGTTCTTTCAATCCGTGAGCATGGCAGGTTTTTCCATTTCTCTGTGTCATCTTCTTTCACCAGTGTTCTATAGTGTTCAGAGTACAGATCTTTTACCTATTTGGTTAGGTTTATTCCTAGGTGTCTTATGGTTTTTGGCGTAATTGTAAATGGGATTGATTCCTTACATTCTTTCTGCTGCTTCATTATTGGGGTATAGAAATGCAACAGACTTCTGCATGTTGATTTTGTATCCTGTAACTTTACTGAATTCATATGTCAGGTCTAACAGTTTTTGGGTCTTTTGGGTTTTCTCTACAGAGTATCATGTCATCTGCAAAGAGTGAAAGTTTGACTTCTTCCTTGCCAATTTGAATGCTTTTTATTTCTTTTTGTTGTCTGATTGCTGAAGCTAGGACTTCTAGTACTATGTTGAATAACAGTGGTAAGAGTGGGCAGCCCTGTCTTGTTCCTGATCCTGGAGAAAAAGATCTCCGTTTGTCTTTATTTGAAGAAATATTAGCTGTGGGTTTTTCATGCAAGACCTCTACTATGTTGAGGTACGTTCCTTCTAAAACTAGTTTATTGAGGTTTTTTTAAAAATCATAAATGGTGTATAACTGGGTGTTATACACAACTAATGAATCATCGAGCCTTACATCGGAAACCGGGGATGTACTGTATGGTGACTAACATAATATAATAAAAAATCATTTAAAAAAAATCATAAATGGTTGTTGTACTTTGTCAAATGTTTTTTCTGCATCTATTGAAATGATCATATGGTTCTTAACCTTTCTTTTATTAATGTGGCGTACCACGTTGATTGATTTGTGAATATTGAACTACCCTTGCATCCCTGGAATAAATCACATTTGATCGTGGTGAATGATTCATTTAATGTACTGTTGGATTTGATTTGCTAGTATTTTATTGACAATTGTTGCATTCATGTTCCTTGGGAATTTGGCCTATAGTTCCCTTTTTTAGTGGAGTTTTTGTTTGGTTTTGGTATCAGGGTAATGCTGGCCTCATATAATGAATTAGGAAGTTTTTCTTCTATTTTTTGGTATAGTTTGAGAAGAGCAGGTATTAAACTCTTGTTTAAACGATTGGTAGAATTCCCTGGGAAGCCATCTGACCCTGGACTTTTGTTTTTTAGGAGACTTTTGATTGCTGATTCAATTTCTTTGCTGGTTATCAGCCAGTTCAAGTTTTCTATTTCTTCCTGATTCAGTTTTGGTAGTTTAAATGTTTCTCTGAATTTATCCATTTCTTCCAGGTTGTCTGATTTGTTGGCATATAGTTTTTCATAATATTCTCTTATAATTGTTTGTATTTCTGTGGTGTTGGTTGTTATTTCTCCTCTCTCATTTGTGATTTTATTTTTTGGATCCTTTCTCTTTTCTTTTTTCTTAAAGATTTATTTATTTATTTAAGTAGTCTCTACACCCAGTGTGGGGCTCAAGAGCAAGAGTCTCATGCTCTACCAACTGAGCCAGCCATGCACCCCTTTTCTCTTTTCTTTTTGATAAATCTGGCTAGGGATTTATTAATTTTATTATTATTTTTTAAAGAACCAGCTCCTCATTTCATTGATCTTGTCTATTTTTTTTCTAGTTTCTATATAAAATATTTCTGCTCTATTCTTTATTATTTCCCTCCTTCTGCTGGTTTTAGGCTTTGTTTGTTGTTCTTTTTCTACCTCCTTTAGGGGTAAGGTTAGGTTGTTTATTTGAGAATTTTCTTGCTCCTTGAGGAAGGCCTGTACTGCAATATGCTTCCCTCTTAGGACCACTTTTGCTGCATTCCAAAGGTTTTGGACCATTGTGCTTCCATTTACATTTGTTTTCATGTATTTTTAAATTTCCTCTGTGATTTCCTGGTTGACACATTGTTTAGTAGCATGTTCTTTAACCTTCATGTATTTGTGGTCTTTCCAAATTTTTTCTTGTGGTTGACTTCAAGTTTCATAGTGCTGTGGTACAATTTCAGTCTTTTTGTATTCGTTGAGGCCTGACTTGTGACCTAGTACGTGATCTATTCTGGAGACTGTCTCATGGGCACTTGAACAGAATATGTATTCTGCTGCATTAGGATGAAATGTTCTGAATATATCTGTGAAGTCCATCTGGTCCGGTGTGTCATTCAAAGCCGTTGTTTCCTTGTTGATCTTCTGCTTAGATGATCTGTCCATTGCTGCAAGTGGGTTGTTAAAGTCCCCTACTATTACTATATTATTATCAATGAGTTTCTTTATGTTTGCTATTAATTGTTTTATATATTTGGGTGCTCCCATGTTGGGGGCATACATATTTACAATTGTTAGATCTTCCTGCTGGATAGACCCCTTTGTTATAATATAGTGCCCTTCTTCATCTTTTGTTACATTCTTTGGCTTAAAATCACGTTTGATATAAGCATGGCTACTCTGGCTTTCTTTTGATGTCCATTTACATGATTAAGTTTTCTCCATCCCCTTACTTTCAATCGGCAGGGGTCTTTAGGTCTAAAATGAGTCTCCTGTAGGCAGCATATATGGCTCTTGGTGTTTTTTTTGTTTTTGTTTTTGTTCGTTTGTTTGTTTTAATCCATTCTGTCACTCTGTGTCTTCTGATTGGCGCATTTAGTCCATTTACATTCAGAGTAATTACTGACAGATACGTATTTAGTGCCACTTTATTACTTGTTCTGTCATTGTTTCTGGAGATTTTCTCTGTTCCTTTCTTGTCTTTGTCACTTTTGGTCTTTCCTTTCTACTCGAAGAGTCCCTTTTAATATTTCTTGCAGGGCTGGTTTAGTGGTCATGAACTCCTTTAGTTTTTGTTTGTCTGGGAAGCTCTTTGTCTCTCCTGTTCTGAATGACAGTCTCACTGGATAGAGTATTCTTGGCTGCATATTTTTTCCATTCAGCACATTGAATAGATCATACCACTGCCTTCTGGCTTGCCAAAAGTTTCCATGGAGAGGTTTGCTGCTAAACTTATTGGTCTTCCCTTGTAAGTTAAGGACTTCTTTTGTCTTGTTGCTTTTAGGAATTTTTTCTTTATTGCTACATTTTGCCAGTTTAATTACAATATGTCTTGGTGTTGGCCTGCTTTTGTTGATTTTGATGGGAGTTCTCTGTGCCAAAAGCAGACCAATTCTGAGGCTGTTTGGATAGTCCAAGTGAAAGATGATGGAAGCCTAAACTAGGGCAAAGGCAGAGAAGGGAAAAGATGGGCTAGATTGAAGATTTTTCTGCAAGAGAATACTCAGAATTACTGATTGAACATGAGAGGGGTAAAAGAGGGAAGAGTTGAGAATAACTGAGATTTCCAGCTTGGGAAAAAGGATGGATGGTGATACCAGGCACTGAGAGCAGGAATCTAGGAAGAGGACCAGTGTTTTCTGTATCTAGGTAGGTAATAAATGATAATGAAAAAAATATATTTTGTATATCCATGTAGAGGTGTCCAGAATACAGTTAAAAATACATGTCTGGAATTCAAGGTTAAGGTTGGCATTTAAAGAAACAGATTTGAGAGTTAATGTCTACGAATGAAGCAATAAGAACAGTGGAGGACATCAGGTAAGCACACCAGAGAGCCCAAGATAAGAAGAATGATCAGAGTTAGGAGGACCTCAGACAGTGGTATTTGATAAGATCAGAGAGGAGAGACCGTAAAGCCATGGTAATGGAGAGGATCAAATAAATGGGACAGAGAAGTCCAGTAGACTGTATTTTAAAAACCAGCCATTGGGCAATGAATTCAACAAGTAGAATAACTACCATTCAAAAACAGGTAAACAAATAAGCATACTGATCAGGGTCATACAAAATAAGCCAAAATGAGTCCTAAGAGCTTGTCAAAATTCTTTTATTGAACTAGAATTTAGATATATCAAATATTGTTTGCCTGGGCTCATTACAGACACACACACACACACACACACACACACACACTTCTCTAGTTACAGAGTTCGATCTGCATTCTCATTAAACAGCTTTTATGGGGCGCCTGGGTGGCTCAGTCAAACCTCTGCCTTCGGCTCAGGGTGTGATACCAGCTTCCTGGGATCAAGCCCCACATCAGGCTCCTTGCTCAGCGGGTGCCTGCTTCTCCCTCTCCCTCTGCATGCTGCTCCCCCTGCTTGTGCTCTCTCTCCGTCAAATAAATAAATAAAATGTTAAAAGAAGAACAGCTTCTATTTCAACATGAGGAAATAGCTTATTGAGCTCTCAATTCAAGGGGAAATGATGTGAACTAAAAGCTTTCTGTCTTCCTAATTGCACAGAGTGACTGTAGTAAAATGCTGAGGCTATTAACTTCTCAAATGTGGCCAGACAACACAAATATTATTTAGAAATATTTAAAGCACTAAACATTTAGCTGATTTGGTTATTAGGTTAAAATGGTAGAAGCCTGGGGCCCCATAATGCAGCTGGTACGAATGGGGACTGGCTGTGGGCAGTTTAAAGTTGCTTCCCATGGGGGCTGTGTACGTAGTTGGGCATAGGCCCCACCTGCCTGAGACCAGCTGATTCATTTCTCCTGCGCATGTGCGGCACAGGTCAGGTTAGCCAGGAACCTGTTACAGGAAGTGTCAGAAGAAGCCTGGTGGGGGGAGCAAGCTACTGGGGGTACCTGGCATTTGCCTAATTCCAAGCCTTAATCTATACAATGCACATATTCCCCCTAAAGGCAGAGCTGGAGGAAATTGGACTGCCCCGCCAGGGTGGGGCCAGGCCTAATAGCGTGGGTGTTCCGCAATTTGGAACACCTGAGTTCCTTGATAACTAGGCTCCATGGGCTGGGAGGTCCCAGCTGGCCAAGGCGGGATGAGGGGGTCCATACTGCGCATGCACGAGCCGCGCAGCTCCGGGTAGCCGAGAACCTGGAACTGAGCAAGGGTATGGAGAGGTCAGCTCACGACAGTGAGCTGTTGGGGGTATAATACATCTACCTCACCTTCACAAATGCAAATATTTCTCCTGAAGTCAAAGCTGGAGGAGACAGGCCTGCCTTGTCACCGTGGAGTCTGGTTGGCTACCTGGTATCCTTCACTAAGAGACACGTGGGAGCCTTGATTACTGGCAAGCCTGGGACCCCATCAGGCAACCCATCAAATGGGGACTGACTGAGGCCACTGCAAAGCTGCTGACTCCGAAAGATTTTTTGAGGGTGGGTTCTTTCCACCCTGGAGGCTATAGGGGTGGTTTGGAGCCAAACAGAACTACGCCAGTCAGGAGGGCCTGGGCTGCCCTTGGACGCCTGGCTGTGCACAGGCCTGTAGCCAGGGAGCTGGAACAGGACAAGTATCTGGAGAGGCCAAGTCATGGAAATGGGCTGTTGAGGGTCCAAGTGATCTGCGTAATGCCATGCCCTAATCTACAGGACAGTGCATATTCCCCCGCAAGTCAGAGCCAGGTAAGCGGCGCTGCCTTGCCAGAGTTGGGCCCCAGATAACCAGCCGAATATCTCCCGGGAAGAGATACCTAGGAGGGGCGCCTGGGTGGCACAGTCCACTAAGCAGCCGACTTCTGGTTTCAGCTCAGGTCTCAGTGTTGTGAGATTGAGCCCCTGGAGGGTTCTGCGCTCTGCACGCACGGAGTCTCTTTGGGGGACTCTCTCCCTCTGCCTCTACCCCTACCCTTGCACATGTGCGCGTGCTCTCAAAATAAATAAACCTTAAAAAAAGAGAGAGATACCTGGGAGCTTTGACTGCTGGAGAAGTGAGGGGGCCGCATCAGGCAGCCAATCCAAATGAGGACTGACTGTCACCAGTTTAAAGCTGCCCCCTCCGAAATATTTTCGGGGAGGAGGGTAGCATCGCTCTGCCCAGGAGGATATCTATGTAAGTGGTTGGGGGCAGGCCTGAGCTCGCAAGCGTAGAAGGCCCTGGCTGCCCCCGGTGAGGGGTGGGCTGCATACTGTGCATGTGCAAGATGGGTAGCCAGGGCTCTGGAACAGGGCAAATGTTTGGAGAGGACGGGTCATGGGATCGGGCTGTAGGGGGTACAAGGCCTCTGCATAATTCCAAACCCTAAACAGCACCAATGTGCATATTCTCCCTGAAGGTGAAGCTTCGGGAGTCTGGACTTCATTGTGAAGACGAGTTCTGGCCGTCTTCTGGGGTGTGCTTTACCGAGAGACGCTTGGGAGCCTTGATTACAGGTAAGCCCAGGACCCCATCAGGCAGCCAGTCCAATGGGGACTGACCATTGCCAGTTTAAAGGTGCCTCCTCAGAAGGGTTTTCGGAGGTGAGCTCTGTCCACCAAAAGGCTACGCACGTGGTGGAGGCCTGACCCCAGCACAACCTGGAGAGCCCCAGCTGACCTGAGCAGGCTGACGGGGTATGTGTTGTGCATTCCCAATCAGAGGAGGTCAGGATAGCCAGGGCCCTGGAGCAGTGCAGCTTCTGGAAGGCCAGCTTCCAGGGAGCAAGTTGGTGGGTGTGGGGGGGAGGGGTGGTGGTTCCTAGGCATGTGCCTAACTCTAGGCGACGGCGTGCACAGATGCACGTGCACCTCCTGGGGACAGAGCTGGAGGGATCCGGATCGCCTTGCCAGGGCGTCTGCTCAGAGCTGTCCTTGTACTCCTTGTAAGACACACCTGGGAGCCTTGATTTCTGGGGAAACCCAGGGCACCATCAGGCAGCCAGTCCAAGTGGGGACGATAGTCCTCAGTTTAAAATGGAGTCTCAGAAATATTTTCAGGGTGTGGGCTCTCTGCACCCTGAGGCCATTGAAGTGGTTGGAGTCTTGCTAGAGCTCCGTGGGCCTGGAGTGCGCCTGCAGCCCTCGGCCAGCTGACAGTGTGGGTGCTGCCCATGCATCGGCGGCACTGGTCTGGGTGGCCAGGGTCCTCACTGGACAATGTCAGGAGAGGTTGGTTGACGGGGGAGGCCACTGAGGGTACCTGGCATCTGCCTAATCCCAAGCCTTAACCTATACAAATGCACATATTCCCCTGAACACAGAACTGGGGAAACCTGGGCAGCCTTGCCAGGGTGAGTAGTGTGGGACACCTGGAAATCTTGATTGCTAGAGAAGCCGGGGATGGCATCAGGCAGCCAGTCCAAGCGGGGACTATTTGTCACCAGTTGAAAGCTGTGGCCTCAAGAAGTCTTTCTGCAAGTGAGCGTTTTCCACCCCAGAGACTGTGCAGGGTTTGGAGACTGGCCTGAGCCCAGCAGACTTGCAGGGGGCGGACTGTGCACGAGCCAGCTGTACAGATCAGGGGAACCAGGGACCTGAGACAGGGCAGCTGTAGGGAGAGGCCCGGTGATGGGAGCGGGCTACTGGGGGTAGCTGGCGTCTACCTCATTCCACGCCCTAATCTGCACAAATGTACATATTCCCCCTAACTCTGCTTTGGGAGGCAAAGAATGCTCAGACTGATTTTGTCTTTGCCAGCGATGTATTCACCGTGTGAATTTCACAAGCCTTAGCATACAGGAAAATGTCTTTTAATTTACCAATACGGAAATAGCATACTCCAAACCAATGTTAGGTTAATCACACTGCTGTTCCAGGCAAGGGGAGATGAAAGGAATAAAGCTCAAATTTAGTTGCCATTCTTCCTCTTTATAGGAGCTGGTACTCGGGTGAGACAACTTAGCTACTTAGTCCAAGTCCCGTGTTGCCGGAGCGTGTTACTGGGGCAGGGGAACAGTGCCAGTAAAAGACTCGCCTTTACCCTGGCAGGAGCTAATTGCCCCACGGTCTTTGGAAAGCTATTTTAGGTCAACGAAGAGTAGCCTTGTCCAGACTGAACACCTTCGGGTAGTAATTACAAAATCTCTGTATTTATAGTCAAAGTGTCCCCTTGCCGTAGTTGCTTCTTCACATGCGTTTATTGATAAGCCCCCAGCAGGGCCCCTCAGCTGCTGGGCTACTACTGGGTTCTACAGGGTGAGAACAGATGAGACGGTGCCGTTCTGATACCACTTTATTTATTTATTCTTATATCAAAACAACTTCACTACTTAAAAAAAAACCACTTTTTTTTGTCTTTGACATAAGCAAGTGGATTTGAAAGCATATCAGACCAATACACAATAATCCTGCCTGTGATTTCAAATAACTCTCACACTAATTAATACTAAGGGCCTAATGGGGTGCCTGGATGGTGTAGGCGGTTGAGCCTCCAACTCTTGGTTTCCACTCGGGTCCTGAGCTCAAGGTCCTGGGGTCAAGCCCCACGTGGAGCCCCATGTCAGACTCTGTGCTCAGTGTGGAGTCTGTTTGAGGTTCTCTCTTCCTCTCCCTCTGCTCCTCCTCCTTGTGCTCTCTCTCTCTTCCCCCCTCCCCCACCAAATAAATATTAAAAAAATACTAAGGGCCTAATGCTCTGTACAAACCTAAGTTCACAAAAACATCAGTCCACGTCGTGAGTCTACATCACTTACAGTCTTAATCACAACACTCAGTCATATTTTGCAAGCATTTTTTCTTTGACGTACATTCTTTTACACCATAGTTTAGTGACCAGTTTAAGCAACCATATTTCTAATATTACCAAGATAAGCACAGCAAAGAACTCTTTAACATGGTACCGTATCAATCACTAAGTGGCCAAAAGTTAAGCTTCTTAAGCCGCTCAGTTTAACTTCTTTGGCAATTATGTTTCTAAGTAAAAATCTTTTTTTCAAGATTTTGTTTTTTTAAGTAATCTCTACCCCCAACGTGGGGCTTGAACTCAGAACCCCAAGATCAAGAGCTGCGTGGTCCACTGACTGAGCCAGCCAATCTATCAATTGGCATAGCTCTGTATTCAGATTTTATGTTCCACTGTCTTTCTTGTTTATTTATGGTTATGAATTGAGTAGATTTCCTCATTAGCCATGAATCATTCTATTTTAAAATAAATTTTAGGCATCTTTGCCTCATTAGTTTTCTTGGTAAGTTTGTCTACCTGGTTACTAAATTTGATTACTTCAGAGTTGTCCTTCCGATGGGCGGAGACCTGTGTGATGAATATGGATATGTCAGCCAGTGATATTTTTCTGCCACGTTCCTGATGAAAGAGCTACTCCATTAGCTGCTGCCCATGAGTCTGAGAAAAGATAGAACTCACTCTGATTTTTCTTAACTGATTGTTCGTCGTCAATTTTATGGCTATTGGTTCAGCTTATTGTGCTGCTTCTCCTGAGCCCGATTCTGTCAGGATTAGACCATCATTACTCTTCAAGACCAGGCTGCCAGTGTATCCAGATGGCGTCATGGAGGCTGGTTCCTCTGTAAGCCGTGCATTGTTGAGCCCTGTAAACTGAGGGGGTCCCCATTGCCCAACTGCTCAAGTTTGGATAGGCTCATTCTTTGGAAAATCTGTAAAGTTCACTATTGGCATTGCTGAGTTTTCCTTAGTTAATGCAGAGGGTTGACTCGCCATCCTTATGTCCTGCTTGGAAATATACCATTTGCATGTTAGGACTTTTTGGGCAGAAGTAGCTCCTCTCTCTGCCAGGGGTCTGCTTTATCTATTCCAGATTAGGCTACTGGAGTGCAAGTATAATTAGTTTATTTTCCACTAGTGGCTTTCTATTTTATATATTTAAATATACAGTGTGCACTGTATATTCAGTGCCCAAGTGAGCCTTTCAGTTGGTTGGTATCTTTTCTCGACCATGAGAAATTCTTAGTCCAAAATCCAATTGGGTAAAATCTGGGGTCCTGCAGTGGTTTAGTCCACAGTGACCGTGTTGCACACCCTTGTGAATATAGGTACTCTAAATATAAGATATATTTAGAGTCCTCATTAGCTGGTGACAATGTATTAGAAGTTCTGACAGCATTTTTCAAATAAGTAAAGGCTACCTCTTGAGTCTCTGTCCATCTGAATTCCCTACTCTTCCTAGTTATTTTATAAATGTGTTTTAATATATCCCCATACGTGATATGTTTGTTCCAATATCCATGCAGTCCTATCAGCTTCTGAGCAGCTTCTTTCATGGTGGCAGTGGTATGCAGTCTGTTTGTTTATGACTTGGTCTGTATTTTTTGGCCATCAGAGGATGAAATTATGCCTAAAAATCCTACAATAGTGTGGGGTCTTTGGACCTTACTTGGGTTGATTGTCCATCCTCTGAGTGTAAAGAATTTAATTAACTCTATTTTTGATGCTAGTTTTTCTTCCAAGTTATCACCAGAAATAGGAGTATCATCAATAAACGAAATACTGGTTTGTGTGTATGTCAGAATTTTCGTGAACAGCCTGGATGTCTTGTGTTAGAATGTTGTGGGCTGTTACTAGTCTGCTAAGGTATGCTTGTGGTGACCTAGTAAACTTATACTGTCTGCCTTCCCATGTAAATGCAATCATGGTTTGACTTTTTTCATCGACTGGAATAGCAAAGAACATGTCAGGTAAGTCTTTCACTGTGTAATAAGTTCTGGATCCAGTGGTGATATTGTTTATGGTGGCGCCTGTATCTGGGAGTGCTCCCTCAATTTTGGGGCAGTGTTTGTTTAAATTCCTATAATCTGTTTTTTTAAAAGGGCAGATTGGGTTATTATATGGTGAAATAGTAGGCACAATAATTAGTTCCTTAAGGAGTTCGTGAATTTTTTCCTTAATTTGAGAATGTCCTGTGACATCCATTCCAAGCGTGTTTTCTAAATTGAGACCATATTTTTATTAGCCATATTTAGCCATTTATTTATTTATTTATTTAAATTAGACTCCATGGCCCAGTGTAGAGCTGAACATGGGGCTTGAACTCAGGCCCTGTGATCAAGACCTGAGCTGAAAATAAGAGTCGGACGCTTAACTGATTGAGCCACCCAGGCACCCCTGAAGTGTTTTATTTATTTATTTATTTATTTATTTATTTATTTATTTACTTATTTATCTATTTATCTATCTATCTATTTATAGAAACATTTAGCCTTGATGAGTGGTTTGTCATCAATCTATGTACTCACATCCCTTGGGTTGATTTTTCTCCAAATCCTTCCTTAGTCCCTTTCTATTGGTAAAATTTTCAAAATTACTAGGGTACCCTTGTAGCATTGTTACTTGGGACCCTATATCTAACAACATAGTGGTATATGTATTTTTATATACAAAAAGGTTTCTATTGATGTAGATAGTGTAACATATAGGCAGTTGTCTCTGGCTTGGGCCAAGAGTTTATAATGAAGTTATTATATTATAGTAAGTAGGTTAGTGGGTCTACATATTATTTTCTTTTCTGTTGGTCTGTTTACTCTAAAAGGTTGTTTATCTCTGTTTCTCTGCCACTATAAGTGGTTTCTGGGTTTTCTTTCTCTTTTTTAAAATATTTATTTGAGAGAGAGCGAGAGAGAGAGAGACTGAGGAAGAGGCATGGAGCCCAATGTGGGGTTCAGTCCCAGTACCCTGAGATCATGACCTGAGCTGAAAGGTGGACACCCAACCATGTGAGCTACCTAGGCACCCCTGTTTCTGGTGTTCCTATTTTTATAATTTGCTTTACAGTGTAGTGGTCTAAATAGTTTAGGTGGCCAATAGGGCCTTGTAGGTTTAGGCTTTTATGGTCCATTTTGATTGGGTCCATTTACATTAGGTAAAGGCCTGTTCTATCCATCTATCTGAGTGTTAAAACTATAGCCTTTATCTTAGTTCCTCAGCTGTTCTTATCAAGTCAATCAATTCTCCTGTGTTTCTGGCACCTGCAAATAACTCTTAATAATGTTGTTCTGTCCTGTGGGGTATAGCTTTAAGAATGACCTTTTTTTTTAATTGAAGTTTTTATTAATTTCCAGTTAACAAACAGTGTAATATTAGTCTCAGATGTACAATATAGTGCTTCGACACTTCCATACAGCACCCAGTGCTCATCACAAGTGCCCTCCTTAATCCCCGTGACCTGTTTAATCCATCCTCCCACCAAACTCCCCTCTGGTAACCATCAGTTTGTTCTCTAGAGTTAAGGGTCTGTTTCTTGGTTTTCCTCTCTCTCTCTCTCTTTTTTACCCCTTTGCTCTTTTGTTTTGTCTTTAAATTCCACATGAGTGAAATCCAATGGCATTTGTCTTTCTCTGTCTGACTTATTTCGCTTAGCATAATACCCTCTAGTTCCATCTATGTCATTGCAGATGCTTGAAGAAGGACCTTTTTAATTTGTTCTGTTGCTTTCACATATAATGATGAGGGTGTCTATCCCCTATTATAAGTCATGGTTAATAGTCCTAATTTCATTATTTTATTAGTAGCTTCCCCAGATGTTTTCCATGGAGATGGCTTAGGGAACATCTTAGGGACATATTAGGTATAAGCGATCTTAATCTCCAGGTTGCTACTATCCTGTCAAAGATCTTCGTAAATTAGTGCTATTTTCTCCACATGCTCTAAGATGTTGATTAAATGCAGCACGCGTGGTAATGGGTCCATTGTGCAGTCCGTACTCCTGTGAGGATCAGGTTAGTCCTACTCAGGACTACTAGCCACGGGTTTTTGTGTCCAAATCAGTCTCTTGGAATTCCATTCTAATTTTTGTCACTTCTTGTCTGGAATAAGCTCTCCCTCCA
Organism: Ursus maritimus; assembly: GCF_017311325.1. NCBI lineage: Eukaryota > Metazoa > Chordata > Mammalia > Carnivora > Ursidae > Ursus > Ursus maritimus. The sequence goes on from NW_024423564.1 coordinate 27,222,157, forward strand.
GTGACTTTGATGGTAGTTTTGTGGGTTTTCATGGCCCTTGCATCTAGTAAGGTAAACTTACTGGGGACAAAAGGATTTTAAAAAATCATCACCTTCCGTGTGTGGATTGTTGTCCTTAAAAGCAAAAGGCTCTGGGTTTCCTCCTACTCTGGAGATCACTTTTTAAAAAAATTTATTTAAGAAAGTGAGAGAGAGTGCACAGAGGGAGAGGGAGAAGCAGACTCCCCGCTCAGCAGGGAGCCCAATGTGGGGCTTGATCCCAGGACCTCCGGGGATCACGACCTGAACCGAAGGCAGACACTTAACCAGCTGAGCCACCCAGGCGCCCCTGGAGGTCACTTTTTGTGCTAGTACTTTTCCTTTCTTCCTAACAGCATCTATATTACTTAATGCACCTAATAAGACCACTGGAATGTTTTCCTTGGTTGCTCTTTTTTTTTTTTTTTTTTTTTTTTTAAGTTAAACTCTGCCCTCAGTGTGAGGCTTGAACTCAGGACCCTGAGGTCAAGAGCTGAGCACTCCACCGACTGAGCCAGCCAGCTCCCCACTCATTGCTTTTTTTAAATATAGGATATAACTTACTGGGTTGAGTGATCAGGCCAACATTTTGAGTTATTTTAATTTTAAGATTTGTCCAGACTAAGTCTTCAGTGGGTCTTCAGGGATCCTAAGAAGTTAACGTATAATCCACCCTACCCCTAAACCACTTCTTGAGTAATTTTGGTAGGTTTAGTGACTGAGGCATATTTGCTATTGTCCTTCTGCCTTTCAAAACAGTGTTCAAAATATGTTTCATTACAGAGGTGCATTGATGAGGTTCACACATTGTTGGGAGAAGCCTGGTTATTGGAGAGGGCTATTGTGGGGTAACTGGCATCTCCCTAATTCCAAGCCCCAACCTACACAAATGCACATATTTCCCGTGAAGGCAGATCTGAAGGAAACTGGCCTGCCTTGCTAGGGTGGGGTCAGGCAGATGGCCTTGGGCCTGTATCCTCCTATAAAGCACATCTGGGGGCTTTGATTACTGGTGAACTCCAGGACCCCATTAGGCAGTCTAATTGGAGACTGATTCTCTCCAGTTTAAAGCTGAGGTGTTTGGGGGTGGGCTCCCTTCATTCTGGAGGGTATGCAGGTGGTTGGGGACCAGCCAGAGCTCCCCAGCCCTGGAGGGCCCCAGGTACACAGGGGCAGCTAACGGGGCATACCGTGCATGCAACGGCTGCACAGGTCAAGGAAGGCAGGCGCCTAGAAGTGTGCATGTATCAGGAAGAGTCCAGGTGTCAAGAGTGGGCTTTCGGGGATCCATGACAATCTGCCTAAATCTAAGTCCTAACTACACAAAAGCACATATTCTTCCTGCAGGCAAGCTGGAGGAATCTAGACTATTTTGCAAGGTTGGGGCAGGTGACATGGCTGGGGTACCTTTCATTCAATAATTACTGGGAGGCTTGATTACTGGTTTCCAGGAAGAAGATATTTTTCTACCCTTCAAGTTTTTTCTTGCTGGTCTAAAAATTGAATTGGCATAAAACAGATTAATAAGTAAAAAAAGACCTATTTTATTACATATGCATGGGGACCCAACAATGAAATAGAGACCCAAAGAATGACCATAGCTTTTGTACATTTTAGACAAATACGTATCTGTGGGGAGTTAACAGGACAATTGAGTTCTTGGGTTCAGGAGCTTCAGTTAGTGAGAAATCCTAAACAGGATTTGGGCTGGGGTAATAAATTAGTAAAAATAACAAGGTTTGTTTATATAGACTTCTTGGCCCTGAATTTCCTATCTCTAACATAAGCATGCCTTTCTACCTCCTCGTAGAGGCACAGAGTGTACCTTTCACTGGGACAAAGGAGGGTCAGAGTGTTCTCCAAGCACTGGCTATTTCTTTAATAACTTTAATTCAAAATAATCAATACGCCAAAGTGGCACATTTTGAGGTGGCCTGCCCTGGGCCCCTGGACTTCCCTCCTTTGAAACTTCCCCAGAAGTTCCAAGTACTAAAAAAACCGAGCTGGTAGTTTGTTCCATCTCATTCAACCAGTCTCTTAGTTCTGAAAATGAGCCAGTTCAGAGAAACTCATTTCAGGAGGTGGTGATGCAGGTGTGCTCCCAAGGTTAGGACTGTGGTTCAATATCAGTATTAAATAAGAGGCATTTCTATGGAAATAGAAATAATGGTTAATGATTGGAGCAAATTATGTATCAGTTTCAAAGGTAGTCAGTTGAGAAGATTTCTAGATGTCAGGATTGGTGCATCTTTAGATGGAGTGAGGGCAGGCAGTGATAATCTGATAAATTTTCCTGGTTTGCAGTTGGAATGTCTCTGGTAATCGTTTTTAGTGGCCCACACAGCAACAGACATGAAGATTGTCTATATAAGAGCTATTGTAGTGATTTCTTTGAAGTTTACAGTAAGTTGTTCATATTCAATGGTTTATACGGCTTCAGGAAAAGGGGCAGTTTTAGTTTTCAATTTCAAATAAAACAAAGAATGGGGAAAAAATTGGAAGTGTTAGTTTGGATATTGTAGCCAGACATTGGAGGAAACTAGAAGTCAAGATCTAGTCTAGTTTATAGAAAACAGAACCTCAAAGATAATGAACAGAACTAGAATCCAATGTGCAAAAGTATATATTATAGTTTCAACTGAAACATTTTTCTCTCCATAGTTACCCCGATTTCTATCAATGATAACCACAGTAAGACTAATTTTAAGTCTAATTGCAATGAACTTGGTTTGATTGTTCACATCAGTGCAGCAAGAATAGTGATTATCATACAGACAGCAAGGATACTGGGAACCCTGTAAGCAAGGATACTGGGAACCCTGTAAGCCAGGTATCAATATCAAGCTAATATTTCCAAGGGGCTTGTTGGCTCCATACAGTCAACCTTAGTTCCTAAAAGCTGTCTGGTCATATCTGAATCTATGTATGTCTCTCTCAAATATGATTTTCCAGTCAAAGCCTTGTTATATAACTGGTGTTTCCAATTATGTCCTGTTACAAGGAGAACAGATTCTTACTGAAATTATGCAAATAAATATATTGCGATGAAAGTATAAGAATACGCATTGAGAATTTAGGGAGGAAAAGATAAACTATTCAGTTGTGCTTATAGAGGTGTAATTTACCAAAGTTCTGTAAGTCATAGCTCAAGAGAAAAGGTTTTCTTACATCTGGAAAACAAAAGATTAAAAACCAACAATATTTCAAACAAAAAGTCATACAAATTATGACTGTACTCCTCAGTTTATTCAGCCCTACATAATTAATTTTTGTTGATTTTGATCTTTTGTTAGTAGTTTTCTGAAGCCATCAGTTTCTCCATTAGAGTTCTGTAAATTCTTACACAATTGAATGGTATGATCTTTATCAGAGACCTGTATTTTAAAGTACTCGTCAGAGTTTTCCCCTGAATCTCCTTTAAGATGAAGCAGTCTTGCCAAAATATTAGAGTAAAACAATAACTATATGTAAATGACAAAAAGACTTAAAAATGTCTGTCATTATAGAACTGATTAGAGTTTGTTACAATGCACTTAATAAGGAAATTTGGTTATTTCTGTGACACATAGCACTTCAAGATAATGACTAGAATTACAAGTGATAACATACCAAGACACATCAGAGTTCTAGGAGTTTCATATAATTTCTAGAACACTTATATTTTAATAACATGTATCTCCACAAATATAATCTAAGAAGGTTTAGCATCACTTATTTGACAATGCTTCTCATGCAACTTAACATACTAAATAAACTTAATTAATTTATTATCTCTTTTGTGAGGAGAACAAATCCTTTTAAATATTCCAGGGATCTGCTGACAATTTCAAAGTTAGTTTGTGGTCAAAGACTTCATTTCAGAATGTGATTTTGGAAAGCTTGTTGAAAAATATAAAAAGACTTGGACATTTGATTAAATAGGATCACAGATCATTATGAAACAATACTTGGTTAACCATTTAACCAAAGTGGTCATTAAAGACTTCATAGGCAAATATAGACAGTTAAACACTTGTAAAAGAAAAAAAACTTAGCTGTTTTATATTGAATAGAGGTCTCCTAAGTAATCAAAGACCTGATTGAGACAAAATGTGTGGGGCGCTGGCTGGCTCAGTTGGTGGAGCGTGCAACTCTTGATCTTGGGGTTGTGAGTTTGAACCTCACATTGGGTGTAGAGAACACTTAAAAATAAAATCTAAAAAAAAAAAATGTAAAATCTTTGTTTTTCTAGGTAGATTACATTAAAGGTAAAGAAAAACATTTCTTGGGGTGCATGGGTGGCTCAGTCATTAAGGGTCTGCCTTCAGCTCAGGGCGTGATCCCAGGGTCCTGGGATCGAACCCTGCATCGGACTCCCTGCTCAGCTGGGAGCCTGCTTCTCCCTCTCCCACTCCCCCTGCTTGTGTTCCCTCTCTTGCTGGCTATCTCTCTCTCTGTCAAATAAATAAATAAAATCTTAAAAAAAAAAAACAAAAACATTTCTTTAAAATTTTTTTTAAAAGACAATCTAAGAAAACTTTTAACAAATTTTAATTTTGAACCAGCTTAGTTTGATATTAAAACTCATTTTTAATAAATTTATTTTAATCTTAGCCAGCGTGACCATACGTTAAAATTTAAAAAAATTTTTTTTAAGGATTCTATTTATTTATTTGACAGAAAGAGAGCGCAAGCAGGGAGAGCAGTAGGCAGAGGGAGAGAGAGAAGCAGGCTCCCCATGGAGCAGGGAGCCCTATGCAGGGCCCCCTGGGATCATGACCTGAGCCAAAGGCAGATGCTTAAACTAAGTGAGCCACTCAGGCGCCCCTAAAATTCCTTTTTTTTTTAAATGTTTTTTTATTATATTATGTTAGTCACCATACAGTAAAGTTCGATGATTCATTAGTTGCGTATAACACCCAGTGCACCATGCAATACGTGCCCTCCTTACTACCCATCACCGGTCTATCCCATTCCCCCACCCCCCTCCCCTCTGAGGCCCTCAGTTTGTTTCTCATAGTCCATAGTCTCTCATGTTTCATTCCCCCTTCTGATTACCCCCCGCTTTCTTTATCCCTTTCTTCCCCTACCGATCTTCCTAGTTCTTATGTTCCATAGATGAGAGAAACCATATGATAATTGTCTTTCTCTGCTTGACTTATTTCACTTAGCATTATCTCCTCCAGTGCCGTCCATGTTGCAGCAAATGTTGAGAATTTGTTCTTTCTGATAGCTGAGTAATATTCCATTGTATATATGGACCACAACTTCTCTATGACCCTAAAATTCCTTTTTAAAAAATTCCTTTTTCACAGACCTTTTACAACTAACTTCCTTCCTCCCTTCCCTCCCGTCCCCTTCCTTTCTTCCTTTCCTTCCTTTTCTTCCTTTCTCCCTTTCTCTTTCTGTCTCTTTCTCTCTCTCTCTCTTTCTCCCTCCCTCTCTCTCTTTCTTTCTTGTCCTAAGTCTTTCCTCTTTAAGTAAACAGCCTTACTTTAGGACAAAATTACTGGCTTTGTTTCCTCAACAAAAATGCATTTCATTCCTCGAACCTTCTTTTATCAAAAGACTTTTCCTGCATACAGAATTTACTTTTTTAAAGTCTGTTTTATTGTTTTGTCTCTTTTTTTCTCCTGGGAGCTTTATAGTTTCAAGTCTTACATTTAAGTCTTTAATCCATTTTGAGTTTTTGGTTTAATTCCAGTATAGATAACATACAGTATTATATTAGTTTCAGGTGTACAATATAGTGATTCAACAATTGTATACATCGCTCTGTCCTTCTCAGGATAAGTGTACTCTTAATCCTCTTCACCTGTTTTACCCATCCCCCCCACCGCTTCCCCTCTGGTAACCATCAATTTGTTTTCTGTAATTAAGAGTCGGTTTTTTGGTTTGTCTTTTTTTTTTCTTTTGTTTTGTTTCTTCAAATCCATGTATGAGTGAAATCATGTGCTAGTTGTCTTTCTCTGACTTATTTCACAGCATTATACTCTCTAGATCCATCCACATTGTTGCAAATGGCAAGATCTCATTCTTTTTAGGGTTGAATAATATGCCTTCGTATATACACACCACATCTTCTTTATGCGTTCATCTAACAACGGACACTTGGGCTGCTTCCGTATCTTGGCTATTGTAAATATGCTGCTATAAACATAGGGGTGCATGTATCCCTTTGGATTAGTGTCTTTGTATTCTTTGGGCAGATACCTAGTAGTGCAATTGCTGGGTCACAGGGTAGTTCTATTTTTACCTTTTTGAGGAACCTCCGTACTATTTCCACAATGACTGTAGCATTTTGCATCCCCACTGACAGTACAAAAGTGTGCCTTTTTCTCCACATCCTTGCCAATAGCTGTTGTTTCTTGGGTTGATTGTAGCCATTCTGACAGGTGCGAGGTGATATCTCATTGTGGTTTTGATTTGTGTTTTCCTTGATGGTGAGCGATGAGGAGCATCTGTTTTTTCATGTGTCTCTTGACCATCTGTGTGTCTTTGGAGACATGTCTGTTCACTTCTGCCCATTTTTTATTTAACTATTTGGTTTCTTGGTGTTGAGTTTGATAAGTTCTTTATATATTTTGGATACTAACCCTTTATCAGATATGTCATTTGCAAATATCTTCTCCCATTCTGTAGGTTGTCTTTTAGTTTTGCTGATTGTTTGCTGTGAAGAAAGCTTTTTATTTTGATGTCTTCCCAATAGTTCATTTTTGCTTTTATTTCCCTTGCCTTAGGAGACATATCTAGAAAAATGTGGATACAGCTGATGTCAAAGAAATTACTGGCTGTTTTCTGCTCTAGGATTGTTATGGTTTCAGGTCTCATATTTAGGCCTTTAATCCATTTTGAGTTTATTTTTGTGGATAGTGTTATAAAGTGGCCCAGTTTTATTCTTGTGCGTGTAGCTGTCCAGTTTTCCCAATACTATTTGTTATAGAGACTGTCTTTTTCCCATTGCATATTTTTGCCTCCTTTGCCAAAAATTAATTGACCATATAATTGTGAGTTTATTTCTGGGCTCTCTTCTCTGTTCTCTTGATCTCTGTGTCTATTTTTGTGCCAGTACCACACTGTTTTGATTACTACAGCTATGTAACTTGAAATCTGAAATAGTGATACCTCCAGCTTTGTTTTTCTTTTTCAAGGTTGCTTTGAATATTCAAGGCTTTTTGTGGTTCCATTCAAATTTTAGGATTGTTTGTTCTAGTTCTGTGAAAAATGTTGGTTTTTTCATAGAGATTGTATTAAATGTGTAGATTGCTTTGGGTAGTATGGACATTTTAACAATATTTGTTCTTCCAATCCATGAGCATGGAATATTTTTCCATTTCTTTGTGTCTTCCTCAATTTCTTTCATAAGTGTTTTATAGTTTTCAGAGTACAGATCCTTTACCTCTTTGGTTAGGTTTATTCCTAGGTATCTTATGTTTTTTGGTGCAGTTGTAAATGGGATCAGTTACTTGATTTCTCTTTCTTCTGTCTCATTGTTACTGTATAGAAATGCTACTGATTTCTGTGCATTGATTTTATATGCTGCCACTTTGCTGCATTCCTGTATCAGTTCTAGCAATTTTTGGGTGAAGTCTTTGGGGTTTCCTACATAAAGTATCATATCCTCTGTAAAGAGGGAGAGTTTGATGACTTCTTTGATGATTTGGATGTCTTTTATTTCTTTTTGTTGTCTGATTGCTGAGGCTAGGACTTCTAATACTATGCTGAGCAACAGTGGTGAGAGTGGACATCCCTGTGTGTTCCCGTCCTTAGGGGAGAAGCTCTTAGTTTTTCCCCATTGAGAACGATATTTGCTGTGGGTTTTTGTATATGGCTTTTATGATATTGAGGTATGTTCCTTCTATTCCTACACTACAGAGCTGTTATCAAGAAAGGATGCTGTATTTTGTCAAAAATTTTTTTTTGCATCTATTGAGAGGATAATAATGGTTCTTGTCCTTTCTTTTATTAATGTGGTGTATCACATTGATTGATATGTGAATGTTGAACCACCCTTGCAGCCCAGGAATAAATCCCACTTGGTCGGGGTGAATAATCCTTTTTAATGAACTGTTGGATCCTATTAGCTAGTATCTTGGTGAGAATTTTCCCATCCATGTTCATCAGGGATATTCGTCTGTAATTCTCCTTTTTGGTAGGGTCTTTGTCTGGTTTTCGGATCAAGGTAATGCTGGCCTCATAGAATGAGTTTAGAAGTTTTCCTTCCATTTCTATTTTTTGAAACAGCTTCAGGAGAATAAGTATTAATGCTTCAAGTGTTTGGTAGAATTCCCGTAGGAGGCCATTCAGCCCTGGACTCTTGTTTGTTGGGAGATTTTTGATTACTGTTTCAATTTCTTTGCAGGTTATGGGTCTGTTCAGGTTTTCTATTTCTTCCTGTTCCAGTTTTGGTAGTTTACGTTTCTCGGGATGCATCCATTTCCTCCAGATTGCCTGATTTGTTGGCATATGATTGCTTTATAATATTCTCTTATAATTGTATTTCTTCAGTGTTGGTTGTGGTAGCTCCTTTTTCATTCACGGTTTTATTTATTTGGGTCCTTTCTCTTTTCTTTTTGATAAGTCTGGCTAGGGGTTTATTGATCTTATTAATTCTTTCAAAGAGCCAGCTCCTAGTTTCATTGATCTGTTCTACTCTTCTTTTGATTTCTATACCATTGATTTCTGCTCTAATCTTCATTTCTCTTCTCCTGCTGGATTTAAGCTTCATTTGCTGTTCTTTTTCTAGCTCCTTTAGGTGTGAGGTTAGGTTGTATATTTAAGACTTTTCTTGTTTCTTGAGAAAGGCCTGTATTGCTATATACTTCTCTCTTAGGACCACCTTTACAACCCAGAGGTTCCGAACTGTTGTGTTTTCATTTTCATTTATTTCCATGTATTTTTTAAAATTAGTCTCTAATTTCCTGGTTGACCCATTCATTCTTTAGTAGGATGTTATTTAACCTCCATGTATTTGTGTTCCTTCCAAAAAAATCTCTTGTGATTGAGTTCAGATTTTAAAGCATTGTGGTCTGAAAATAATGGTATAATTTCAGTCTTTTGGTACCAGTTGAGACCTGATTTGTGACCCCGTATGTGATCTGTTCTGGAGAATATTACATGTTCACTCAAGAAGAATGTGTATTCTGTTGCTTTAGGATGGAATGCTCTGAATGTATCTGTGAAGTCCATCTGGTCTGGTGTATCATTCAAAGTCCTTGTTTCCTTGTTGATCTTCTGCTTAGATGATCTGTCCATTGCTGTGAATGGGGTGTTAAAGTCCCCGGCTATTACTGTACTATTGTCAATGAGTTCTTTTAAGTTTGTTGTTAATTGTTTTATATAATTGACTGCTCCCAAGTTAGGGTCATAAATATTTACAATTGTTAGATCTTCCTGTTGGATAGACCCTTTTATTATGATATAGAGTCCTTCTTCATCTCTTATTACAGTCTTTGGTTTAAAATTTAGTTTGATATAAGGATTGCTACTCCAGTTTTCTTTTGATGTCCATTAGCATGATAAATGGTTCTCCACCCCCTCACTTTCTATCTGGAGGTGTGTTGGTTCTAAAATGAATCACTTGCAGATAGCATATTGATGGGTCTTGAGTTTTTGCTTTTTTTTTTTTTTTTATCCAATCTGATACCCTGTGTCTTTTGATTGGAGCATTTAGGCCAGTTACATTCAGAGTAATTATTGAAAGATATGAATTTAGTGCCATTGTATTACCTGTAAAGTCGCTGTTTCTGTAGACTGTCTCTGTTTCTGTCTGGTCTTTGTTATGTTTCGGCTCTCTCTTTGCTCAAAGGATCCCCTTTAATATTTCTTGCAGGGCTGGTTTAGTGTTCACAAATTCCTTCAGTTTTTATTTGTCCTGGAAACTTTTTATCTCTTCTTCTACTCTGAATGACAGCCTCGCTGGATAAAGTATTCTTGGCTGCATATTTTTCCCATTTAGCACATTGAATATATCATGCCAATCCTTTCTGGCCTGCCAGGTGTCTGTGGATAGGTCTGCTACCAGCCTTATGTTTCTGCCTGTATAGGTTAAGGACCTTTTGTCCTGAGCTGCTTTCAGGATTTTCTCTTTAATTTCTGGATTTTGCAAGCTTCACTATTATGTCAAGGTGTTGACCTATTTTTATTGATTGGGGGGGGGGATCTCTGTGCCTTCTGCACTTGAATGCCTGTTTCCTTCCCCAGATTAGGGAAGTTCTCAGCTATTATTTATTCAAATAAGCCTTTTGCCACTTTCTCTCTCTTCATCCTCTGGAATACGTATTATTCAGGTATTATTTTGCTTTATGGTATCGCTATTTCTAGAAGTCTCCCTACATGATCCAGTAGTTGTTTTTCTCTCTTTTTCTCAGCTTCCCTAGTCTCCATCATTTTGTCTTCTATATCACTGACTCTCTTCTGCCTCGTTTATTTTTTATTTTTTTTATTTATTTTTATTTTTATTTTTATTTATTTATTTATTTATTTATTTATTTATTTATTTATTTTAATGATTTTTTTACTATATTATGTTAGTCACCATACAGTACATCCCCGGTTTCCGATGTAAGGCTCGATGATTCATTAGTTGTGTATAACACCCAGTGCACCATGCAATACGTCGTGCCCTCCTTACTACCCATCACCGGTCTATCCCATTCCCCCACCCCCTCCCCTCTGAAGTCCTCAGTTTGTTTCTCATAGTCCATAGTCTCTCATGTTTCATTCCCCTTCTGATTACCCCCTTTCTTTATCCCTTTCTTCCCCTACTGATCATCCTAGTTCTTATGTTCCATAGATGAGAGAAATCATATGATAGTTTCTTTCTCTGCTTGACTTATTTCATAGCATTATCTCCTCCAGTGCTGTCCATGTTGCTAAATGTTGAGAACTCATTCTTTCTGATAGCTGAGTAATATTCCATTTTATATATGGACCACAACTTCTTAATCCAGTCATCTGTTGAAGGGCATCTCGGCTCCTTCCACAATTTAGCTTTTTGTGGACATTGCTGCTATGAACATTGGGGTGCATATGGCCGTTCTCTTCATTACGTCTGTATCTTTGGGTAAACACCCAGTAGTGCAATGGCTGGATCATAGGGTAGCTCAATTTTTAACTTTTAAGGGACCTCCACACTGTTTTCCAGAGTGGCTGTACCAACTTGCATTCCCACCAACAATGTAGGAGGGATCCCCTTTCTCCACATCCTCTCCAACAATTGTTGTTTCTTGCCTTGTCTATTTTGCCATTCTAACTGGCGTAAGGTGGTATCTCAGTGTGGTTTTGATTTGAATTTCCTTGATGGCTAATGATTTTGAACATTTTTTCATGTGTCTGTTAGCCATTTGTATGTCTTCATTGGAAAAGTGTCTGTTCATATCTTCTGCCCATTTTTTGATTTGTTTATTTGTTTCTCATGTATTGAGTTTGAGAAGTTCTTTGTAGATCTTGGATACCAGTCTTTTATCTGTAGTGTCATTTGCAAATATATTCTCCCATTCCATGGGCTGCCTCTTATTTTTCTGACTGTTTCCTTGGCTGTGCAGAAGCTTTTGATCTTGATGAAGTCCCATAAGTTCATTTTATCTTTTGTTTCTCTTGCCTTTGGGGATGTGTCATGAAAAAGGTTGCTTTGGCGATATCGTAGAGGTTGTTGCCTATGTTCTCCTCTAGAATTTTGATGGATTCCTGTCTCACATTGAGGTCTTTCATCCATTTGGAGTTTATTTTTGTGTATGGTGTGAATAGTGGTCAAGTTTCATTCTTTGCATGTAGCTGTCCAATTTTCCCAGCACCATTTATTGGAAGAGACTGTCTTTTTCCCACCGGATGTTTTTCCTGCTTTATCAAATATTAGTTGCCCAAGAGCTGAGGGTCCATTTCTGGGCTCTCTATTCTGTTCCATTGGTCTATGTGTCTGTTTTTGTGCCAGTACCATGCTGTCTTTGTGATCACAGCTTTGTAGTACAGTTCGAAATCCGGCATTGTGATGCCCCCAGCTTTGTTTTTCCTTTTCAACAGTTCCTTGGAGATCGGGCCTTTTCTGGTTTCCATGACAAATTTAGGACTGTTTGTTCCAGTTCTTTGAAAATGTCCTTGGTATTTTGATCGGGATAGCATTGAAAGTGTAGATTGCTCTGGGTAGCATGGACATTTTAACTATGTTAATTCTTCCGATCCATGAGCATGGAATATCTTTCCATCTTTTTATGTCTTCCTCAATGTCTTTCAAGAGTGATTTATAGTTTCTAGAATAAAGGTCCTTTACGTCTCTGGTTAAGTTAATTCCAAGGTACATGATATGGTTTTTGGTGCTATTGTAAATGGGATGGATTCCCTAATTTCTCTTTCTTCGGTCTCGTTATTCGTGTATAGAAATGCAACTGATTTCTGAGCATTTATTTTTTGTATCCTGCCACGTTACTGAATTGCTCTATAACTTCTAATAATTTGGGAGTGGCTCTTTGGGTTTTCCATATAGAGTATCATGTCATCTGCAAAGAGAGAACATTTTGACTTCTTCTTTGCCAATATGAATACCTTTGATCCACTTTTTTTGGTCTGATTGCTGTTGCAAGGACTTCTAGTACTTATGTTGAATAATAGTGGCGAGTGGGCATCCTTGTCGAGTTCCTGATCTTAAGGAAAGGCTTCCAGCTTTTCTCCATTGAGAATAATATTTGCAGTAGGCTTTTCATAGATGGCTTTTATGAGATTGAGAAATGTACCTTCTGTTCCTACACTCTGAAGGGTTTTAATCAGGAAAGGATGCTGTATTTTGTCAAATGCTTTTCGGCATCGATTGAGATGATCATATGGTTCCTGAGTCTTTTCTTGTTGATATGATGTATCACGCTGATTGATTTCGCAGTATTGAACCACGCTTGCATCCCAGGTATGAATCCCATTGATCGTGATGGATAATCCTTTTAATGTACTGTTGGATTCTGTTAGCAAGTATCTTGTTGAGGATTTTGGCGTCCATATTCATTAGGAAATCGGTCTGTAATTCTCCTTTTTGAGGGGTCTTTGCCTGGTTTGGGGATCAAGGTAATATTGGCCTCATAGAATGAGTTTGGTACTTTCCTTCTGTTTCTATTTTTGAAATAGCTTTAGGAGAATAGGTATTATTTCTTCTTTGAATGTTTGTAGAATTCCCCAGGAAAACCGTCCGGGCCTGGAGTTTTGTTATTTGGAAGGTTGTTTATCACTGACTCAATTTCTTCATAATTAATTGGCCTGTTTAAGGAATCAATTTCTTCGGTTTCAATCTTGGTAGTTTATAGGTTTCAGGAAGGATTCCATCTCTTCCAGATTGCTTAGTTTATTGGCATATAGCTGTTGATAAAAATTTCTAGTAATCCTTCCATTTCAATGGTGCTCGCGTGACCTCTCCTTTTTCATTCATAATTTTAATAATCTGGGTCCTTTCTCTTTTCTTTTGGATAGTCTTGCCAGTGGTCTGTCAATTTTATTGATTCTCTCAAAGAACCAGCTTCTAGTCCCTGTTGATCTGCTCTACTGTACTTCTGGTTTCTGCTTGATTGATTTCAGCTCTAATTTTGGTCAACTGCTTTCCTGTCGTGGATTAGGCCTGTCCCTCTGTTGCTGTTCCAGCTTCTGAGGTGAGAATATAAAACTGCATTTAGATTTTCTATTCTTTTGAGTGAGGCTTGGATGGCTATGTATTTCCCCTTAGGACTGCCTTTGCAGTATCCATAGGTTTTTGGACTGTTGTATTTTCATTCTCATTGGTCTCCATAAATTGTTTAATTTGATTTTTGATTTCCTGGTTTATCGAGTCATTCCTGAGCAGTATGGCTCTTAGTCTCCAAGTGTTTGAGTTTCTTCCAAATTTTCCTTGTGGTTGAGTTCCAATTTCAGAGCGTGTGGTCTGAGAATATGCAGGGATAATTTCAATCTTTTGGTATTGGTTGAGACCTGTTTTGTGACCCAGAACATGGTCTATTCTTGAGAATGTTCCATGGGCACTAGAATAGAATGAGTATTCTTTGGTTCTGGGGTGTAGTGTTCCATATATATCTATGAGGTCCAACTCGTCAGTATGGCATTCAAACTTTGATTCTTTGCTTAGTTTTTGCCAGGGTGTTCTGTCTATTTCTGAGAAGTGGAGTGTTGAGGTCCCCTACTATTAATGTATTTTCATTTATATGTCTCTTTATTCTGGTTAAGAGTTGGCTTTGTGTATCTTGCTGCTCCCCTGTTGGGGCATATATATTTATAATTGTCATATCCACTTGTTGAATACTTCCCTTAAGAATAATATAGTGCCCTTCTGCGTCTCTATAGTCTGTAGTTTAAAATCCAATTTATCTGATATGAGAATTACCCCCCAGCTTTCTTTTGAGGACCATTTGCGTGAAAGATGGTACTCCATCCCCTTACTCTCAGTCTGAATGCATCTTTGGGTTTGAAATAGTCTCTTGTAGACAGCAAATGGATGGGTCATTTCTTTTTATCCAATCTCAACCCTGTGGTTTTATGGGATGGTTTAAACCATTTACATTAAGACTGATTACTGATAGATATGATTTTAATGTTGCCATGTTGCCAGTAAATCTTTTTGTATTGGCTGTGACTTTCTGTTCTGTATCACTCTTGGGGCCTTTTTACTTTTATAGAACCCCCGTAATATCTCCTGTAGGGCTGGTTTCGTAGTTACAAAATTGTTAGTGACTGGCGATTCTGAAATGTCTTTATTTCTCCATCAATTCTGAATGACAGCCTTGCTGGATAAAGGATCCTTGGCTGCATGTTTTTCTCTGAAAGAGCTTAAATATGCTCCCAACCCTTTCTCTCATTCCAGGTCTATGTAGACAGGTCTGGCGTAATTCTGATGCCTTTGCCTTGGTACGTGAAATTTCTTCTGCCCTGGCGCTTTCAATACTGTATCCTTGCATCTAATATTTGCGAGTGCACTATGACGTGACGTGGCGTAGGTTTGTTGTGGTTGAGCTTGGGAGGGGTCCTCTCTGCCTCTTGGACACGAATGTTTGTTTCCCTTGCTAGATTAGGGAAGTTTTCAGCTACAATTTGTTCAAATATCTCTTCTGAACCTCTGTTTTTTCTCCACCCCCTCGGGGATGCCGATGATTCTAACATTGGATCGTTTCTGGAGTCAGTAATCTCCGTAACCTACATTCGAGTAGGCATGGATTTTTAAGACCATCTTCTATTTTCATTTTTCCTCTATTAACCCATCCTCCAATTCACTAACCCTTTCCTCTGCTTCTGCAGTCTGGCTGTCAGAGCCTCTAGTTTTGCCTGCATTTGGCTCATAAATTTTTAATTTCTGTCATCGCTCTCATTTCTGTCCTTAGGGATTCTATATTCTCAGTAACCTTTTCGTTTATACTTTTTTCAATTCTACTCATCATTTTGACCATCGTTACTCTGAATTCCATTTCTGATAATTTGGTTACATCCATATCCATTATTTCTGTGGCAGAGGCCACGAGCTCACTGTCTTTTCTTTGCTGGGGGGCTTCTCCTTCTTGTCATTCTGAAGAGAGGTTGCGGGGTTTCAGAGCCCAAATTATTGACTGGGTCAGCCGTGCCCTTGTTTTATAGGGATCTTAGGGATGTGGGCTTCTTCTTTAAAGATTTTATTTATTTATTTATGTGGCAGAACCAGCGAGAGAGGGAACAGAAGCAGGGGGAGTGGGAGAGGAAGAAGCAGGCTCCCAGCGGAGGAGCCCGATGGGGACTCCTTTCGGGAACGCGGGATCACGCCTAAGCCGGAGACAGGCGCTCAATGGCCTGATGCCACCCGGCGCCCTCGGGTTGTGGGCTTCTTGATTTTCAGCCTGCCTTCTGGGGGAGGGCCTGCCGCGCCGTACTCAGGCAGCCCTGTTTGGGTAGAGTCTCCGTGTCCCCTGTCGAGGGGATGGGGATGGGCACTCCTGAGCCGGTATTTCCAGGCTTTTGTTTCTGGCGGCTTTCCCTGGCGGTTTGCTGTGCCTCTTCTGAGAGTCAGAGCAGCAGCGGCCAATTCAGCCTCTGTCACGGAACAGAAGGATTGCGGCCCGTTCTCTACTAATGTTCTGGCCACTTTAACTCTGTTTCTGTTGGTGCTGCTCACCTGCAGCTCCCGGGATGTGCGCCCCACACCCGGCGTCCCAGCCTTCACTTCCAGGGCCGGCGCGTCTCTCGTCCTTTGTGTTCCTAATGCCGCCAGCCTGGCCGCCCGCCAGCGCTCCGGATCTCCGGTCTCAGTCTGGATCCAGTGGCGCGCGGGATTCCGGGGTTCGCGAGATGCCTGGTGGCGTGCGCACCCGGCTCACGGTCTCAGCCTGCTGTTTTGCGGGTGTCGTCCGCGAGCCCCGCCCGCTCTCCCGTGCAAGTGGCTACCGCTTCCCGGCACCCGACAGCGGCGGCTCCCTCCCCCTTCCGTTTATCTTCCGATATCTGTGCACAGTTTCATGGCTTCCCGCTCGTACCTCAATACTCAGCACTGGAGATGTTCATTTGTAGAGATCAGATGTGTCTTCCTGCGTCTCAGGCTGGTTCCGTGGTTGTTTAGGCTGGTCTGGTACCTATCCAGCTCGACTCCGGGACCGGCTGGCGGTGTCTCCTACTCCTCCGCCATCTCTAACTCCTCCGTCATTTAGCCTCTTGGTCTCAATTTACTTAGCTGAAGACTCCTCAAAGGAAATGAATCCATATCAGTAATGCTTTGACAAACCTAGGATTTCATGAAGTTGCTGATGAGGTCCCAGTTACCACTTCCAGGCTGGGACCCGTGCTGATTCGAATTCCCTAAGCCTCTTTGTCCTTTGTTGGCCTATCACGACATTCCGAAACACGGAGAAGCCCTGCCTCGTTTATTTTAGCTCTTAGAGCCTCCATTTTTTTACTGCATCTCAGTAATAGCTTTTTATTTCAGCCTGATTAGATTTTTAGTTCTTTTATTTCTATAGTAAAGGATTCTCTAGTGTCTTCTATGCTTTTTTTTTTTTTTAAAGCCAAGCTAGTATCTTTATAATTGTTTTGGATTCTAGTTCCAACATCTTATATCCATTGATTAAATCCCTGGCAGTGAGTACTTCCTCCTGTTCTTTCTTTTGGGGTGAGTTTCTTTGTCTTGTCATTATGTCCAGAAAAGAATAAAAGAAAAGAGAGAGAAAAGGACAGAATAATAAAAAAACTGGAAAAATGCAACCAAACCAGAAGAAAGCAGAAACAAAACAAAATAAGGAAAAATAAAACAAGAAGTAAAGAGAACAAAACAATAAACTAGATTCTGTGTGTAGTTTGGTCTGTTTGTTAAAAGAAACTAGATCCCAAAATAGGAAAGAAAGAAAAACATATATATTTTATTCTTTTTGTATATATTTCAAAAACAATAAAATACAATGAAAACCAAAAATTAAAAAAAAAAATATGTATAATGTGTATAAAAATAAAGAATAAAGGGCGCCTGGGTGGCACGGCTGTAAGCGTCTGCCTTCGGCTCAGGGCGTGATCCTGGTGTTATGGGATCGAGCCCACATCAGGCTCCTCTGCTGTGAGCCTGCTTCTTCCTCTCCCACTCCCCCTGCTTGTGTTCCCTCTCTCACTGGCTGTCTCTATCTCTGTCAAATAAATAAATAAATAAAATCTTTAATAAAAAAAAAAAATAAAAAAAGAATTGAAAAATAAAATAACTGAAAAATAAAACTGAAAGATTAAAGAATTAAAAAAAAAAAACCCATGAATGCTATATACTGTTTTTCCCAAGAGCTAAAGCCATGCACTTTCTATAATTGAAGACTTGGTCTGAGCAAGCTGTTCTTGCTGGTCTTCTGGGGCAGGGGCCTGTTGCTGTGATTCTCAGGTGCCTTTGCAGTTGTGAAATCACCTCCCTTGCCAGACAGGGCTGGTTCAGTGTAAGCGGCTCTGGATTTCATTATGTGGTGCTGTTTTTCCTGAAGCCTTTCAGCACTATGGGGTGGGGTGGGGGGATGAAAATGGTGGCTCCCCACTTTCTACCCTGGAGCTAATTTGCAACCCCCACTCTTCAGTGAGCCCTCACGAAAATCAGTCAATCACTTTTGTCTCCCTGGTTTCTGGCCAATCTCTATGTTCACCAGGTCTGTGACCTAGCGTTTTTATCTCAGGCACAAGACCCTGGTTTCAAGTCTCCAAATTTCACCAACTCCTGTGGCACGGGAGGTGGGAGAGAGTAAGGGAGAGGGTCTCTCCACACTCTGCCTTTTGCTGGGCCCCTGCCTGGGGTTCCTGACCATGCCCTGGTTCCTGGTTTATGGCAACACTGAACAGGAACCGGCAGCTAGACTTGCTGTTTTCAGCTGGCTTCCCTGCTCTGATGCTTGGGAACTCTGCCGTATTCAGGCACCCCAGGCGGGGATCCTGACACCAGGCTGTCCCACAGGGATTCTGCCCGGCTTCTCCACCTGAGCACCTTTAGGCCAGGACTCCCCCAACCCCACCCCTAACAGACTTGAAAAGTTCTGATTCTGTGCCCTGCTGTGTATAATACTTTGCAGTAACTTCCTCACAAGTCTCCTTCCCCATGCGGTATCCTCATATATATTGCCCTGGATTTATGTCTCCATACCTCCTATCTTCCAAAAAGTGGTCGCTTTTCTATTTGTGGAATTGCAGCATTTCTTTTCTTGATCTCCGATTGACTTTGCAGGTGTTCAGAATGATTTGATAACTATCTAGCTGAATTCCAGGGACCATAGTACTTGGGTCCCCTACTCCTCCACCATTTTAACTCCTCCCCGTTAGATCTTCTTTGTTAGATAGGCCCCATTTTGTGATATAGTGCCCTTCTTCATCTTTTGTTATATTCTTTGGCTTAAAACCAAGTTTGATATAAGCATGGCTACTCTGGCTTTCTTTTGATGTCCATTTACATGATTAAGTTTTCTCCATCCCTCACTTTCAATCGGCAGGTCTTTAGGTCTAAAATGAGTCTCCTGTAGGCAGCATATATGGCTCTTGGTGTTTTTTTTTTGTTTTTGTTTTTGTTTGTTTGTTTTTTAATCCATTCTGTCACTCTGTGTCTTCTGATTGGCGCATTTAGTCCATTTACATTCAGAGTAATTACTGACAGATACGTATTTAGTGCCACTTTATTACTTGTTCTGTCATTTGTTTCTGAGATTTTCTCTGTTCCTTTCTTGTCTTTGTCATTTTGGTCTTTCCTTTCCACTCAAAGAGTCCCTTTTAATATTTCTTGCAGGGCTGGTTTAGTGGTCATGAACTCCTTTAGTTTTTGTTTGTCTGGGAAACTCTTTGTCTCTCCTTCTGTTCTGAATGACAGTCTCTCTGGGTAGAGTATTCTTGGCCCAGATTTTTTCCATTCAGCACATTGAATAGATCATTCCACTGCCTTCTGGCTTGCCAAAAATTTTCATGGAGAGGTTTGCTGCTAAACTTATTGGTCTTCCCTTGTAAGTTAGGGACTGCTTTTTGTCTTGCTGCTTTTAGGATTTTCTTTATCACTATATTTTATAAATTTAACTGCAATATGTCTTGGTGTTGGCCTGCTTTTGTTGATTTTGATGGGAGTTCTCTGTGCCTCCTGGATTTGGATATCTGTTTCCTTCTCCCAATTATGGAAGTTTTCAGCAATAATTTCATCAAATAAACCTTCTGCTCCCCTTTTCCTCTTTTCTTCTGGGACTCCTGGATACTAATGTTACTATGTTTGATTTGTCACTGAGGTCTCTAAGTCTACTTTTTTGATCCAAATTGTTTGTCTTTTGTTCAGCTTCATTATTTTCTATAATTCTATCTTCTTTTACATTCCTGTCCTTCTCCCATCCTTGTAGTCATTACATCTTTTTGTTGTTATTTCGTATTTTATTGGACTGATGTACATTTCACCATTTCGAGAACGTAAAGTTAACATAGGACTAAGAATGTAGGATAAGAAAAGGAGAAGCCATCCACAAATCTGAGTAAACTAGAAGGTCTGTAAAACTTTGAGTTGGATCGAGGGAAAAACCTGTTCAGAGGTGAAGGAGAGTGCTTGGTTTCTAACAAAAATCTCCTAAAGACTCTACTAATACAGGGTCATTTTATGGAAAAACTCCAAATTGCACAAAACCCCATAAGGCAGGAGAAATGGGCAGGATAGAAGGACGCTGCTGTGGGGCAGCCAGTCTGCAGCAGGGACGGCTGGGCGGAGGCTGAGGCTCAGGCCCAGGACCTGGAGGTAGGAGCAGACCGCAAGACTAGAGGCATGTTAGCGTATTCTGCCAAGGCTCTGGCTTTCCAGCTGGTCTCTAGGATGCTGATGCTTTCCTCAGACAAGGGTCATTACATTCTGTCATCATTACATCCAGTTAGTTTTGAATCTTAGTTACTGCATTTTATATTTTGCCCTGATGGTTTTCATCTTTTTAATCTCTGTAGTAAGGGTCTTCCATGCTTTTCTAAGCCAATAGTATCCTTATGGTCATTGTTTTAAATATTACTTGTATCTGTTTCCATTAGATCCCTGGCTGTGACCTTTTCTTGTTCTCTCTTTGGGATGAATTCCTCTGTCTTGGCATTTTGTCTACGTCTCTGTCTTTTCTCTCTGTGTTAGGAAGCCTGTTACATTTCCCGCTCCTGAGAGTATGGCTTTATGAAGAAGAGTCATGTGATGTCCAGGGCCTAGGGAGTGTCTCTGGAGTGTGCCTGCGTGCACTGTTTGGCTGTGTTTAGGCTGCTCTGTCCCTCGGGTCCGTGGTCTGCAGAGTTTCTTCCAGCCTGCAGTGAAGTGTTTGGACCTTGGCCAGAGTGGCAAGCTTTAACTAGCTGTGCTCTGGTCTGCTTGTTAAAAGACCCGATGTCTCTCTCAACTGAAGTTTTGTAGGACATGTGGTTGCAGGGTTTTGCGCTGATCTTCTGGGGGAGGCCCTCGACCTGGTCCTTACACACACACCTGCCCGAGGAAGCAGCACCTGCAGAGTGCAGAGGGTCGGACGGCGTGTAAAGGTTAGGCAGCCGGCGTCCGTGCTCTGCTGCTCTGAGGTAGGTTTATGCTGGGGGGGAGGGAGAGGCTAGCCTGATCTGAGGGAGGAGAGTCCGTGCCTGCTGCTCTCAGGGAAGCACCTTTTTTTTTTTTAAAGATTTTATTTATTTAATTGACAGAGAACACAGCGAGGGGAGGGGCAGGCAGAGGAGAGGAAAAAGCAGATTCCCTTTTCTTTTTTTAAGATTTTATTTATTTGACAGTGAGAATGCATACAAGTGGGGAGCAGTCGGCAGAGGGAGAAGCAGGCTTCCGCTGAGCAGGGAGCTGATGCGGGCTCAATCCCAGGACCCGGGATCATGACCTGAGCTGAAGGCAGACACTTAACTGACAGAGCCACGCAGGCGCCCTGAGGAGTGAATAATTTCTCCTCCTGTGTCACAAACATTTGTCAGATCACGGATTTCACGCTGTCTCTGGGTCGCTCGCCTGTCTGGTGCAGCGCTGCACACCTGCGCTCTACCTCAGTCAGGCCTCTGACTTTTTTTTAAGATTATTTATTTATTTATTTGTTTGTCAGAGATAGACAGCCAGCGAGAGAGGGAACACAAGCAGGGGGAGTGGGAGAGGAAGAAGCAGGCTCCCAGCCAGGAGCCTGATGTGGGGCTCGATCCCAAGGCGCGGGATCACGCCTGGGCCGAGGCAGACGCCTAGACTGCGCCACGCGGCGCCCCAGGCCTCTTTGCTTCCGAAAGAGGAGGGAGGAGGAGGAGGAGGAGGAGGAGAGGAGGAGGAGGAGGAGGGAGAAGAGGAGGAGGAGGAGGAGAGGAGGAGGAGGAGGGGAGAGGAGAGGAGCCAGGAGGAGGAGGAGGAGAGGGGGGAC